>NC_142041.1:72851744-73161110 GCF_982192425.1 Myodes glareolus | reverse complement strand
TCACTCAGTAAAGCGTTTTCAGTTTCCATTCATTTGCATGCAAAATTCAAGATGTCATTGTTTTTTACCGCTGAGTAAAATTCTAATGTGTATATGTTCCCACACTTTCTTTAACCATTCTTCTATTGAGGGGCACCTAGGTTGTTTCCAGGTTCTGGCTATTACAAATAGTGCTGCTATGAACATAGTTGAACAAATGCTTTTGTGGTATGATAGGGCATCTCTTGGGTATATTCCCAAGAGTGGAATTGCTGGGTCTTGAGGGAGGTTGACTCCCAGTTTCCTGAGAAACTACCACACTGATTTCCATAGTAGCTGCGCAAGTTCGCATTCCCACCAACAATGGATGAGAGTTCCCCTCTCTCCACATCCTCTCCAGTATAGGCTCATTGGTGTTTGTGACTTTAGCTAATCTGACCGGTGTAAAATGGTATCTCATAGTTGTTTTGATTTGCATTTCCCTGATCGCTAAGGATGTTGAGCATGACCCTAAGTGTCTTTTGGCCATTCGAAGTTCTTCTGTTGAGAATTCTCTATTCAGAGCTAAAGTTCTTTGGTAGAGTTTTTGGGGTCGCTCACGTATACTATCATATCGTCTGCAAATAACGAGAGTTTAACTTCTTCCTTTCCAATTCGAATCCCCTTGATCCTCTTATGTTGTCATATTGTTATTGCTAGAACTTCCAGCACTATATTGAAGAGGTATGGGGAGAGTGGACAGCCATGTCTTGTTCCTGATTTCAATGGAATGGCTTTGAGTTTCTCTCCGTTCAGTTTGATGTTAGCTGTTGACTTGCTGTAAATAGCTTTTATTATATTTAGGTATGATCCTTGTATCCCCAATCTCTTCAACACTTTTATCATAAAGGGATGTTGGATTTTGTCTAATGATTTTTCAGCATCTAACGAGATGATCATATGGTTTTTTTCTTTCAGCTTAATTATATGATAGATTACAGTGATAGATTTGCATATGTTGAACCAGCCCTGCATCTCTGGAATGAAACCTACTTGATCATAATGGATAATTTTTCTAATGTGTTCCTGGATTTGGTTTGCCAGGATTTTGTTGAGAATTTTTGCGTCGATGTTCATGAGTGAGACTGGCCTGTAATTCTCTTTCTTGGTTGTGTCTTTGTGTGGTTTTGGTATCAGGGTGACTGGAGCTTCATAAAAAGAGTTTGGCAATGACTCTTCTGTTTCTATATTGTGAAATACCTTAAGGAGAATAGGTATCAGCTCTTCTTGGAAGTTCTGGTAGAATTCTGCATTGAAACCATCTGGCCCTGGGCTCTTTTTGGTAGGGAGGTTTTTAATAACAGCTTCTAATTCTTCGTGACTAACAGGTCTATTTAGATTGTTCAACTGGTCTTGATTTAACTTTGGTAAATGGTATTTATCTAAAAACCAATCCATTTCTTGTACATTTTCCAACTTTGTGGCATATAAACTCTCGTAGTAAGATCTAATGATTCTCTGAATTTCCACTGTGTCTGTGGTTATGTCCCCCTTTTCATTTCTGATCTTATTAATTTGAGTGTTCTCTCTCTGCCGTTTGATTAGTTTGGCTAGGGGTTTGTCAATCTTGTTAATTTTCTCCAAGAATCAACTTTTTCTTTCGTTGATTTTTTGGATTGTTTTCTGTGTTTCTATTTTGTTGATTTCAGCCCTCAGTTTGATTATTTGCAATCTTCTACTCCTCCTGGGAGAGTCTGCTTCTTTTTTTTTTCCAGAGCTTTCAGGTGCGCTGTTAAGTCTCCAATATGTGCTTTCTCCATTTTCTTTAATTGGGCACTTAGTGCTATGAACTTTCCTCTTAGCACTGCTTTCATTGTGTCCCATACGTTTGAGTATGTTGTGTCTTTATTTTCATTAAATTCAAGGAAGACTTTAATTTCTTTCTTTATTTCTTCCTTGACCCAGGAATGATTCAGTAGTTGACTGTTCAACTTCCACGTGTTTGTAGGCTTTCTGGTGTTTGAATTGTTATTGAATTCTAACTTTATTCCGTGGTGATCCAAGAAGACACAGGTGGTTACTAATATTTTTTTGTATCTGTGGAAGTTTGCTTTGTTACCGAGTATGTGGTCAATTTTTGAGAAGGATCCCTGAGCTGCAGAGAAGAAGGTATATTCTTTCCTTTTTGGATGGAATGTTCTATAGATAACTGTTAAGTCCATTTGATTCATTACCTCTAGTAATTCTCTTATTTCTCTGTTGAGTTTCTGTTTGATTGACCTGTCCATTGGTGAGAGAGGTGTGTTGAAGTCTCCTACTATTAGTGTGTATGGTTTGATGACTGCCTTGAGTTTTAAAATTTTTTCTTTTACATAAGTGGGTGCTTTTATATTAGGGGCATAGATATTCAGGATTGAGACTTCCTCCTGATTAATTGTTCCTGTTATAAGTATGAAATGTCCATTTCCATCTCTTCTGATTGATTTTAGTTTGAAGTCAATTTTGTTACATATTAGAATGGCCACCCCTGCTTGTTTCTTAGGTCCCTTTGCTTGGAAAACCTTTTCCCAACCCTTTACTCTGAGTAGATGTCTATCTTTGTGGTTGAGGTGTGTTTGTATCCAATCTCTTAGTCTGTACCTTTTTATAGGTGAGTTGAGTCCATTAATATTAAGTGATATTAAAGACCAGTGGTTGCTGATTCCGGTTATTATTATTGTGTGTGTGTGTGTAGTAGAGTTTGTGTGTTTCTCTTCTTTGAGTTGTGGTTGTGAAGGGTCAATAGATGTCTGGGTTATTGTAGGCAGTGATGGCAATGTTGGATTCTTTGGGTTGCAATTTTCCTTCTATTACTTTCTGTAAGGCTGGATTTGTGGCTACGAATTTTTTAAATTTATTTTTATCCTGGAATATTTTGCTTTCTCCATTGATAGTGAACGATAGCTTGGCTGGGTATAATAGTCTGGGTATGCATTCATGGTCTCTTAGTTTCTGCATTACCTCTATCCAGTATCTTCTGGCTTTCATGGTTTCCATAGGGAAGTCCGGTGTAAGCCTGATAGGTTTATCTTTATAAGTTACTTGCCCTTTTTCCTTTGCAACTCTTAATATTCTTTCTTTAATCTGTATGTTTTGTGTTTTGATTATTATATGGTGAGGGGTTGTTATTTTTTTTTTGATCCAGTCTATTCGGTGTTCTGTATGCTTCTTGAACCTTCATAGGAATATTATTCTTTAGATTGGGAAAGTTTTCTTCTATAATTTTGTTGAATATATTTTCTGGGCCTTTGACCTGCAGTTCTTTTCCTTCTTCTATCCCTATTATTCTTAGATTTGGTTTTTTTTTATTATGTCCCAGATTTTTTGAATGTTTTGTGAAGAGAATTTGTTGGATTTGTCATTTTCTTTGACCGGAGCGTTTATTTTCTCTATGGTGTCCTCAGAGTCTGAGATTCGTTCTTCTATCTCTTGTATTCTATTGGTTATGCTTGATTCTGTAGTTTCCATTCATTTACCTAGATTTTCCATATCCAGCCAGTTCTTGGTTTATGTTTTCTTCATTGCCTCCATTTCAGTTTTCAATTCTTGAACTGTTTCTTTTACCTGTTTAATTGTTTTTTCTTTGGTTTCTCAAGGTATCATTCACGGATTTACTTATTTCTTCAAACTTTTTTTTATACTTCTCATCCAATTCTTTAAGGGAGTTATTCATATCCTGTTTAAGGGACTCTATTGCTTTCATAATGGCACTTTTTCCCACTTCTTCTTGATTAAGGTGTTCAAGTCCTTCTATTGTAGGGTCGTTGGGATCTGTTGTTTTCATGTTGTTTTTCAGATTATTGGATGAGGTCTTGCCTTGGCATCTGCCCATCTCTTCCTTCAAATGCTCTCTATTGGATCTTTTGGTACCGGGTCAGGTTCCCTGGATGGAAGCCCTCCGATGGCCCTCTGCTAGGTGGAAGCTGGGATGTCAGGCGGGAGAGCTTAGCAGAGTGGAGCCAGCACTGCAGGGTGACCTGGGAGTCTATGGGGTCGGGGAAAGTCCGAGCTCCTCCTCGGCGGGCCCCTGCCACTGCGGGCCAGAAGCAAACTCACCCCTCCCGATGGCCCTCTGGATGGAAGCTCTGCATTAAAATTCTTATGCTGCGATGTTTGAAGTATAATATAACCAAAATACAATTAAGTTTCAGATCCATGTGATCCACATGTGCCTTCTGTAATTACTCTTAAATCAAAGCCAATTCTTTCTTAGCTTCATTTGATACTTTCCTGGAACTATTCAAGCCCGTATCATCTTTAAGAATTCTTTAAATATTAATCAGCCCATCAGGTTTTATCTCAATAGTGGGCCAGAGCTGGGAAATTTCTCCTAGCAATCTTTGGAAGTCATTACAATTCTGCAATTGATCTCCCAATTTTCACTGTTTAGGGTCTAATATTTTGTAAACCTATTTTACAGCCTCAATAATTAAGAAAACATCCACTTTGTATTGTCTGATGAGTACTTTGTAATCCTCACCAAGGGAAAATTTTTTTACTTCTTCAAACATTCTTTCTAAAGTATCTTCATTTGAATTAGATTGTATAATGTCATCCATGTAATCATAAGCTATAGATTCAGGAAATTTCTTATGTTTCATTTCTCATGACTGTCATACAAACTATTGGCATAAGGTGGGGTTTTTTTTAACATTCACTGTGGGAGAATTTTTCATTGCTATATCTTAACAGGGTCAGGATTATAATTATGCACTCTTAAGGTAAATTTTGTTCTGTCTTCTTGTAAAGGTATGGTGATGAAAAATTGTTAAATCAATAACTGTTAAGAGGCCATAATTTAGGCAATAGAGAAGGCAAAGGAATTCCAGAATATAGATAGCACTTTGACTGAATCACCATATTAATAGCTCTTACATCTATTACCAATCTCCATTTTCCATAGTCCTTTTTAAAAACAAGAAATACAAGAGAATTCCAATGACTGGTTGATTCTACAATACAGTGAACAATTAGTTGTTCCTATTCCAGCTGTTGTAAAACATGCAGTTTCTCTGTTGCTAAATGCAATTGTGCAAATCATACAGGTTTGTGTGTTAATCATTTTAAAATTACTGGTGTTAGTGCCATTTAAAGATCAGCTGTTGTAGTTTCTTCTTTTACAACATGAATGATCAGTTACTGGTCTTCAAAAATAACATTCAGTTCCAGTGTCAGTTAGATGACACCAGCATGGAGATCTGGGGAGTGTTCTCCAGAAGGTGTTTATGCTTTAAATCATCATCCAGTACAGGGTACAGGTTCTCTCATAGTCAAGATCCACGGGCCCAGGAATCAAGGCAGGATGGAAAAGGCAATATGTACACTCCCAGGTCTAAGGAGAGGTCCCCAGATTGCTCCTTGGACAGCAGAGGAGAGGGTGCCTGAACTGGCCTTGTCCCATAGCCACACTAATGAATATCTTGCATAGCACCATAGAACCTTCATCTGGCAATGGATGAAGATAGAGACAGAGACCCACATTGGCGCACTGGACTTAGCTCCCAAGGTCCAGGTGAGGAGCAGAAGGAGGGAGAGCATGAGCAAGGAAGTCAGGATCACGAGGGGTGCGTCCACCCACTGAGACAGTGGGACTGATCTAATGGGAGCTCACCAAGGCCAGCTGTACTGGGAGTGATGGAGCATGTGATCAAAATGGATACTCTGAATGTGGCTGGCAATGAAGGCTGACTGAGAAGCCAAGGACAATGGCACTGCGTTTTGATTCTACTGCATGGACTGACTATGTGGGAGCCTGGTTTGTTTGGATGCTCACTTTTATAGACCTGGATGGAGAGGGGAGGACCTTGGATTTCCCACAGGGCAGGGAACCCTGACTGCTCTTAAGACTAGAGAGGGAGGGGGAAGTGGGGAGGGGGAGGGAAAAGGGAGGCGGGGAGGAGATGGAAATTTTTAATAAATAAGAATTAAAAAAACATTCTTTTATCAGGCCAACTCCTTTGGAATAGTGGAGAACATGATCATAGACCCACTGTCATGAACTATACTTTCTACTTTCCCTTACCAGCCTACTATGCCTTAAGTCTGGTTATACATCTAAAAGCAACTATTGGTGGGCCGCAAGGAACATCATTATTGTGTTGCCTGACATTTCTTTCAGAGAAAGTCATAGCTGGTTTAGAAGACAATGAAGAATGAGTTTCCTCAATCACAGATGACAATAACATTTCAAAGGGAGGGATGAGGGTAGAGTAATTACCCCCATGCCAGATTAGCCCTTGAGAACATGAGAGTTCACAGTTCTCAGCCCTTACAGAGTTCTTTCACACATGGAGTCACAGGATCCCATTCTTTACAGGCTAATGTCCTTTCCTTAGATGCAGATACTCTCTAAGGCTGGGACTTGAACAGTTGCTGTAGTTCAGCCAACCTTATAATGTGGGTTTCTCTTCGATTGTCTTTAATTTGAGTTCTATGGCTGTTAGAATGATTCTCTTTCTGGGTACACTTAGAAGCTTTTATACTGTTTCTGTGCATCTAGAGCTTAACAATCTTATCATTAAATTTATTGTTGGCCTTCAACACATGCTGAGAAACTAGAAGTTGGTTAACAAAAAACTCATTCCTATCCTTTGTTAATATAGCCAGAGATGTTAAGAGCAACTGACCAGCATCATTGCTTTCCTTATTTTGCCATATACTGTCCAAAGTTTCATATACAGAGTCACCAAATCCATTCCTGCTCATGAATCATGATTCATGCTTAGTGAATCATGACTAATGGATTGCATTATTCTCCATAAGTTTGTAAAATGTCCTCACCATGAGCTCTTAGTTCTTTCTGAGCTCTCAGGAGAGTCTTCATTAACTGAAGCTGTTGGCAAATGGAAAAGCCTATTCCAGATAACTCAAAGAGTCATCTTTATCTTTCTGCGGTTCTGGGACCACTTCTGGTACCAAAATCTGCATTAGTTGGGTTCTCTATAGTAATAGAACTTGTGTGAACCTCTCTCTCCACAAACACATACACACAGAGAAAAATACATAATAAATCCCCATTCATTATACACATATATACGACCATATATGTGTATGTGTGTACATATATGTATATATTTATGTGTGCATATATGTGTATATGTATGTATGTATAATATATGGGGATCATTTACAATGATTTACAAGCTGTGTTTCAACTAATTCAAAACTCAGTGGCTATGAATGAAAAGTCCACAAACCTAGATGTGTCACCTGATCTTTAGTATATACAGGAAACCTGAAGCAGTAGGCCCCAATGCCAATGAAGGAATGAACTTGCTAACAAACCCAGAGCAAAAAGACAAAGAATAAAATCTTCCTTTGTTCATGTACTTTTGTAGGCTTCCAGAGGGAGGTGTGGTCCAGATTAGATCAGGATTAATGATCTGGATTAACAGCATGTCCTCTTATCTCAAGCATCTTGCCACTTCAAATTAAGCAGAAATCCTCACATTTGTGCCCTCCATTTTTAAGTTTTAGTTAATTCTAGATATAGTCTAGTTCAAAACCAAGCATAAACATCATAATTCAATTAAGACAATTTAATACCATGAAAATTACTACTGTTTTCCAAAAAGGGACTGCTCATGTGGAATCCAGGTGATGATGAGGAGAGGAATCCATTTCTTAATCTAGTTGTGCTCCAAGAAATGTCCTTTGAGCTCTTCTGTTAATAGAGGTTTCTTTCTTACCAGGTCCTGCAGCCATTTTGTCTCAAAGAAACACACAGAGGCCTACATTAATTATAAATTTGTTGACTTATTAACTCAGGCTTTCTTATTAACTAATTCTTACATTTTACATTAACTCTTAATTCTAGTCTGTGTTAGCCACATGGATTGGTACCTTTTATCAGCAAGGCACTCTCATCTTGCTTTCTCTGTGTCTATGTGATGACTGCCTACTAAACCTATACTCTTCTCAGAATTCTCCTGTTCTGGTTGCCTAACCTATACTTCCTTCCTGGCTACTGGCCAATCAGCAGTTTATTAAAGCAATACAAGTGACAAATTTTTATAAGGCAAAAGAAAATTGTCCCATAGCACTCACCAAGGAGAGGGAGCTGGGGGTACAGGCTTTACCTGTCCTATTCTTTAAACTCAGCCTTGGACACACTATATGCAACCTTAGAAACACAGGAATTTTAAGGAATGGGAGAATAACAAGTTACAATTGTTATTGAAAGTTCCAGTGCAAGGTAAGCTACAGAAGGAAAAAGACAGGGAGAGAGTGGCTCAGTTCCACTGAAAAGAAACTATTTCCTCCTTCTAAGTCCAGGGATTGTATAGATTTTTCTGTTGTCATCTTACATTTGGTTTAATTGATCATGTCACCTGATTTCTGCTCTAAAGTCTAGAACCTGGTCTGCATCTGTCCCTGCATACAGAAAAGACTGTGACTACTGCAGGAAGATCAATGGAGTAACACATATTCATTACTTAGTAATAATCTTGAGCTATAGGCCAAAATTTTGTAATCAATATAACCTTCTGAGTGATGATAATGATTATTGTTGTTGGTGTTATTTGATTTTCAAGACAGGGTTTCTTTGTGTAATTGTCTTACCTGTGCTGGAACTTGCTTCTGTAGCCTGGGCTGGCCTTAAACTCACAGAATTCTGCTTGGTTCTGTCTCCTGAGTGCTGGGATTAAAGGTGTGAGCCACCACCTCCCAACCTGTGTGATAATTTAAAAGCAGTTGTTGGATGGCACAGTCCAGAGAAACCTCAGTTTAAAACCACTTTCTATGAAGTTTATAAAATGGTTTCAGGATCACCTTAGTCATAGAGTGGTGCTCCAGCATGATACAGTGTCTGATATAGATGTGTAGCACTGGTCAGATAAAAAAGGAAGACCCATACCTGTAATGTCATCACTTGGCAATAGAGGCAGAATGAGCAGATGTTTGAAGTCACCATTCGAAACATAGGGCCTTCATTGATCTTCAAAATAGGCCACCAGCCTTATCTCAAAGAATCAAAAATAAAAATACTTTTGAAAAACACCAATCAGTCCACAAATGTTCAGTTGATCTTTTATGACTCTCTTCCCATTCTCTCTCTCTCTCTCTCTCTCTCTCTCTCTCTCTCTCTCTCTCTCTCCCTCTCTGTAAGGGTATCTGAGTTTCTTCTTACATGTGTGTGGATGCACTTGTGTCTGTGCATACAAATACATTTCTTTAGCGTATATGCATTGGAAGTTACAGGAAAACCTCGGTATTTGTTCCTAAGACACATTCACCTTGTTTATTGACACAAGTCACTCATTTACGTCAGATCTGAAGGTTTCTGCTAGACTGGCTACATTCACCTTGTTTATTGACATAGGTCACTCATCTATATCAGGTCTCAGTGATTCTGCTAGGGTGGTGACATTGGCAGTGAGACCCAATAATCAGCAGATGACTGCCATGCAGTGGTGGGATTCCAAGCATATGTCACCCTTTCTGTTTGTCAATGGAAGAGCCACATACAGGAAGTCAGGCTTCATGCTTGCCTACCAAGCTGTGTATGGACACTACTTTCTCAAGCTTCTTTTGCTTTTTCAAAAGAGGGTTTCTCTGTGTGACAGCCCCTGCTATCCTGTAACTTTTATGAGTGAGGAATTTAAGTTACAGCTGTGTCAAAAGTAAGTGATAGAATAAGAAGAAAAGAAGGAATGAGAGTTGGGTATTTTCACACTACCTGAAGCGTGCTTCCCACAAAGCAAATAACAACAATGAAGAAAATGTCCAAGTGACTTCATGAGTAAATGAGTGGACCACATTGCTGAGCATGCAGGCTCTATGCCAGTGTTGCTACCCAGCTTCCTCTTTCTACAGCTCTCTCATCAACACCCAGCACCTGAACTGACTTCAGCCTCCAGCCAGCTTCCTTCACAGAACCAAAATGGCTTCATCATTTCCACACAGCTGTGAGCCATACAATTCCTAAGCCAGAAGGATGATCCTGCTACAACTCATTCAATTTCTAATCAGTTTAGGGGACTGCATGCCCTTACACCAAAGATGGTTGCCAGTCACTCAATTACTAAGGAAATAGGTGGGTAATGTCAAGCATCCCAGATCACTCAAAGGCCATTACATGACCAAAGGACAGCTTAATCCAGACATATGTAAAGTAGCTTCACAGTGGGTCAGTGAATTATTAACAGTATCCAATAAAAAAACAAAATAATGAGGCTCCCACAAGGATGTAAATACATTCGAGTGCATACCTAAAACTCATTAAAGTGGTCCACTTTATTATTTATATCTCATCACCATAAAGAATAGTATAGTGAAGGGATTGAAAGACTTCCCCCACTCTTCCTCAGCACATAACTACTGCTAGCAATTCATCATGTGCCTTTCCTTAGAAGCAATTTCTCACTGCCTAACTGTCCACATATGTTTGATATAATCATCACATCTTTATTTCTTCTAGAATTCTTAGAATTTGTGTCCTCAGCTTGAGAAAGATTGTGCTAGGAAAATTATGCTGGGTTAGTGATATTCCAAGTCCCTTCCGAATCTCTGACCATCCAGGATTGCAGGTGTAAGTGACATGCAGCTCTGCCACTTTTGCTACCAGAAGTTATTGAGAACTGGTATCTGACAGATCCTGTGGGAGTCTATAAGAACAGTGAGCCTAACAAACGTGACTGTCATCTTCATTAGCCAATGGCCTTCAGCAGATAAAAGCGTGCATATTAGTACAAATGTGAAGAGAAAACTCTCAGCAGTTCTGGGACTCAACACAGTGCTGTCAAGGGGACTTAGACTATGTGAGATGTCAGGATGTGGCAGATCAGTTTAGGGAGACCTAAGCATGAGGGTTAGTGGGCAGAGATGCAGATGTTACATGGAGTAAACACTCACAGTGGGGGATCAGCTTTGGAAAGGGTCATGTGCTTGGAGCACAATGGATTGAGGTGGGACAAAAGATGGATTAGTACATCTCATGTGCTTTGCATTAAGCTTGTTGCTTTTCATGGGAATATGGAGCAAGGGCCTCTAGCGAGTGAGTTTCCCGAACTCCAGACTCTACAGTTTATAAGAGCTTGAGACCCTGAGAAACTTCTACCATTGCTCTTATCTGGTGGCATTAGGCCAGCAGATACTACAGACATGGAGTAGGCAAGGCATTATACAGCACTGCAAATTCCACAGTCTGGAGATGTCTTCTGGTCCCCTTGAGCCAGGAGAAGGAAGCTGACATGTGGGTAAGCAGCAGACTGATGAAAGGTGAGCACTTCTAATGAAGCCAAGGGGAGATGTGGGAAAATAAGCATGAAGGGAGCCAGATTTTCACTCCACCTACCTTTAAATTCATATCCTCTGAAACAATCTGATACTCTGTCCTATTCAAATTTGGAGGTACTAGAACCTGGCTTAGGAGATATAGGTCATGGCACACAGGAGAACATTCCCCTGGTAGAGTCCTCTATCATCAATATAGTTATTGCTTCTCCACACATTTATCTGGGTCCAGAATCAAACTCATTAAAATAGCAAAGTTGTTTTTAAGTCTTTATTTTTATTTTTAGTAAAAATCTTCTATTTCTTATATTTCTTGAATTTAAAATTCCTCCTGACCATATCGATCATCTTCCACTTAAAGGAGGTTATTGACAAAAGAATAGCTAAAACGAAGCCAGGGAGAGTGGCCTCCATGTCTACTTTTTCTTTTCTTTTTCTTTCTTTCTTTCTTTTTTCTTTTTTTTTTTTTTTTGAGACAGGGTTGTAATCAAAAGCTACTCTTTTGTTCCTGGCTGCCCAGACCTGAATAGTCACACAGAACTATATTATTTACAACACTGTATGGTCTACTAATTCTCATCATACGTTAACCGATTTTTATTATCTATGTATCGCCATGAGGTTGTGGTCTACTGGTAAGTTTCTGGCATTTCCTTCAGAAGATACATGATGTCTCTCTGACTCTACCTGCTCTCTCTGTATACATATCCCTGTTCAGACTTCCTGCCTGACTTTGTTATGCTAAGCCATTTGTCAAAGCAGCTTTATGCATTAATAATATCAAAGTAAAACATATACAGAAGGGCATCTTACATTATCTCCCTTTTTCTGTCTAATTTTAAAGGAAAGTTTTAACTTTAACATAATAGCATTACATATTTTTCAAACAGTTATCAGCAAGAATTGCAGTTACAATATTTCTCTGTGAGTATAAAGTTTCTTATCTAATTTATCTTTTATCATAACTAAGGGAAACTATATTTGTAACTATCTATTCTTCAAATCTATCAAAGATCCCAGAAGGATATAATATTATTTAAGTAAACAGGAAGTATATTCTAAGCAACTTCCAAAGTTATAAAAATACTGAACCATTTCACCACCTGGACAGTCACCCAAAGTTCTTTGGTAGCAACACAGGGACATTCATCTTCAGTCTATAGGCAGATAATATGTGGCAGACTTTTCCATGAAACAAGACCTTTCAAAGACTGTTTTGTCTGTATTGGTAGTTTGTTAGTCACTTTCTTTTCTGTTCTGTAGTGTTCTGTTCTGTAGTGTTCTTGCAGTTTCTCTTGTAAATCAGGAACCCTGAGGGAACATCCCATCTTTTGGTTTTGGTATCAGGGTAACTGTAGCTTCATAAAAAGAATTTAGCAATGTCTCTTCTGTTTCTATATTGTGAAATACATTAAGGAGTATAGGTATTAGCTCTTCTTGGAAGTTCTGGTAGAATTCTGCATTGAATCCATCTTATTCTGGGCTTTTTTTGGTAGGGAGATTTTTGATAACAGCTTAAAATTCTTCACAACTAACAGGTCTATTTAGATTGTTCACCTGGTCTTGGTTCAACTTTGGTATATGGTACTTATCTAAAAACAAGTCCATTTCTTGTACATTTTCCAACTTTGTGGCATATAAGCTTTCGTAGTAAGATCTGATGATTCTCTGAATTTCCTCTGTGTCTGTGGTTATGTCCCCCTTTTCATTTCTGATCTTATTAATTTGCATGTTCTCTCTCTGCCCATTGATTAGTTTCGATAGGGGTTTGTCGATCTTATTGATTTTCTCCAAAAACCAACTTTTTATTTCGTTGATTCTTTGGATTGTTTTCTGTGTTTCTATTTTGTTGATTTCAGCCCTCAGTTTGATTATTTCCAGTCTTCTACTCCTTCTGGGTGAATCAGGTTCTTTTTTTTTCCAGAGATTTCAGTTGTGCTGTTAAGTCTCTAATGTGAGCTTTCTCCATTTTCTTTAATTGGGCACTTAAAGCTATGAACTTTCCTCTTAGCACTGCTATCATTGTGTCCCATAGGTGTGAGTATGTTGTGTCTTTATTTTCCTTAAATTCAAGGAAGATTTTAATTTCTTTCTTTATTTCTTTCTTGACCCAGGGATGATTTAATAGTTGACAGTTCAACTTCCATAAGTTTGTTGGCTGCCTGGGGGTAGCATTGTTGTTGAATTCTAACTTTAATCCATGGTGATCTGTCAAGACACAGGTGGTTACTAATATTTTTTGTATCTGTGGAAGTTTGCTTTGTTACCAAGAATGTGGTCAATTTTTGAGAAGGTTCCATGGGCTGCAGAGAAGAAGGTATATTCTTTCCTATTTGGGTGGAATGTTCTATAGATATCTGTTAAGTCCATTTGATTCAGTACCTCCAATAATCCTCTTATTTCTCTATTGGGTTTCTGTTTGATTGATCTGTCCATTGGTGAGAGAGGTATGTTGAAGTCTCCTACTATTAGTGTGTGTGGTTTGATGATTGCCTTGAGTTCTAGAAGTGTTTCTTTTACATAAATGGGTTCCTTTATATTAGGGGCACAGATATTCAGGATTGAGACTTCCTCCTGATTAATTGTTCCTGTTATGAGTATGAATTGTCCATATCTATCTCTTCTGATAGATTTTAGTTTGAAGTCAATTTTGTTAGATATTAGAATGGCCACACCTGCTTGTTTCTTAGGTCCCTTTGCTTGGAAAACCTTTTCCCAAACCTTTACTCTGAGTAGATGTCTGTCCTTGTGGTTGAGGTGTGTTTCTTGTAAACAGCAGAATGTTGAATCCTGTTTTTGTATCCAATCTCTAAGTCTGTGCCTTTTTATAGGCGAATTGAGTCCAGTGATATTAATGACCAGTGGTTGTGACTCCGGTTATTTTTTTTTTTTCCGTGGGGGTAGTGGAGTTTATGTTTTTCCCTTCTTTGAGTTCTGCTTGTGAAGGGTCGCTAGACGCCTGAGTTCTTGTAGGCAGTGTTAGGAATGTTGGATTCCTTGGGTTGTGATTTGCCTTCTAATACTTTCTGTAAGGCTGGATTTGTAGCTACATATTGTTTAAATTTGTTTTTATCCTGGAATATTTTGTTTTCTCCGTTGATAGTGAACGATAGCTTGGCTGGGTAAAGTAGTCTGGGCTTGCATCTATGGTCTCTTAGTTTCTGCAGTACCTCTATCCAGGACCTTCTGGCTTTCATGGTTTCCATAGAGAAGTCTGGTGTAAGTCTGATAGGTTTACCTTTATAAGTTACTTGATCTTTTTCCTTTGCAGCTCTTAATATTCTCTCTTTAATCTGAATGTTTTGTGTTTTGATTATTATATGGCGAGGGGATTTTTTTTTTGATCCTGCCTATTTGGTGTTCTGTATGCTTCTTGAACCTTCATAGGGATATTGTTCTTTAGGTTGGGGAGGTTTTCTTCTATAATTTTGTTGAATATATTTTCTGGACCTTTGATCTGCAATTCTTTTCCTTCTTTTACCTCTATTATTCTTAGATTTGGTTTTTTTATTGTGTCCCACATTTCTTGAATGTTTTGTGATGAGGATTTGTTGAATTTGCTGTTTTCTTTGGTCAGAGCGTTTAATTTCTCTATGGTGTCCTCAGAGTCTGAGATTCTTTCTTCTATCTCTCGTTTTTTGTTGGTTATGCTTTTTTTCTGAAGTCTCTGTTTGTTTACCTAGATTTTCCATAGCCAGACGGCCCTCGGCTTGTGATTTCTTCATTGACTCCATTTCAGTTTCCAAATCTTGAACTGTTTCCATTACCCGTTTGATTTTTTTTTCTTGGTTTCCCAGAATTTCATTTATGGATTTACTCATTTCTTCAAACCTTTTGGTATATTTCTCTTCCATTTCTTTACTCATTTCCTCAATCATTTTCTTATACTTATCTTCCATTTCTTTACGGCAGATTTTCACCTCCTGTTTAAGTTCCTCTATTATTTTCATAAAGATCCACTTAGAGTCAATTTCTTCTATTTTTTTCTGGAGTAGGGTATTCAATTCTTCTAGTTTCATGCTCCCTGGATTCTGGAGATGTCATGTTGCCTTTCAGGTTGTTGGAGGAATTCTTGCATTGGTGCCTGCCCATCTCCTCCACTCTGGATGAAACTGCTCAGCATTCTCTGGTTAGAACTCCTCAGCACTCTCTGAATAGAACTCCTCAGCACTGCAGCAGGGCTAGCTGGTGTTTCCAGGACCCAGGAGACAAAAGGACGGCAGCAGTGGGGGCAGGAAGGGGTCCCATGGAACACGAAGACCCTGCTGCAGAAGCTGAGGGGGAGGGGTTGTGCTCTCTTCTGAAACAGAGAGCCCAGGTGAGTACCCACTCATCTCTCTGGATAGAACTTCTCAGCACTGCAGCAGGACTAGCTGGTGTTTCCAGGACCGAGGAGACCCCACAAATATGTTTTGAAAATGCCCTTAAACAAAGAACCTCAGTATAAATGGACCCAAGTTTAAACATTTTCTTACTCCACATATTCTGCAATACAAATGCTTATATATTGCTCTGATAAACAGCAAACTCAGAAAAACAAGGAAGAGACTTCAAAATATGTTGGTCATATTAGATCAATAGAATAAAGTAAGCCAAAGAAAAATACAAGGAACATACTGCTAGCAGGAATAGTCTTTCCTCGTTGAGAGTTTGAGTCCAGTCAAAAATAAGTCTTTAAAAATGACAAATAGCTAATCTGATCTTGAAGCTCAAAAAAATTATAATTCTGAACTATAAGGTAGTAGAGTAAATGTGGAATCAGATCAACCGGCCTCTAGAGACAGGTAGTGGAGTCAGTCAGGCCATCCAGCCTCATGAGGCAGCAATGGAAGCCAGCCAGGCCTGAACAACTACACTGAAAAATTATGTGATAGAGAGGCAGGGAATATAGAAAAATCAAGTGCTACATAATCTGTGAAGACAGAGCCGAAGACTCTACAAAGTTGCAGGCATGACAGTGAGCTTAGGTTAATAGAGGAACATGTGGTCACCTAGTAGGATCAGAGGAATAGTGTTATGCAGCCTGCAGCTTATGCAGAAGCAAATTTGGTACTCCTGCCTCTTGCCTAGCTGTATAATTGCTCTGGCTCTGGACAATGACAGAGGCCTGAGATGGACCTTCTTGAAGGACTGCCACAATCTGTGATGCCACTGGAGGTCATGCTGATGTCTGTGGCCCCTGCTGATGCACAGAAGACTTTCATATGGATAAATTCAGCCTATTCCTCTTACTGAAGCTTTGGTCATATCCTTGGATTTTGTTGCCTTGCAGGGGGCATGTTGATGTGAGTAGTCTGTGTAACCATCTGAGGACATGTTGAAGCCAATTGTCCATAATACTACTGAGAGCCAAAAATGGGTCTGTGGTCCTGATACAATGAGGCACAGTGTTAAGGTCTATGGCACTTGTTACCACTCATGTGGATTTCCATGCTCTCTTCCACTGTCTGTAACCACGTTGATGTTCATGAGCCATGCCACAGGTCATGGTAAAGCAATTACCTCTTACCAGTTACTGTTTGGGTCATGCCAATGTCTGGAATCTGTGCTACCACTGATGACCAGGTGTGGATCAGTGGTCAGGATGTAGCCAAATGGCCAAGTTAATGTCTGTTACCAGCTAAGGTCATGTGGGTGTGTTTTCCATGACCTTAAGCCAGGTTGATGCCTGTGAGCCAAGCTGTTGCTAAGGCCCATAATGATCCTGTTAAGTTGATACCAGTGGCCCATATTACTTCTGGAAGTCCTATTGATGTGAGTGGCCAGCACTGCCACCTAGGTTCATGCTGCCACTATTTCCTGCGGCTTGTGCCTATATTTGATGTCTGTGGCACCTGTTACTACTGAAGGCCATGCACATGTTCATGATATATGTTATAGCCTGATTAAATGTTGATGTCCCAATCCATGCTGCCTCTGACAGCCTTGTTTGTGTCTGTGTTCTTATTGCAGCAGGATGCCATGTCTGTAGTTTGTTCTGTCACCAGAAACCACATGGAAACCCATGATCTGTATACCCACTGACTATAAAGAGCAAGATAGCTACTTTTGCAGCAATATTAATAACTGAAAATGAACAGTTGAGAAAGAGGGACATTGAAGGCTTCTATGATAACCCCTTCTCCTAACCCAATAACCACCCCAAATAACAGCCCAAACAGGAATCCATTAAAGAGAACTCTTTGAATGTGTGGTAAGCATGTTGAAGTGTAGCTCTACAACTGATGGCTTCTGAGGGTGCAGAAGGAGAAGGACTCAGCTCTATTGAAGGCACAGGCCAGCAATAGTTTGACCATATTTCAGTGAATATATAGATAACACAAACTGGATTCATTTAAAAAGTATTTCTCGTTTAAATTCCTCCATCTCAGCTGAGGTGGGCACCGCGGGCCAGGACAGGCGGTGAGTGCAAAGGGAAGGGAGTCCCTTTGTTCTAATAGCCAGCCTGCAGCAAGCTAAGACTGCAGGCAGGGAGACTTCTGACCAGCGAATGGCTCTGATCCTGTACCAGAAGATACAATGGAGGGGTAAGTGTGTTGTTCCTGACCACCACACAAGTCCGGTTAGGGAACACACAATATTCCCGCCATCCTTATCTCCCTGGCTACTCCAAAGAGGCAGCTTCCCCCAGCTAAACCCTCTCTCCTGCTACGCCATCCCAGCTTTCTGCCTGGAACCTCTACCCTTCCCCTCTCCCTTTTTCGAGGCTTAAATTCCTCCATCTCAGCCGGGGTGGGCACCGCAGGCCAGACAGGTGGTGAGTGCAAAGGGACAGAAGTCCCTTTGTTCTAATAGCCTGCCTGCAGCAAGCTAAACCTGCAGGCGAAGTGATTCCTGGATAGCAAGTGGCACTAATCCAGTAGAAGAAGACCCAGCGGAGGGAAGAGCCATTGGAGAGCAAATGAATGAAGAGATGGGCAGGCGCCAAGGCAAGAATTCCTCCAATAATCTGAAAAACAACATGAAAACACCAGATCCCAGCGATCTTAAATCAGAAGGACTTGAGCACTCTATTCCGGAAGAAGTGGAAAACAGTGTCATTATGAAAGCAATAGAGTCTCTTAAACAGGGTATGAATAACTCACTTAAAGAAATAGAAGAGAAATATAACAAAAAGTTGGAAGAAATGAGTAAAGAAATGGAAGACAAATATAACAAAAACTTTGAAGAAATGAGTAAATTCGTAAATGATACCCTGGGAAACCAAGAAAAAACAATCAAACAGGTAATGGAATCAATTCAAGAATTGAAAACTGAAATGGAGGCAGTGAAGAAAACACAAACCGGAGTGGGTGCTAGCCTGGGCAGCCTGCCTGCCTCTCCGGGAAGGGAGCACAGCCCTGCCCCCCTCAGCTTCTGCGGCAGGGTCTTCGGTGTTCCAAGGAACCCCTCCCCTCCCCCCACTGCTGCGGGCCCTTTGTCTCCTGAGTCCTGGGAAGACCAGCTAGCCCTGTTGCCCTGCTGAGCAGTTCTTCCCAGAGAGGTGAGTGGGTGCTAGCCTGGGCAGCCTGCCTGCCTCTCCGGGAAGGGAGGACAGCCCTTCCCCCCTCAGCTTCTGCGGCAGGGTCTTCGGTGTTCCAAGGGACCCCTCCCCTCCCCCCACTGCTGCGGGCCCTTTGTCTCCTGAGTCCTGGGAAGACCAGCTAGCCCTGTTGCCCTGCTGAGCAGTTCTTCCCAGAGAGGGCTGAGGAGCTCTATCCAGAGAGTGCTGGGAAGTCCTACCCAGAGAGTGCTGAGGAGTTCTATCCAGAAAGTGCTGAGGAGTTTCATCCAGAGTGGGGGAGATGGGCAGGCGCCAATGCAAGAATTCCTCCAACAACCTGAAAGGCAACATGACATCGCCAGAATCCAGGGAGCTCGAAACTAGAAGAATTGAACACCCTACTCCAGAAGAAATAGAAGAAATCGACTCTAAGCGCTTCTTTATGAAAATAATAGAGGAACTTAAACAGGAGGTGAAAATCTGCCATAAAGAAATGGAAGATAAGTATAACAAAAAAATTGAGGAAATGAGTAAAGAAATGGAAGAGAAATATACCAAAAAGTTTGAAGAAATGAGTAAATCCGTAAATGAAATTCTGGGAAACCAAGAAAAAACAATCAAACAGGTAATAGAAACAGTTCAAGATTTGAAAACTGAAATGGAGTCAATGAAGAAATCACAAACTGAGGGCCGGCTGGCTATGGAAAATCTGGGTAAACGAACAGAGACTTCAGAAACAAGCTTAACCAATAGAATACAAGAGATAGAAGAGAGAATCTCAGACTCTCAGGACACCATAGAGAAATTAAACACTCTGTCCAAAGAAAACAGCAAATCCAACAAATTCTCATCACAAAACATTCAGGAATTGTGGGACACAATAAAAAAACCAAATCTAAGAATAATAGGAGTAGAAGAAGGAGAAGAATTGCATTTCAAAGATCCAGAAAATATACTCAACAAAATTATAGAAGAAAACTTTCCCATCCTAAAGAACGATATTCCTATGAAGGTTCAAGAAGCATACAGAACACCGAATAGACTGGATCAGAAAAAAACATCCCCTCGTCATATAATAATCAAAACACAAAGCATTCAGACTAAAGAAAGGATATTGAGAGCTGCAAAGGAAAAAGGTCAAGTAACTTATAAAGGTAAATCTATCAGACTTACACCAGACTTCTCTATGGAAACCATGAAAGCCAGAAGGTCCTGGATAGAGGTACTGCAGAAACTAAGAGACAATGGGTGAAAACCCAGACTACTTTACCCAGCCAAGCTATTGTTCACTATCAACGGAGAAAACAAAATATTCCAGGATAAAAACAAATTTAAACAATACGTAGCTACTAATCCAGCCTTACAGAGAATACTAGAAGGAAAATCACAACCCAAGGAATCCAACATCCCCAACACTGCCTACATTAACTCAGACATCTAGCGACCCTTCACAAGCACAACTCAAAGAAGGAAAACACATACACGCTACTACCCAAAAAAATGACAGGAGTCATCGATCACTGGTCATTAATATCACTTAATATCAATGGTCTCAACTCACCTATAAAGAGGCACAGACTTAGAGATTGGATACGAAAACAGGATCCAACATTCTGCTGTCTACAAGAAACACACCTCAACCACAAAGACAGACACCTACTCAGAGTAAAGGGTTGGGAAAAGGTTTTCCAAGCAAATGGACCTAAGAAACAAGCGGGTGTGGCCATTCTAATATCTAACAAAATCGACTTCAAACTAAAATCAATCAGAAGAGATGGAGATGGACATTTCATACTCATAACAGGAACAATTCATCAGGAAGAAGTCTCAATCTTGAATATCTATGCCCCTAATATAAAGGCACCCACATATGTAAAAGAAACTCTTCTAGAACTCAAGGCAGTCATCAAACCACACACACTAATAGTAGGAGACTTCAACACTCCTCTCTCACCAATGGACAGGTCAAACAGACAGAAACCTAACAGAGAAATAAGAGATTTACTGAAGGTACTGAATCAAATGGACTTAACAGACATCTATAGAACACTCCACCCAAATAGGAAAGAGTATACCTTCTTCTCTGCAGCTCATGGAACCTTTTCGAAAATTGACCACATACTTGGTAACAAAGCAAACTTCCACAGATAAAAAAAATATTAGTGACCACCTGTGTCTTGTCAGATCACCATGGATTAAAATTAGAATTCAACAACAATGGTACCCCCAGGAAGCCAACAAACTCATGGAAGTTGAACAGTCAACTACTAAATCACCCCTGGGTCAAGGAAGAAATAAAGAAAGAAATTAAAGTCTTCCTTGAATATAATGAAAACAAAGACAAAACATATTCAAACCTATGGGACACAATGAAAGCAGTGCTAAGAGGAAAGTTCATAGCACTAAGTGCCCACCTAAAGAAAACAGAGAAAGCACACA
Source organism: Myodes glareolus (assembly GCF_982192425.1). Classification (NCBI taxonomy): domain Eukaryota; kingdom Metazoa; phylum Chordata; class Mammalia; order Rodentia; family Cricetidae; genus Myodes; species Myodes glareolus. The sequence continues at coordinate 73,139,956 of NC_142041.1, read as the reverse complement.
TTGGAGACTTAACAACACACTTGAAAGCTCTAGAAAAAAAAGAAGCTGATTTACCCAGGAGGAGTAGAAGACTGGAAATAATCAAACTGAGGGCTGAAATCAACAAAATAGAAACACAGAAAACAATTCAAAGAATCAATGAAGCAAAAAGCTGGTTCTTGGAGAAAATTAACAAGATTGACAAACCCCTATCCAAACTAATCAAACGGCAGAGAGAGAACTTGCAAATTAATAGGATCAGAAATGAAAAGGGGGACATAACGACAGACGCAGAGGAAATTCAGAGAATCATTAGATCTTACTACGAAAGTTTACATGCCACAAAGTTGGAAAATGTAAAAGAAATGGACATTTTTTTAGATAAGTACCATATACCAAAGTTGAACCAAGACCAGGTGAACAATCTAAATAGACCTGTTAGTCGTGAAGAGCTAGAAGCTGTTATCAAAAATCTTCCTACCAAAAAAAGCCCAGGACCAGATGGTTTCAATGCAGAATTCTACCAGAACTTCCAGGAAGAGCTAATACCTATACTCCTTAATGTATTCCACAATATAGAAAAAGAAAAGTCACTGCCAAACTCCTTTTATGAAGCTACAGTCACCCTAATACCAAAACCACACAAAGACACAACCAAGAAAGAGAATTACAGGCCAATCTCACTCATAAACATCGATGCGAAAATTCTCAATAAAATACTGGCAAACCGAATCCAAGAACACATTAGAAAAATCATCCATTATGATCAAGTAGGCTTCATCCCAGAGATGCAGGGATGGTTCAACATACGCAAATCTATCAATGTAATCCATCATATAAATAAACGGAAAGAAAAAAATCATATGATCATTTCATTGGATGCTGAAAAAGCGTTTGACAAAATTCAACACCCATTTATGATAAAGGTGTTGGAGAGACTGGGGATACAAGGATCATACCTAAATATAATAAAAGCAATATACAGCAAGCCGACAGCTAACATCAAATTGAATGGAGAGAAACTCAAAGCCTTTCCACTAAAATCAGGAACACGGCAAGGCTGTCCACTCTCTCCATACCTCTTCAATATAGTGCTTGAAGTTCTAGCAATAGCAATAAGACAACATAAGGGGATCAAGGGGATTCGAATTGGAAAGGATGAAGTTAAACTTTCGTTATTTGCTGACGATATGATAGTGTACATAAGCGACCCCAAAAACTCTACCAAAGAACTCCTACAGCTGATAAACACCTTTAGTAACGTGGCAGGATACAAGATCAACTCCAAAAAATCAGTGGCACTCCTATACACAAAGGATAAAGAAATGGAGAGGGAAATCAGAGAAACATCACCTTTCACGATAGCCACAAACACCATAAAATATCTTGGGGTTACTCTAACCAAGGATATGAAAGACCTATTTGACAAGAACTTTAAGCCTTTGAAAAGAGAAATTGAGGAGGATACCAGAAAATGGAAAGACCTCCCCTGCTCTTGGATTGGGAGAATCAACATAGTAAAAATGGCAATTCTACCAAAAGCAATCTATAGATTCAATGCAATCCCCATCAAAATCCCATCAAACTTCTTCACAGACCTTGAGAGAGCAATAATCAAGTTTATATGGAAAAACAAAAAACCCAGGATAGCCAAAACAATCTTATACAATAAAGGAACTTCTGGAGGCATTACTATCCCTGACTTCAAACTCTATTACAGAGCTACAGTATTGAAAACAGCTTGGTATTGGCATAAGAACAGAGAAGTCGACCTATGGAATCGAATAGAAGACCCAGATACTAACCCTCAAACCTATGAACACCTAATTTTTGACAAGGGAGCTAAAGGTATACAATGGAAGAAGGAAAGCGTCTTTAACAAATGGTGCTGGCATAACTGGATGTCAACCTGTAGAAGAATGAAAATAGATCCATATCTGTCACCATGCACAAAACTCAAGTCCAAATGGATTAAAGACATCAACATTAATCCATCCACTTTGAACCTGATAGAAGAGAAAGTGGGAAGTAGTCTACAAGATATATCTTGGGGTACTCTAACCAAGGATATGAAAGACCTATTTGACAAGAACTTTAAGCCTTTGAAAAGAGAAATTGAGGAGGATACCAGAAAATGGAAAGACCTCCCCTGCTCTTGGATTGGGAGAATCAACATAGTAAAAATGGCAATTCTACCAAAAGCAATCTATAGATTCAATGCAATCCCCATCAAAATCCCATCAAACTTCTTCACAGACCTTGAGAGAGCAATAATCAAGTTTATATGGAAAAACAAAAAACCCAGGATAGCCAAAACAATGTTGTACAATAAAGGAACTTCAGGAGGCATTACCATCCCTGACTTCAAACTCTATTACAGAGTTACAGTATTGAAAACAGCTTGGTATTGGCATAAGAACAGAGAAATCGACCTTTGGAATCGAATAGAAGACCCGGATATTAACCCACAAATCTATGAGCACCTAACTTTTGACAAGGGAGCTAAAGGTATACAATGGAAGAAGGAAAGCATCTTTAACAAATGGTGCTGGCATAACTGGATGTCAACCAGTAGAAGAATGAAAATAGATCCATATCTGTCACCATGCACAAAACTCAGGTCCAAATGGATTAAAGACATCAACATTAATCCATCCACTTTGAACCTGATAGAAGAGAAAGTGGGAAGTAGTCTACAAGATATAGGCACAGGAGGCCTCTTCCTAAGTAGGACCCCAGTAGCACAGACAATAAGAGAAACAATGAATAAATGGGACCTACTGAAACTGAGAAGCTTCTGTAAAGCAAAGGACACTGTCAGTAAGACAAAAAGGCTGCCTTCTGACTGGGAGAAGATCTTCACCAACCCCTCATCAGACAAAGGTCTGATCTCCAGAATATACAAAGAACTCAAGAAACTAGACACTAAAACTCTAATTAACCCAATTAAAAAATGGGGTACTGATCTGAACAGAGAATTCACAACAGATGAACTTCGAATGGCCAGAAGACACTTAAGGTCATGCTCAACCTCCTTAGCGATCAGGGAAATGCAAATCAAAACCACTTTGAGATACCATCTTACACCTGTCAGAATAGCTAAAGTTAAAAACACCAATGATAGCCTATGCTGGAGAGGATGTGGGGTGAGGGGAACACTCATCCATTGTTGGTGGGAATGCAAACTCGTGCAGCCACTGTGGAAATCAGTGTGGCGGTTTCTCAGGAAACTGGGAGTCAACCTCCCTCAGGACCCAGCAATTCCACTCTTGGGAATATACGCTAGAGATTCCCTAACATACTACAAAAGCATTTGTTCAACTATGTTCATAGCAGCACTATTTGTGATAGCCAGAACCTGGAAACAGCCTAGGTGCCCCTCAATAGAAGAATGGTTAAAAAAGGTATGGAACATATATACATTAGAGTTTTACTCATCGGTAAAAAACAATGACATCTTGACTTTTGCATGCAAATGGATGGAAATAGAAAACGCTTTTCTGAGTGAGGTAAGCCAGACCCAAAAAGAGGAACACGGTATGTATTCACTCATAAGTGGATTCTAACCATAATTAAAGGTCTTTGAGCCTATTATTCATGATCCTAGAGAAGCTAAATAAGAAGATGAACCTGATGAAGATTATTTAGCTATTCGCCAGGAGGTAGGAAATAGTCAAGAGTCCCAGGTAACCTCGGGTGCATGGGGGGGGGTGGATGGGAGGGTTGTTGGAAGGGGAGAGGGTTAGAGAGAAGGGAGTAGGGGAGAAATGGGGTAAGCTCGGTTGACCGGGATGGGGGAGGAGGGAGGAAGGATGAATATGGGATCAGGCAAGAATATATTTAACTAAGGGAGTCATTTTAGGGTTTACAGGAGACTTGATTATATATGGGATCCCAGGTCCAAGGAGAGATTCCCAGATTGTTCTCTGGACAGAGGAGAGGGTGCCTGAACCGGCCTTGGCCCATAACCATGCTGATGAATATTTTGCTTATCACCATAGATTCTTCATCTGGCGATGGATGGCGGTACAGACGGAGACCCACATTGGAGCACTGGACTGAGCCCCCCAAGGTCCAAAGAGGAGCAGAAGGACGAAGAAAATGAAAAAGGAAATAAGGACTGCGAGGGATGCTATCACCCACTGATACAAGGGAACTGATCTAATGAGAGTTTACCAAGGCCAGTTGGACTGCGACTGAACGAGGATGTGATCCAACCAGATTCTCTCAATGTGGCCGGATTCTCTGAATGTGGCTGGCCCGGAGTCTTTCTGAAAAGCCATTGACAATGACACTGGGACTTGTTTCCTCTGCATATACTGGATTTTGGGGATCCAGTCTGTTTGGAAACTCACCTTCCTGGACCTGGAGGGAGGGGGGAGGAACTCGGACTTCCCACAGGGCAGGAAACCCTGACTGCTCTTAGGGATGAAGGGGGAGGAGGAGAGGGAGTGGGGGGAGTGGGAGGGTGTTGGGAAGAGGGGCGTAAATGGAAACTTTTATAATTTAATAAAATTACTTTAAAAAAGTATTTCTCTTTAATTTTTATTTACTTTTTATTTTGGGGGGAGTCTTAAGGATGGGGAAGGAGATAAAAAAGGAAAGGGTAGTGAGTGTGATCAGGGTACAAGGTGTCAATTTTCCAAGGAATCAATAAAAATAATACGGTAAAATAGCAGGGTAAATGTGATATTTTTATATATCTACATTGTATATTAAGATCAAACTAGTATTAATATTCAAATATTGTAAACATTACAATTTATGATTTATGTGTAGTAATAATAATTATTATTTATGGAGTATATTGTGAAACTCCAGTGGATGTTAACTCATAGTAATTAACATTTTGATATCATTTAATTTTGTGCTTAGAATCTTTAAGTTCCTGTTTTTCTTTTCACAAAAATCTATTCAGCTCAGAGAGTAACTTTGTGTCATCCAGTTTTGTGGTTTGTGGGAGATGGATATTTCTGTAATGAATGATTATACACAATATAATAATTCATGAAGTTAGTATATTTTACTTTTTATGTACTTTTGTACTAGTGAATAAAAATGTTATCTCTATCTTCAGGTGGGGAAACATTAAATAGCAATTGCAAATAGCAAGTGATTTTATCAAAAAACCCAGAATGTTGCTTAAGGTGAATATGAAACCAGTAACATAGAAATCCACTTAAAATAAAGATGACTTGGTAAATAAGCTCCATTGTGGGAGTCTTAATCATTGGTAAGACAAGTAGAAACAAAGAGGAAGACATCGACCCAAATAGAAACGGTAGCCACACCTAAAGGTAAAAAGAAATTCAATATTAGTGATGAATTTATTTTCAGATGTGTATATTTTATATAGTTGAAGAAGACTCATGAAGTGTTGTAGAAGTAAAAGAGTATGGGAGCAATCATGTCCTGAAATATTACAGCTACAGCTTAAGTTTTATAACATATTGAAGTTTGCTTGCAGACACAGCAATTGAAACTGTTGCTAACAACTGTATTTTTACTACAAATCCTACAAATTTTTCATGCTTCATAAAACTATGGTTTTAGTTCACTAAAATCAGTGTTTTTTTTAGGAGTAGTTGTACAGCACTATTTTAAAAAACATACTCCTCATAAACAAATTTAGTCATAGTATTTTATTATTAGCTATTAAGACTTCCAATTTGGGGAATAAGGGATTGATTAATTGATGTAACACATAACCCATCTTCAAAATGGTGTGGACTAATCTATCCTGAAGCATCATGAAATAATAAAATATGAGAAATACAATAGTCATAGAAATCTTGTTTGAAACATGAGCCTTAGTTATTTATCCCTTCCATAATTATTCATAGAATAACACTGATATAAAACTTACTGTGTCATTTATTTAGGATACATAAAGAAGTGTCCTGTCTAGAAACTTAACCATCAATATTCAGTTTTATACCTTGGGACAGCTAATGAATCTCTCACTCATAACGTTGATCTCTAAAATCATTATGATAATTGTATGTTTTATATTTGAGGATACTGTGTTTCACAATAATTTTATATTTAATTTCTCATTTTACTATGAGGCTAGTAATATTGTAAAATAAGACTGGTCATCATATCTCTTAACAACCCAGATATTTAATGACTAAAACAAAGGAGGCACTCACTACACATTAATTCTTAATAAATTCATGACTAAATTAAAAGATAACACCATTCAACATTTTTAACATGAAGAAGATATTTGAGGCAGATACAAGTGTAAAATGTAAAATAAATTAGTTTTTCTTAAAGTAAGTATAGTGTACAAATCTATACAAGATTTACTTAATAATTAGTATCTATATGGCCCAAGGGAAAACAAATGAATCTGTGTCCTCAAGAGTCAGTCTGGGAATTTAAATTCAAAGAATAATATTCAAGTCATATTGTAGTGACTGATATGTAGGAATGAAACTTAGGATTATTAGTTCACTTCATCTTTAAATATATGAGTATCGAAAATTACTTACTTTGACTAGGCTTATAACTTAATTAAATCATAATGACTATCAGAACTAATTGGATTCATATTATTCCATGATAAGCCTTGTATTATATAAGGATAAGATTGATGGAAAGAAGAAAGGGAAATGAAAGAAGAAAGAAATACAGATCAATAAAATATCTGGTTGACAAAAACGCCAGTCATCAACTTTTGTGGATTCCAAAAGAATCCACCAAATGTATTGTAGAGGCCCAATTATTTCTATGCCAAGATCAGAAAAAGGAAATAATCTTACAATGTGTTCTTTACAAAACAACATCTTTATCATATTCAGAAATAAAGTTATGATTTCAGAACCCCTTTTCTAGTGTGCTTAGTGTCAGACCTCCAATTATTTTGTATGGAGGGTTGTTAAAAAACACATGCCAGCTCTTTGGGATACATCAGTTCATGTCCACATCTTGTTTACTGGACACTGTTGTCAGTAGAATTTTTTAAAGTAAGAGCTTAATTCAGTGACATTAGATGGTTTACATAGTTTACCTCCCACTTGTCACCTCATGTTAGCGGCAAGTGTATGTTGACATCTATCTTGTTCTGTCCACTAGACTCTGTCTGCTCTAGGGATGCATCTACCTACAGGATAAGGCACTTTCGGGACTATTTCTTGGGTTCTGCTCTTATGATTCAACGTTAAAACACTTTACCTGGCTGATGTTCTAATTTAAAACGTACTGTGTGCATTAATGTTATAAGTGTTAATAGAGATTCCATCATTGTAATTAAATTAAAATGCTTAACATTACTGAACTAATACCCTGCGAAACCTATAAAATGATGATATAGGTACATAATTTACACTGCATTGTTAGCTAAGGAGACAGTGTTGTGTATGATCTATATTTTACTACACTCTAATAATTATTGTATAGTGCAAGAATTATAGAAAATGAAGTTTATCCTCATATAAGGAACTCGTGCTGAGCTTTTACATAATAAAGAAAGCAGAATGGTTGATCCATGTACCCAAAATGGAGCCCTGAAGTAGATGTTTTGAAGATTGGTATCACAACTGGTTAGAAGCACTTACACAGTGGAAACAATATTGTTCATATAAAATAAAGAGAAATTTAAAACTAGAGTTTTGATTTACCTTGTAAGGTCTGTGTAGATGGGGCTCCTGGTGCCTTAGTTTAAGCAAAGCTATCATATTTAGCTCACTTAAAACTAAGGTTGACAACATCAAATATTTTATTAAGTTGACTAATCTTGAAGGTATTACTGCAATAGAAGAAAAAATGATGATCTTTGTCACAGCTACAACTGGACAATGGTAGTTGTTAAGCATAGAGAAGATGAAAGGCAGCTGTCCTTCTTGACTTGCAGAGTAAAAAAATCTTGATGCTGAAAGTATTCCACAGGCAGTGCTGTTTAACATTGAAATTGAGACCGCAAAAGAAATGATCCATTGCATGGAAGGGAAGACTCTGTCCATCCATGTGCCAGCAACAGAATCTATAAAAATTAAACAGAAAGTCAAAATGCAAAATTCAATTTCACAGCAATTACAATTCATTTCTACATAAAAATATGTCTGTGATGCTACTTCATTGAGACAGGGTCTTTTACTTCATTAAATGACTCTGCTCTGCTCTTGCAATTTGATTTGACAAGACAAGATCTTCTAAGGTGACTGCTTGTCAGCTATGAGCCTCCTTTTTTGGAGTATATCATGGTTCTTGCTCTTCTTGAATTCTATAATACCTATCTTATGTATGAAAGACCTAAGCATTTTCAGCAAGCTCATCAGAGAATGCAGCCATATTTGTTTGGGAGCCATGATAAGACATAGAATTGTCTTTAAATCCTAATTTTCCTGTGCTCAGATACTTCATGGTGAGATACTTTATGACATTTATACCAAAGCCATGTTTCTTCATTAAATCATCTTGTGTGACAGGCCTTTAAAACCTCACTTATCTTACAGCTGTCTTTTTTCAGCTAAAGAGCTCCCTGCATGTTATCCATTCATTCTTCCTCCTCCTCTGTTCCCGTTTTCTGGGGTTCTGATGTGTATCATGGTCCATGGCTCTCAAACTATCCATCTAGCTTCCTTGCTTTTTTTTTCTAATATCAAATTTTACCTGAATACAGTCATTGTACACACAAAGATAGCTTGGGATTTGCTTTTGCAAAGGACCAGAACTGTCTTCTAGGGTATAGTCCAGAGTTCTTGAGCAGCCTGAGGATAGCAGTCTTCTAATCTGCAACAGGCTACAGACATGTTCACAATTCCACAGAGAACAGATGTGCTCAGCTGGACCTATCCTATGCAGTCTGTCTCAAGGATTTTAAACTGAATACTTGGTTGACTTATGTCCAGAAATTCCTGGAGGTTTGTCAAGAACCAATAGTTAAGTGAAATAGTTATTCAAGTACTTATGACATGATTTAAAGATGGCACTATTTTTTAGTAGAGCAAAATAAATTCTTAAGTGGTATGCTTGATATAAGAAATATAAGAATATTCTAAGCCAGGTAGTTGTGGCACATGCCTTTAATCAAAGTACTTGGGATGTAGAGGCAGGTGGATCTCTGTGAATTTTAGGCCTGCCTGGTCTACAAAAGCAAGTTCCAGGACATGCTCCAAAGCTACAGAGAAACCTTGTCTTAAATAACCAAGCAAAAGAATATTCCAATATGCTATAAAATTAATACAAATCATGTTCTTAAGCATGTTTATAAACCATAGTTAAAATAAAGTCATAATAAAGTTAATTTATATCAGGTTAGTATTTTGCATGGGCCTTTGATGAGCTAGCTGTTTGACTACTTTATTTACATATCCAATAAAAGTGGTTAAGCACCTAAGATTTTTGTCTGTGTGTTCCAAAAGTCAAATGTTAACTTTTCTTTGTCTTGGACATTTCTGGTATAAAACTCAAAGAGTGCTTTCATCAGAAGTATCATTGATACCATCCTTGAGTGAAAGTCATTCCATTCCATTTCCAAATTTAAACTATTTTTAATGCTCTCCAAGACAAAATATATTTGTATTTCACAAAACATTTTGACTCAATGAGCACATCATTAGAGTCACTACTATTACAGACAGCAGATAGGCTTGTAATTGAGGCTGAGTCTATCCAGCTGTCATGGTAGACAGGCAGAGGAGAATGAATCTGTTCTGGGAATGACAAATTCTTTAGAGCATGATGTATCTGTGTGTAGGATAATTAAAATGTCATTCTGAGTAGGAAAGTCACATTGTTTCCTTTGTCTGTGTATATTTGCACATATACCTTAGTTTGTTACATGCATGAATACATTTGTGTGTGTGCGTGTGTTCATGTCCTTGGAAAATTGTGTGTGTACACACATATGTGAATGTGTGTGCATATATGCACCCAACATGAGTATGTGTATGTGTGACATGTGTGACTATATACAAACCCATTCTCTTGTGTATGTACAGGCTTGCACATATGTATAGGTATAGGTATGCATGCATACAGAAGTATGTGTGTGTATATACTTGTGTTTGTATGCACAAATGATGCTGTATGTGTGCATGTGTATGTGGGTACATCTGGGAGCCATGTGTGTATATGTGTATGTGTGTGTATTATTATATTTTTGCATACCTGAAGAGAGGATTTCCTGAGGTGACAAAACTGCCAGGTAGGATACATTAGTCAATATGTATAACACAGCCACCGTAGATATACCAGAAATCAGAGATTTTGGAATCGTTTCAGCAGGATTTTTTATTTCTCCTACAAAACAAGTTCATTACTATAAGAACTTTTCTTTGTTCAACTTGAATGTTTCTTTGTAAAAGAAATAGTCCAATATCTTTGCCTTTCCATTTACTTACTTTGATTCTGGTATTGTCCTACACATATTTTACCTGAAAGCTGGTATTTTCTAAAATCCTGCACTGAAAATAAAGGTAAGTTTGTGAAAATCACCCCTAGTCATATCATAGAAACAGAAGAATTGGTTCTACTACTGAAGAGTGAATAAAAGTACAGTAATGGTAGTTACATCATAATTAAATTTGAGTATTTGCTTTCTGTTGCTGAAATCCATACATTGATGGTTCAGATACCAATATCCAGCCCTGCAGAAGTCAGTCACCAGTCTAAACAAAGAAGAGTGGTGCTTGCTACTATATGCTCTCCCTCCAGTGTAAGAACTTAGATATATAGCAATAATTTTATTGACACATGACCAGTTAAATTTGTCACAGCACCATTGCACAATCCATAAAATTCAAAATCCATGAAGATCCATTAATCGTGTTATAAGCAATGTTAATATATGGCTAATATGATTGGGAACCCCATCCAGTAGGGCATTGTGATATAAATCTGTTTTTTCTATTCCTTGACTTCATGTGGCAAACCTTAGAATAAAATAATCGATTTATATCCAGTGGTGACAACAGAATGTGAAGGTGTCCTGGTGAAATGTGATGAAGCTGGTAAGGGAGGAAAGTTATGATCTAATTTTTCTGGATTGGCAGAATCCACATTCTATTTTGTTGTTTAGAGATAGGGTTTCTCTGTGTAAACTCATGGTCCTTGAACTTATTCTGTAGAATAGGCTTGCCTCACATTCACATATACCCACCACTGTAAGACAAAGAATGCAGGTATGTAACAATGCTCTCAGAATTTGGGTCCAGATCCAATTTCTTAGGTTTATAGAATATACAACAACATTTTCACTTCTGTTGTTATTGGTGGGTTAGATGTTGGGATATTTACTTAGTCGGCACTAAGGATCATGAGCAAGCAGAGTTACAGAAATGGAACAGATAAGGTGAGAATTGATCTGTTTCTATATGCTTTCCTAGACAATGGGAAGGGAGGGAGAGTTCAGCTTATGGGTGATTTATAGATGAAAAAATGATGTCCTATTCTTAACCAAAATTATAGAAAATGTTAACTCTTCTCATCTTTCTTATCGGAATGAATGTCAATGCTGAGATTCCTTTCTCCTTTTTTTTTAATTCGAGGACCCCAACCAATTGGATGATACCATTCACAGTTAATGTGAATCTTTCCATTCGATTAACCTAATCTATTTAAGTCTTCACAGATGTGTGTAGAGATTTGCCTCCTAGATAACTTCAGATCCTGTCAGTTAACAGTATTAATTACCATAATGATCAATATCGTATTCCTTAACATTGCTAGAATAGCAGTGCTCTTTAATTTTATGAAGATATCTACTTCTTAGGAATCACTTGGAAACCAAAGTATCTTTCTAGAGAATGGAGCAGGGAAAATCTAAAGGTATGACCAGAGCAGAGTTACATGAGAGTTACATGTGCTTCAATGGGAACCACATTGAAAACAGCACCCAGAAGGAAAAATCAGAGGAAAATAAGTGTAAAAAAAAATGAAAGCATAAAGTGTTCTAGGAAACATGTAGTTTTATTTTATTGAGTCAGAAATATATTTCGTAGGATTAAGAGAAAAATGGAAACCCAAAGTTTTATATATTGTTTAAAATTTCTTGAGATTTATTTTTATTTTATATGTATCAGTGTTTTGCTTGCATGTATATCTGTACTCCGTGTATATTCAGAGCCTGTGGAAGGCAATGTTTTGCTGTATGTATATCTGTGTGTCATGTGCATCCTCTGCCTGAGGGGGCTAGAAGAGGATGTCAGACCTCCAAACCTGAAGTTACAGTCAGCTGTGAGCCAACATGTAGATGATGGATATTGAGCATGGGTCCTCTGGAAGAGCAGCCAGTGCTCTCAACTGCTGAAGCGTTGCTCCAACCCCAAATCTTATTAGCATTTGATAAGTAATTATATGCAGCTTATGATGCACATTACATGGAATTATAAAAATTGAAAATAAAAGCTGTTTCTAATACATAATTGCAAATGGCAGTTTTAAAAAGGATCTACGTATCTATAGAAAATGTATATAGGAATAAAAAGACAAATTCCTTGGCAGTAAATACTTGGCAAAATGAAAACTTTTCATAATTTTAGTTATCTCTCTCTCTCTCCATGAGTGTGTGTGTTTGCTTGTGTGTGCATCTATGTGTGTATATACTTACACGTGCAACATTGGGATATTATCCCCTAAATTCAGAATTCTAGAGAAAGGAAGAAAGACAACTTTAGAAATGTTAGTAGAACTTAGAATGGTTGATAGTTGCATATAGCTCAAGTTTCTGAACGTAAAATATTACAAAATATGCAAATCTACTTTAAAAATTCCTTAAGAAATCTTCAGATGTTGACAAAAAATTAAAACTTGAACCAAAATCAAATCTGCAACTCAGAATCTTTCTCGTCAGTTTCCCTGAACAAGATGGAAAAGTCACAGTGAATGCAAAGTAGAACAAATATGAGACTTTAATATACAAGCAGAATACAGGCAATCTTCCGAGGAATTTCAATCTCAGTAATGAGAAGAGAAATAAATACTTCACAATCATACATTGGAGTCTAAATATCTTGATGGTTTGAGCTTGTTAAGTGCTGTCTCTGTACTATTTAGACTAATTACATTACAGCATGTGACAGGTAGTCAGTGAATAAGTTTATTAAATTATATTTGATTAGATGCATAAATCAAAAGAGCCAGATAAATATATGGGAAAAGAAGGACTCTAGAAAATTTTAATTCCTTAATTTTACATAATAGGACATGCCTCAGTGTAACAGAAATAAATTATAAACAGTGGGAGCCCTTACGTGACCAACAGCAAATAGTTGACTCAAAACAGTGAATTATTGTGCAATCTTTTATACTGGACTATTGTAGGTTGTAACACAGAGATCGATCATAAAAGAACAGATGAAAAAAGCACATGAAACAGTTCCTACACAATGGCACTAAGAGCATAAGATAGAATTCCAGAAAAATCAAAAATAATATCAAGATAAAGGGCATCTTTATATTGCAATAGGGAACTATGCACAAATTAAGCATCATAACTTTAGCAAAAAAATTAAAAAATTGAAATAAGCAAGGAAGTCCTTAGAAAGAAACACAAGAAATATTTTTTCTTGGTATTTTCCATCTTTCAATATCAAAACTAGACTTCATCAATAATGATAAAATAAAGAAAAAATTTCAATTGAAGTTGGTTCATCTTTTTCATTTGAAAATGAGTCTATTTGTGCACTTCTTACTTAATTAACTTCTGGAAAAATACCTCCAAATGTGGTTTCAAATGCAATGAAGTCTGAGAATATAGAAAATATTAATTTACTTTTGAAAACTTAAAATTCTAAATGAAAGAGAACCTGAGGAACATGTCATTTTATTCTATTCCATTTACCTGAAAAACAACATATGGAAGTTTAGTAATGAGTATATAATACAAAGAAAATTACATTTTATTACACAGCAAGAAAACAATCATTGTTATCATTCCACAAAAATCCTAAGCAAACTCTTTTGCAAGCTACCAGATATTTTCATGAATGAATTTACCTGCTATGGTAAACAGAAGTGATGATCCCGAATATGCAAAAGACCCTTGAAGAATTGCTTCTGCAATTTGTGAGGCATCAGGAAATTCAGCACCCAAAGCATTCTCAAACCTGGACACATTCTCTCTTTTCCCAATCACTAACAGCACAATCCCAGTTAGAGAAATGAAAAAAAGGACAGCCATCTTCATGAAACTACTGATAGTATTAAACCAAGACACTGTAGTCACCCCTCGAGCATTGAGAATTCCTAGTGACCACAAAACAGCCAAAGCCAGACATTTTTTTGGTAGCTCTGGAGCTGGGCACCCAGAATAGAAAGGTTGGATTAGACAATTTGCTATTAGTAAGCTTTGGGTACTTAGTCCCAAGTAATATCCAAACATACCAATCCAAACATTGAGGAAAGCAACAGAGGACCCAAGTGACCTTTTTAGGCAATAATAGGGTGCTGCACTCACAGGAAAAGTAGTTGCTAGCTCTGCAATACAGAGAGAATTCATCATTTTTAGCAGGGCAGCAGCGGCCCATATACTCAGGGAAACAGGGATGTTCTGTGAAGAATATTTCAAAACCCCTTGAGGAGACACAAAGATTCCTGCCCCTATCATGACACTAAATAAGAATATGTTTCCATGGAAAAATCCTATGGCCCTCAAGAGTCCCATGCTTTTCTATTTGTTTTTTTTTTCTCAAATCTTCCCAAATGAATTTAAAATCTTGTATGGACTGCCACCGCCACAGCTCCTCCAACTCATGCAAGACTCCCTAAAGCAAGATGTACTCTTAACTAAGCTTTATCACCTGCTTTATAAGATGTTTATTTTTGAGTTGTAAATAATTAACTTGTGAACTGTCCTCATGTTTTCTGACTTCTTCTTGAGACTACAGTAAATGTGTTTCATGTTAATAATTATTCTTTGTAATGTTGGAGATTGAGCCAAGGCTTTCATCCATGCTAAGCAAATGTTTTATTAATGCATCTCTAGTTCTGTTAAAAGTTTTTCAAAACACAAATGCCATTGATTAAATTAGTGACTCCTAAATTAAAATGTAAGGTTTAGCTTGTGGAGGGGGTAGTTCATCGGCTTCCTTTTCCAATAACATTAGAGCTGAGGAGAGTCAGTGAGAAGGATATCAGGTTTATTCAAGAGCCAATACCTTGAAATACTGAACCAACATTTACCTCATTCTGAAAAAAAAAATATACCGTGGGGTATTAATGAATGATAGTGATATGTTTATAGAAATAAAAAAAAAGATGTAGAGGCCTCATGGGGTCCCCTTATTCCACTTCCATCCCCTTGGGACTCAGTCATCACTCCTGATGCTAACTAGTTTGAGTCCCCCTAGTTCTTTATCCACTGGCATCTTTAGACATTTCTTTCAGCTATTACCAGTTCCTTTGTGGCACCCTGCTGACTACAAATCTGCTCTCTTCCAGGAACCTCACAGCAATGGCACTTGTGGGGACCTAAGTAGGGCATTAGTACCCTCTTCCTACCCCCCACATCTGACATCCATAGGGTACTCTTAGGTCTGCTGTTATCTCCCACTTAAGTCCTTCTTTCCAGCCAACATCATCACTCGGGACTTGATGCCACGTGTGGCAGTAAGTCAACATTGCTCTAGATATTCTTTTGCTACCCCTTTCAGCGATTCCTTGCAGACCATCTCCATTCCTTTGTGACTATTTATGAACCACAGAATTCTTTTTTTTTCTTTTGATGTGGGACAAAGTAAACTATTCTGTCCTAGTTTCTTCCCTCCATTCTGATCTCTCTAGAATTACCACCAAGCTCATCTCTGTCACTCAGTTCCTCCTACCTGTCAATTTCCAGCTGTTTAAGATTCCTCAGTAATCTATGACTAGATCCAGAGCACCCTAGTTCTGCCTCTGCCATCCTTCATGGTGTTAGATCATAATTTAAAAAAATAATTTAAGAGACCTCCAGATTCAGTGCCCTTTCCATGTTTGTTAGCTTATCGTCACTTCCACCTGCAATGCATTGCTCTGGGGCCACTTGGAGTCTGAACGCAGAGTTTCAACAAGCATTTCAGATGTGGAACATTTAGAGTTTAAAACTTGAAACCCAGAGTATCCCTATGGCTGAAAACTGGGAATAATTCTGCTGGTCAATAATCTGTTAGACTGTTTAACACCAATCTAATGACCTAATACCAGCATACAAAGGCAATACCAGATATCCACACTATATATTATTATAAGTTTGTCATCTCTAGGTGACTAAACTAAAAGAACAAAACTAAAAACTCGGACAACAATACAATGTTACTCCTTCAGAAATTAGCACCTGTACTGCAACATTACCTAAGGAAAACAGCATAGATTAAATAGAAGGAAGGACTTCAAAAAGCAGTTAGGAATAGGTTCAAAGACCATAGAGAGGTTGGGAATAAATGCTCCAAATAAGTACCATGGAAATACAAGCAATTGGATGAAACAATGAAAATAATTCAAATTATGAAAATTGGATTTATCAGAAAAATAAAATTACTAAAGAAACACCAAACTGAAATAAACTTGAAATGAAATTCAAACAAAGAGTTCAGAGGAGAGTGTCACCAACAGATTGAATGAATTGGAAGAGGAATTTTCAAGTCTCAAAGAAAAGGTAGAAGAAACAGTTTCAGCTCAAGAAAATATTAAAACAAACCAACATAAACAAAACCACCAGATACAAATCACCCAGGAAATTTGGGACATAACGAAAATATTAAACCTATTAAAACATGTATGAAGAAAACCAGTTCAAAAATACACAGAAACTATTTTTAACAACATCATAGAAAAATATTACACAAATTTAATGAAAGAGACACCCATCAAAGTGTTAACAGTATATAAAACACAAAATAGATAGGACCATAAGAAAACAAACAAACAAAAACATGTCAAGGACACACTATAATCAAAACACTATAACATTAAGTGTACAGAACAAAAAGGATTATTAAGATTTGCAAGAGGAAACAAAAAGTCAAATTGAAAGGTATTTTGCTTTTGCTTTTGCTTTGGTTTAATTCTGGAATTCTCTATACAGCATTAGCTGTTCTTGAACCCAGGGTATAGAACAGGCTGTTCTTAAACTCACAACAATCCATCTGCCTTTACAGCCCATCAGGTGACTTTTATTTTTTATAGCTATTTTTTTCTCAAAAAATTTCACCATAAAATAGCACTTCCTCCCAGATACTTTCTACATCATTGCGCACCCAATTTTGTGTTCTTTCTTTCAATATCTTTCAAACACACGCACACACTCATGCACACACACACACACACACACACACACACACAAAGAGAGAGGAAGAGAGACAGTAAAAATAGAAGAAGATCAAACCAAACAGACGAAAACCACAGGAATGAAAAGCAAAACAAATAAGGAAAGAACAATAAAACAACAAAAATCAAACAAACAAAGACTCCACAAAAATAGTATTGATTTCATTTTATGTTGTTCAACTATCCCTTACCATGAGGCTTGCTCAGAAGTGTGGTTCACATACTCAGTAAGCTGTTATTGGAGAAAATTGATTTTCCTTTGTAATGAGTAACAATTGCAGATAATTTCTTGGTTATGTGTGGGACATTGTGTATACTTCTTCCTCTTAGTGCTAAGACTCTATCTGCTTTAAATGTGAGCACATTTTCTATGTGTTTCTTTGAGTTATGATGGTAGGAGTCCTGTTTGTATTAAAGATACTGCTTATTAGGAGTAATTTTTCTTAGTTAGGATTTCTACTGCTGTAATGTAACACCATGACCAAAAAGCAAATTGTGGAGAAAACAGTGTATTTCACTTACACTTCAGTATTGAGTGTTCATCATTTAAAGGAAGTCAGAATAGGATCCCAATTAGCTCAGAAACGAGTGCAGAACCTGATACAGAGGTCATGGAGGGTCATTACTTACTTACATGCATGACTAGCTCAGCTTACTTTCTTATAGAAGCCATAACTACCATCCCAGGAATGACACCACCCACAATGAGCTGGGCCCTCACCCACCAGCCACTAGTTAAAAGAATTTCTTATAGATGAAACTTATGGAAACATTATGGAAAAGGTTTCCTCCTTACTGATAGCTCTAGTTTGTGTGTCAAGGTGGCATAATACTAACCAGAACATATTCCATCCATTTGGCATTTTCTGTCTTTCTGATTCCTTTTCCTTATAGATCTATGAGCTTTGAGAGGAAGGGTTTGATAAAAATATCCCATTTAGCATTGACTGCTCAGAATTCTCACTCTCTGTGCATTGTCTAGTTATCTGTCTCTGTATTAATTTCTATCCACTGCAGTAAGAAGCTACTCAGATATGACTTGTATGAGACATTTATCTGTGAGTATAGCAGCATATAATTAAGAGTTTTTATATTAATATGTTTCTTTAGCAGAACAATGGCAGTTGATTATTTTTAGGCCTGTGACCTGTCTAGTCTCAGATTCTTTGTCACTTTAGCAGTTTCAAATATGGCTTCTATCTATTGGAGTGTACCTTAAGTACAATTCAATAAAAATGTTGTTGGTTATTCTTATAAGATTTTTGACACTATGGAACCTGTATATCTGTTATACTTCACAGGGTTTGTAGTGGAGTGCTATTGATTACCTTTCTCTCTGGTAGTACTTACTAAACCTTCAGGTCCGATAAACAAAAATCTGTAGGGGTTGCAGGCTCTAGTTAGGCTCTAGCTCCAACTCTCCGTTTGCTGACAGATGCTAAGTATTATATTCACCAATAGGGCCTGACCGTCCAGTTATAGAGAGTTAACAATAACTTTTGCAATAGCCTGTGTTGTTTGGCAGTCCCTAAGGTACCCATTTGAATAACTCAGCAAGATGCAAATTATCCCTGGCACAAGAGGTTTTTCTTGTTAGTGTATTATGTCTAGTTGGGAAATTATCTAGTTGGTGACTACGTCTGAAGTCCTTCCATGTATGGGTTTATTTCAGGAAGTATCTGCTACAGTAGGTTTTGATATAGTTTCACAGGTTATTGAGTGTTAGTTATTCTTCCTCATATTCCCTTTACTCTTCCTCCCACCACCTCCCTATTTAATACCCCTATTCAAGTTTCCTTTTTGTCTCCACACAGCTGAATATTTTATTTTCCATTCTGTGGGCGATTCTATCCTCACTCTGATCACTTAATGAACTCAGTAATAGTGAATACCTAACCTCTGTGGTTATGCAGATTTTAGTGTAACTGTTTAAGGTTTAAGTTAACATACACATATAAAGGAAAACGTATAATATTTTATAAAAGAACACACACACACACACACACACACACACACATATATATATGCACATTTATATATAACATACACATATAAAAGAAAACATAACAATTTTGGTTTGGGTTGTTTCACTGAGAATTGTTTTCTCTAGGTAAATCCATATATTTATGAAATTCATACTTTAATTTTTCTTAACAGTTGATTGATAATTTACTAACACCTGACTTTTTAATGACGAATCTTTACACAGAAAGAAATTACAATATAATCATGTCACATGTTTCTCTTATAAGCTCAGATGTAGTTAAACATTTTTCTTTGTATTAATTTCCCTACTATCACATTTTCACCCCAAAGCAATGATTTTTTATTATTGATTAACACAGTGTACATAAATAAGGTATTCTTCTCAGCCAATTCTTTTATTGCCAGGCTACACTTTGTGGATACAAAATAAGATCAATAATTTTATTATCTATTTTAAAAGGTAATCTTATAAGAGATCTTAAAAGTATCACTAATATGATCTTTTATATATAAAATCAGTCATTTCTATTATTAATCCTTAGAATACACACCCATCTCTCAATATTTTTTAATTAAATCATACTGGGAATCCAAGGGAAAGGGGGGTGCAAGAAATTAATTATGGTCTTGGGTCAGCATCCCATCTTTAGCAAAAAGAAATGTTAAGTAATAATAACTGAGCTGTCATTTGGTCTTGCTCCTTGACCTCAGTGTGTCTCTTGCTCAGCTATTAAAACTGTGACTTCCTAAATGTAAAACTGTTCTCCAAGATTTTCTATATCAAAGTCATTAATAAAAACACACTGAGCAATTTTTTAATAATCTACATCTCTAAATTATTTCTGAATGGTAGTTGTTAAATCATTAATCCACTTCAGCAGCAATTCTTTGAAAAACTCAGTCACTATTATTTTACCAATGACATTGTCTAATAAGGGACTAGAAATCCCCTTAGAGTTTTCATACAACTCATAGATTATGAGGGATGTGGTGACCGTGAAGGCAACAAGCAGAGCTATGTTCAATAATAGCGTAAGGTCCTCAGGTATCTGCCTTTCTGAGGCACACCATCTGTGGCTATGATGACCAGTGAACCTTTCCCCCATGAGTTCCAAAGCTATTTGCTGGTTCTCTCACATGGCCTTTAACAAAAATGTTTGTGTTTGGTTTGGTGTTTATGTTTCTCCTTTGGAAGTATGACTAATACCTTCTAGTACCATGGATGATAGAACTTAGGTGTGAAGGCCCTGTGTAGGCAACAGCTCAACTTCTCAAAGTTCAGTGATTTGTATACCTGTTGTCTTTAGTATTGGGGCCTTGCTGTCAGTGACTAGAGAGGAGAAAATATCTCAATTCTCTGATTGTTCAATGTTATTAAAACTTAAATATTATATTTACTGTCTTTAACACTCAACTGAAAAATTTCTCAAACTAACCTAGAATCACTTTACTTGCCTGAGGGATCAGTATATGTCATCATTATATAGGTTCCACAATTGAGCCTTTCATGTTATGATACCCTACTGTACCCTAATGGTCATCAATGTTAGTTCGTAGATATTGCAGGTGAGGAGATTATCTGTTTCTTCTCTTTCTTAGAAGCTCACATGTTAAGCTGTCTCGTCCTGAGTGATTTATTCTTCAAGTCAGATCCACTGTGTGTTCTTCAGATCTTTTGCCCAAGGCACTTGACATTCCTGTTTTTTTAAAGCAAAGACACACATAAATGATTAATATGTTAATATCTTAAATGACCTTTCTTATATTTACGAAACCTAGAACCTTTGTAAAATTTCACACAGCCTTATAATGATTAATTCCGCAATCCTGAATGATTTGCTGCACATTATTGACAAAATCACTAAATTCTCACAATATTTAACATGCAGGAGATGATTTGTCTAAAGCATGATAATAATTTGCCTCAAGATGGCAGGGATAAATACAAAATTTCTGCTTGAGTTTCATTTTTTAAAAAATGAGAACAGAGAAATGTTCTAAGATGAGGGACCCTTAGAGGAACCCAGAAGATTGTGAGTGAATCCCAGATAGTGGACATTGAGTGATTTACATGACTGAAATTTGGTTTTGCTTTCCTTTGTCTTAAAGAAAATGAAATTTTAATGTATTTGTAGTAACTAATGGACTTTTTCTAATTGAAAAGTGATATATTTTTGTAATAGTCTGACAAAGGATCAGCTATGATGACTATTTTTATTCCAACAAGACACAAAACTCAACAGAGAGGAAGGAGTGAGAAAATTTCTCTATAACAGTAAACTATAGGCCAAACCTTAACTAGTGATTGGTGTTAGGCATTTTCTTAATTAGTCACAAATCATTATACAAAACTAAAACTGGTTAAAATTCAAAGAACAAATGGTCATGGGTTGTGCAGCTCCAATTAGTAAATATACAGCAGAAATGCTGGACCCAAAGCTCAGGGAGCATCATAAAGGAGGAGACAGAATGATGATAGGAACCGGAAGACAAGGAATTCTGCTGCAAGACTGTGGTTCCTGAAAATGACATGGATACTTGATCCATGATACATCAAAGTCTGGTTATTTAAGCAAGGCCTGATGAAGAACACCACCAATTGACATGTTAACATACAAAGGTGAACTCTCATTGTTCCCAAACCCTAGGCAAAGAACTAAGCATAACTAAGGGATGCTGAAAGTAAAGGAAATAATGGGGCTGAGATTCCCAAATTGGTTGCTAAATACCAATTGGTCAGTCTTTAAAGCATATAAATACAAGCAACACTAAATGCTCTAAGCAGGTAGTATTTATATATTTGCACACACATAAATACATGCACACACATATATATGATATATACAAAAGAAAGGGGGCATGATTTTGAGGGGGAGCAACACAGGCTAAATTAGATGAATTGGTGGTAAGATAAGGAAGGGAGAAAATGATGTAACTATATTTTAATTCACTTATACTTAATCTTTGCATGTTATTTTGGTAATCCTAGGAGGAAGGAAGCAGCGAATGAGAGCTTCATTTTCCACATATCTCTTCCAGCATTTTCTTGGTGTGGGAGGTCCTTCTGTCTATGTGTTGCTTTAATGAATAAAAAAACGGCCTTGGTCTGTTGATAGGGCAGAACTTAGGTAGGAACGAAAAGTGAGCTGAATGTTGGGAGGAAGAAGGCAGAGTCAGTTAGAAGCCATGTGTTGGGATTCCAGGTTTTCCCCTGCCTCTTGAGGTGCAAATCAAGGACTGTTTTGGCTAACCAGCTAAAGCTTCCTGCTAAGTTCCGTGCTTGTTCTGCTCTAGCCTGGTATAATAGCCTAGGGCTCTATATTACTTTGAAATGGTAATTTCTCCCTTCCCCCCATCCCGGTCAACCGAGCTTTCTCCATTCCTCCCCTACGCCCTTCTCTCTAACCCTCTCCCCTTCCAACAACCGTCCTACCCCCCTCCATGCACCCAAGGTTACCTGGGACTCTTGACTATTTTCTACCTCCTGGCAGATAGCTAAATAATCTTCATCAGGTTCGTCTTCTTATTTAGCTTCTCTAGGATCACGAATAATAGGCTCAAAGACCTTTAAATTAGGGTTAGAATCCACTTATGAGTGAATACATACCGTGTTCCTCTTTTTGGGTCTGGCTTACCTCACTCAGTAAAGCGTTTTCTATGTCCATCCATTTGCATGCAAAATTCAAGATGTCATTATGGGATCAGGGAAGAATATATTTCAACTAAGGGAGTCATTTTAGGGTTTATAGGAAACTTGATTATATATGGGATCCCAGGTCCAAGGAGAGATCCCCAGATTGTTCTCTGGACAGAGGAGAGGGTGCCTGAACCGGCCTTGGCCCATAACCATACTGATGAATATTTTGCTTATCACCATAGATCTTTCATCTGGCGATGGATGGTGATACAGACGGAGACCCACATTGGAGCACCGGACTGAGCCCCCCAAGGTCCAAATGAGGAGCAGAAGGACGAAGAAAATGAAAAAGGAAATAAGGACTGCGAGGGATGCTATCACCCACTGATACAAGGGAACTGATCTAATGAGAGTTTACCAAGGCCAGTTGGACTGCGACTGAACGAGGATGTGATCCAACCAGATTCTCTCAATGTGGCCGGATTCTCTGAATGTGGCTGGCCCGGAGTCTTTCTGAGAAGCCATTGACAATGACACTGGGACTTGTTTCCTCTGCATATACTGGATTTTTGGGATCCAGTCTGTTTGGATACTCACCTTCCTGGACCTGGAGGGAGGGGGGACGAACTTGAACTTCCTCCAGGGCTTGAAACCCTGACTGCCCTTAGGGACAAAGAGGGAGGAGGAGAGGGGGGGCAGTGGGAGGGTGTTGGGAAGAGGGGCATAAATGGAAACTTTTATAATTCAATAAAATTACTTTAAAAAAAAAAAAGAAATGGTAATTTCTCAACCTGTCCAGGAAAATCCAGGCACCAAGGTCCCTCTACCCTGTCTGATACTGCCCTGCACCCCTCGCCCACCTGCCTGCAGAGAAGCTCACTTGGCGCCAGCTTCCCCATCCCCCTCTGGTTGGGAGGGGTTTCCTTTACTGGGGCCAAAGGGTATTTTAGCCCCGGATTAAGCTGAATAAATGGGCATTCACCTTTTGGCGAATGACTCGAACTCTCTGTATGTGTGTGCGTCTCTGTGTTTAAACCCTAGGATCTTACCCAGCTCATAGAAGGTATGGAGTTACGGTCCATACCAGGTGGGTGGTGATGCAGACTCGAGTGTGGAATATTTGCCACAGTCATGTAGCTCGGCTGGAGACAGATGCTGGAACTTTAGCTGGCAAGCCACAGCCACATGATGAGAGACAAATTAATAGAAATAGGTTAAATTAAGATACCAGAGTTAGTCAATAAAAAGCTAGAGCTAATGGGCTAAGCAGTATTTAAAATAATATAGTTTCTGTGTGATTATTTCGGTGCTGAGCAGGCAGGATCCAACAAGAGGCTCCCCTTGCAACATTTTTGCCATTGTAACTGTGGTATGTTGAAATATCAAAGATTTTTTTGATTTTCATTTTTATAATTGCTGAAATGATGAGAATTTTTCTTTCCCATTCCACAGAATTCCTATTCATATGACTGATTGCTTCCTTAGCTGTGCATTTTTTTTAACTGTATAAAATCCCCTTTGCCAGTTGTTATCTTTAATTCTTGGGCATTCGAGTCTTATTCAGAAAGACATTTCTTATATCTATATTACAAAAAAACTGTACATTTTATTATAACTTCATTTTCTTAAAGTAGTGTCAGTGTTTCAGATTTCACTCTTAGGTGTGTGATCTATGTGAAGAGAGATTTTGTACAAGGTTATAGATACAGGTTTGATTTCATTTTCTTTTCATTTATCCACATTATATTAAACTTATTCATTTTACATGCCAATCACAGTTCTGCCTCCATCACCTCCTCTTGCTCCCCTTCTCTCCCACCAACCTACTCCTCCATCAACTCATCAGAAAGCATAATGCCTCCAATGAGCAGCCAATAGTGCGTGGCATATTAAACTGAAGCAGGACTAAGCCCCTCTCCCAAGTTTTTCCCATACCACTTGTTGATGACTTTTATCTCCTTTATTTAATATTTGTCTACTATTACATGTAAAAAGTTATAGTATTTGTGGGTTTGTCTTTGACTTTTTTCCATTGGTCTATATTTATGTTTGGTGCCAGCATTATACTATTTTTATTACTATGGCTCAAGGCTCTTCTTTCAATGATCCCATGTAGTAGAGAAGGCTGTGTTCCACCACCCGGCTAGCTTAACCCCCAAAATAACCACACAGAAATTGTATTAATTAAATTACTGCCTGGCCCATTATCTCTATCTTCTTATTGGCTAACTCTCACATCTTGATCTAACCCATTTCTATTAAACTGTGTTCACCACGAGGTTGTGGCTTACCAGCATGAGTCTAACCAACGTCCGTCTTGGAAAGGAGAAGCATGACGTCTGCCACATTGCTCTTCTTCCCAGCATTCTGTTCTGCCTACTCTGTCCACCTAATTTTCTGTCCTATCAAAAGGTCAATGCCGTCTCTTTATTTAACCAATGAAAGTAACACAAAGACAGAAGATCCTCCTATACCAATCTCATTGAGATATTAGCTATTAGTCTGAGATTCTTTTATATATGTAAATTGCATTTTCTCTCTTGTAGCTGTATATGTTGTGGGGATTTTTTTTCTGATTTTTTTTTTACTTTCGTGACTTCTGTGCTTACATTATATCAATACAGGTATGTCTTTACTTTTCAAGAAATATTTTTTTCTGTGATCTTATGGAAGAATTAATATATGCAAATGACTTGATATTTGTCTCCCTTGTCTATGGCTATAAATCAAACATTTTCTATTTAAATGGTTCCTTTAATTATTATTATGTTCCTTTCTTGTTTATAATTGATTTTTACTTTATTTCTTTTTGTTTCCTCTGTAATGGAAATTATTTACTCATATGATATCCCAATTACAATTCATCATTTCTCTACTCTTCCCACTTCATACCCACTTCAAAATAATATTTTCTAGCTCCATCCATTTTCTTGAAAAATTAAAAATGTCATATTTTTTTCTGTTGTGTAGTACTTCATTGTGTAAATGTAACAGATTTTCCTTACCCATTCTTTGGTCAAGGGGCATTTAGGTTGTTTTCAAGTTCTGACTATGACAAATAATGCTGCTATGAACATAGTTTAGCACATGTCCTTGTGGCATGATTGAGCATACTTTTGATATACTCCCAAAAGTGGTATTACTGGCTCCAGAGACAGTTTGTCTCTTAATTTTCCAACAAATCACCACACTAACATCCAAAGGGGCTATACCAGCTTGCATTCGAACCAGCAGTGCAGAAGTGTTCCCTTTACACCACAACCTCTCCAGCATAAGTTGTCATCATTGTTTTTGATCTTGGCCATTCTTACAGGTATAAGATGGAATCACAGAGTTGTTTTGATTTGCATTTCTCTGATGACTAAGGATGTTGAACATTTCCTTCTGTGTCTTTGAGTCATTTTAGATTCCTTTGTTGAGAGTTCTCTGTTTAGGTCTGTACTCCATTTTTTATTGGATTATTTGCTCTTTTGATGACCAATTTCTTGAGTTCTTTGTATATTTTGGAGATCAGACCTGTGTATGATGTGGGGTTAGTGAAGGTCTTTTCCCATTCTGTAGGCTGTCGTTTTGTCTTGTTGACAGTATCCTTTGCTTTACAGAAGCTTTTCAGCTTTTATTTATTGTTTCTCTTAGTGTCTGTGCTGCAGGGGTTATATTTAGGAAGTGGTCTCCTATGCCAATGCATTTATGTGTACTTCCCACTATCTCTTCCATAAAGTTCATTGTGGCTGGCTTTATGTCAGCAAAATTCTTCACAGATCTCAAAAGAAAGGTACTCAACTTCATATAGAAAAGCAAAAACCCCAAGATAGCCAAAACAATCCTGCACAATTAAAGAACTTCTGTAGACATACAGTCCCTGACATCAAATTCTACTACAGAGCTACAGTACTGAAAACAGTCTGATATTAGCATAAGAACAGACAGGAAGACCAATGGAACCAAATCAAAGACCCGGATATTAATTCATACACCTTTGAACACCTGGCTTTTGACAAAGGAGCAGAAAAATGAAATGGAAAAAAGAAGGCATATTTAACAAATGGTCGTGGCAAAACTGGATATCAACATGTAGAAGAATGAAAATAGACCTATGACTATCACCATGCACAAAACTCAAGTACAGATGGATTTTTTTTTCTCTCTCTCCTTAAAAAACAATTTGGTTCTCAGATATTAAAAACAAATAATGTAATAAAAAAAACAAAAACCATCACATTGAAGTTGGATGAGGCAAACCAACAGAAGGAAAGTATCCCCCCAAAAATCAAAAGTTTGAGAAACACACTTGATCACACAATTGGTCATACCATGAAAACACTAAAGGGAAAATCACAATGCATATGCAAAGGACTTCATGAAGACCCAATCAGGCCTGTTCTTGCTGCTTCAGTCTCTGTGGGTTCATAGAAGCTTTGTTCAGTTGATTAAGAAAGCCTTCTTTTCTTACTGTGTTCCATCTCTTATGTTTTGTTTTCTTTGGTACAAGCAGGTACTTCACAGGCTACCAACAGAGAAATGAATATAATAACTCAGCCACAAAGCTTTTATCTACTATGCTGTACTGCCTGGAAAATATGCTAGGGCAATGTTGGCACAAAACTCATGTTAGTAACCAACTAAATGTCTGAATTTACTTAAGACACATTCCACAAGATGAAACCCATAACTGCCTGGGTGCCCAAGAACCAAAGACTAGGTAGCCCAGTGATATAGGGTAAAACTAAATACTACAGCTCTTAAAAGACATAAGTAGTGATAAAATGACTCCTAATGATGTTCTGTATACTCATAGGTTAGTACCCTATAAAGGCATCATCAGATGTAGAAAAGGCATTCTGTGGCAAATAAAAACAAATACAGAGAACTGTAGTCAGAAATTATGCAGACTGAGAGAAACAATAAAAAACCCAGTTATATACGGCATGTCTTAAACAAACCCCTTTCCTCTTACCCAGGAAAGTCCCAGAAGAGGAAACAGAAGGAATAAAAAAGTCTTTTTTGTATTTTTAACATTTCATATTCCTTTCTTACTTTGTTTAGATTCTCTACTTCAGCTTCAAATCTTGGTAATCTATTTTCTGCTTGTTTCATTCCACTTGCAAGGATTCTGTATAAGTTTAAAATAGATTTATTGGATTTTTCAATACTAACTTGATTTCAGTTTATGTCTTCCTCAATATTTCTATCTCTTTATAGAAATTTACTGTCATATATTGGATTTTTTCTTATTTTATCAGTCAAATTCTTTTTTTTTCATTACTATGTTTTTTATTCACTTTAAGTATTTCTTCTTAATGGAATTATTGTATTTCTTTTCTGTCTTCTTTAAACTTTTCAAATTCCTTCATGAATCTTATATTATGTTTCTTGAAATTCATTTAGGAAATTCTCATGGCCAAACATTTCTACAGTACTAGGCTATGATGTTTGATATGGGACTTTATGGTAAATTGAGAAGGTGTGAAATGAGAGAACATGTTCTGTTGCTAACTGACTGAAGGAAGAGAGAATCTCCAAGGAGTTTTATCTTTCATGTGATAGTTGAGGATGATAAACATATTTTTTACTTGGTCATTGGTCATTTGTCATTATTTTGGGAGCTATCTAATCAGATCCTTATAAAATTTATTGATTTAAAGAGAATATTGCATTGAATTTTTTAGTTCATTATATATCCTCTATATTAGTCCAAAGAGTTGTTTTTTTCCCCAATTCTACTGGTTCTCTATCCTGTCTTTAATTTATATATATACATATATATATATACACACACATATATATATATAATTTTATTTGCTATAAAGAAGTGAAAACATTAAATGGTCATATTTAACAATTTATGGAATTTTAATGTGTTTTATCTTGAAGTGTTTTTCAGTATGTTTCCTGTACATTTTCAAAATTTTTTGTCTTTAAGCATTGTTTCAGTCTTGGATTGGTATTTCTTCTGGATGAGAAATTTGGATTGAACATCATTTTTAATTATGAGTCAATACAGTTTTCCTAGCAGCATTTGTTAATAATGTTCAATTTTCTCCAGTATATTATTGTTGAATTATTTATAAATATTTTGATATTTGATCTTTTTAATTATAAAGATAATAATATCCAGAAATAGTTATTACAGTTCAAATCATAATAATGTGATTTTTAAATTTGAAATATAGCATCAATAGCAGTAATTGATGACAAAATTAGTAATTTGTTTAAAGTCACATTAATCCTTAAATCTGAAATTTAATCCATAGTTTAAAATATGAGCCAAATTTTCTTAATTGTAATAATTTGCTATACAGTCATTTTTTTTGAAAAACTAATTCTCAACTTGTATATCACAACTGGTTTGGGGGTTGACTGGCTTATCAGAGAAAGAAAAACAAACAAAAATAACAAAAACAAAAATCCAGATATTTACATTACAAGCATAACAGTAGAAAAATTACTGTTATGAAGTAGCAATGGAATAATTTTATGGTTGGGGGGGTCACCACAACATAAAGAACTGCATTAAAGTACTGCATCATTAGAAAGGTTGAGAACCACTGCTTTGAAAATGTTATTTTTCAAATGCATTAACCTAAGGACATTGCCTTGAATTTTAGATAATTATAGACTAGCCTAATTCCTGAGAAATGCCACTTCCAGATTGTCCCTATAAAGAAAAGGGAAGCAAATGAAAGCTTTCATTTCAGGTAACTAATAAATAAATGCTAAATTCTTGGGAAAGTTTTCATGATTTTTAAGGTAATTAGTCTTAGAAAAGCAATAAAGTAATGGAAGGTTTACCATACTTTAGTATGACTTTGGTGAGAAAAACGTCACTTGAGAAGATGCAGAAATTGTGCACTTTTCTCATCCTCGTGAGATGAATATGAGATAAATGAATATTTGATGAAGCTCATGAATATGGGTACCAACTCCCAGTATGGATGCCAGTATAAAATTTAAAGATACATAAATTGCGCCATTTATTTTTGTTTCATCCATTCTGTTATATTGGTCCACATGTCAGGATTTGTAACAATGTAGTCAAGGTTCTCTCGAATAACAGAATTTCTAGAACTTTTCTCTATTTGTACAGTAGGAATTTTTTAGTATAACTTACAGGTGACAGTACAGCTAATCCAACAATTGCTGTCTGGGAATGGAAAGTCCAAGAGTCCAATTATTTCTCAGTCCACAGGTTTGAATGTCTCAGTATATGGTGTAATCTGAAAGAAGTAGGCTCTAACTGGACTGACCTCTCAAGGCCCAAATGAGGAGCAGAAGGAGGGAGAACATGAACCCAAAGTGGTAGGCTGGGGAAAGTCTGAACTTCTAGTTTAATGGCTACTGACAGGAGTGCTTCCCATCTGCAATCAAAACTTCTAGGTCAATATAATTTAAGACAATGGAAATAGGAGGGAAGTAATTTCATAGTGGTTCATTAAGGGTTACAGTAAGTGAACTATTCCCCTTTCCAATGCTTGATTCTGGATCTATGGATTCTTCCTATTGTAGAAACCATGCCACGTATTGGATGTTGATTTTTAAGCATATAGTGCCTTCTGGAGAACTCTGCCACAGCCCTCCCTGCTTCTTCCATATAATTGATACTGTAACTGTGACTTTTACAGGCCAGATCATTTTTGTGTGAGGCCAACTGCTTCAGGATATTGGAACATAGTACATCCCACTAGGGGATTCCATGATCATGTGATCACGGCAACACTTCTCTGACTGTAAATTGAGTTCCTTGATTAGAAACAAAAACTATGAAATAACATGATGGTAGATAAGGCATTCTGTAAGTTCATGTATGGTGTTTTTTTTTCAGAGGCAGTACGTACAGGAAAAAAACTCCATAACAGGAAAAAGTATCTATTCCACTAAAGACATGGCACTGTCCTATCCAAGAAAGAAATAGTCTAATGTAGTTAACCTGCAACCATACTGCTTGATGGTCATCCTAAGGAATGGTGCCATATCTAGGGACCAGTGGATGCAGATCTGGCATTCAAGAGTAGTTGTAATCAGACCATTCTTGGTAAGTAGAAGTCAAGGCTTTTGAGTCCATATATAGTCCCCATCTCTGCCACCATGACCACTTGGTTCATGGGCCTATTGGGTAATGAAAGATTTGGCTGGGGAAATAGGCTATCCATGGGACGGGTTATATTATCTACTTGACTCCTGATCTTCTCAACTGAAGTAATTTTTTGATGATTATTTACATGGGATACAATTATCTTTACATCCTTTACCCGTTTGGAAAGATCTGCCTTCGTACTTCTTCCCCATATGTCTTTCTCTTGAATTTTTCAATCATTCTTTTTTAATTTTTTTTATTTATTTTTCCATTCAAAAATTTACACTTCCTCCTCTCCTTCCATTCCCCTCCCGCTCCCCACTCCTCCTCCTCCCTCCCTGTCCCTCCTTCAGACAGTGCAGGGAACCCTGCTCTGTGGAAAGTCCGAGCCCCCCCCCCCCACATCCAGGCCTAGGAAGCTTTGCATCCGAATAGACTAGGGTCCCAAAAAGCCAGTACATGCAGTAGAAACAAATCCCAGTGCTTTATCCTTGACTTTTAAGTCAGTCCCCATTTTCAGCCACATTCAGCGAGTCCAGTTTGATTGCATAGTGACTCAGTCCTGGTCCAGCTGGATTTGGTGAGCTCCAATTAGAACAGGCACACTGTCTCAGTGGGTGGACTAACCCCTCGCGGTCCAGACTTCCTTGCTCATCTTCTCCCTCCTTCTGCTATTCAACTGGATCTTGGGGGCTCAGTCCGTTGCTCTGATGATGGACTATGTCTTTATCTCCATCTGTCACCAGGCGAAGATTCCATGGTGATATTTGAGATAATCATCTGTGTGATAGTGGGGCAAGGCCAGTTCAGGCACCCTCTACTCTGCTGCCCAAGGACCTAGCTAGAGACATCCCCATGGACACCTGGGATCCCCTCTAGAATCACGTCTCTTGCCAACCCTAAAATGGCTCCCTTAATGTAGATATCTTCTTCCCCTCACCAACATCCGCCCTACCTCCATCTCCACTCTCCTACTCATCCAAGCTCTCTCCAGTCTTTCCCTTCTCTCTTCTCTCTCCCCCTCTCCCCTTCCCTCAACCCTACCCCCACCCCTACCCTCTTCCCCATGCTCCCAACTTTTACCTGACAACCTTGTTTGCTTCCAATTTCCAAGAGGATCTATATATGTTTTTTGGGGGGTGTTCACCTTGTTATTTGGTTTCTCTAGGCTTCTGAACTATAGGCTTAATGTCCATTGTTTATGGCTAGAGTCCACTAATGAGTGAGTACATGTCATATTCATCTTTTGTGTCTGGGTTATCTCACTGAGGATAGTGTTTTCTATTTCCATCTATTCGCATGCAAAATTCAAGTTGTCATTGTTTTTTATCACTAAGGAGTACTCTAATGTGTAGATGTGCCACACTTTCTTTATCCATCCTTCCATTTTGGGGCATCTAGGTTGTTTCCAAGATCTGACAATTACAAATAATGCTGCTATGAACATAGTTGAACAAATGCTTTTGTAGTATGATTGGGCACCTCTTGGGTATATTCCCAAGAGGGGTATTGCTGGATCCTAAGGTAGATTGATTCCCAATCTCCTGAGAAATCACCACACTGATTTCCAAAATGGTTGCACAAGTTTTCATTCATTTTCAATCATTCTGTTTTCTAAGTCCCTGACCTTCTAGTCTTTCCACTGACTATGGTCCTATGAGTCAGTGTATTGCACATCTGGCAATTTCTCCTTCCAAACAAAATGTATAACTACGTGTACTGGTTAAAGTTCTGTCCACTGTAAATATTTCCCTTTTCTGGTATCTTTCAAGGTTTTTCCATCAAATGGTTGTAAGGTTTCAGGCGTCTACTTCTAGGTGGTACATGCATAGTGCATAAAACCATTACTAAACCAGGACCTAGCCTTTTCTTACTCAGTCAACTAATTATAGGAAACATTCCATGAATCTATAGGTGCATATTTCTCAGAATACAGCATTATAATTGGAGTAGAAGCCACAGGAATTTGGTTAAACTCTTCATGTAACATTCTTGTAATTTCCGAACATAGTTGGGCCCAACCACATGTATACCACTTCCATTTTATAGTAGGTTGCAGCTGTGAACATGCTTCTTCATAACTTGGTCAGTCAGATAGCATCCATCTCATGATGGGTAGCTCAGGTAGTATAGTAACATGGTTTTGGCCCACTGTCAAAAGTTCAGTTTCCACAAAGGCCCAATATCAGGCTAACAACTGTCTTTTAAAGGGAGAATAGTTGTCTTCCAATGATGGGAGATCTTTCCTCCCAAATTCCTTAGGTTTTTTTTGTTTGTTTGTTTGTTTATCTGTGACGATTCACCTACACATTCCCGATAGTGGCTCCAAACAGCATCCATATCTGCCACCAACACCTCAAGTATAATTGGGTCTGCTAGATCATGTGTCCCAAGAAGTAAAGTAGCTTTTATAGAATCAGCTCAGACCTTCTGTAGTCTTCTTTTGTTCCAGGCCTCAGACAAAGCTAGCAACTTACCAAAACACTTGTTATATAAGCCAGAGTAACACACTCATATGAGAACTGTGATGATCCCAGAACCCAAAAGGGACCACTGAAATAGAGGGGCCAGTAAAATAATTTATTTATTTACCTCAAAAGAAATATCATTACATACACTTTACCATTGGAATCCTAGTAATCAACTGAGGTAGGTGCTTCTTGAAGGTTGGTTAAAATTGTTTCCTGTCTGCTGATGCAAATGTGTGTTACCAATGAGTTCAAAGTGATTGCTATCTCCTATTTTCTTTGTCCATTAATAATAATGTCTTCAACATAGTGCACCAATGTGATGTTTAGTGGAAAAAGCAGATAATATAGATCTTTTATAACTAAATTAAAATTCAGTGCCAGAGAGTTAATTTATTTTTGCAGTAAAATTATAAAAGTATGCATATAGTTGGCCTTGCCAACTGAAATCAAATTGCTTCTGGTGGTCCTTATGGACAGGTAATGAGAAAGATGTGTGATTTTTGTCATCTTCTATGTATATCTATCCAAAGCAGGGAAATAACTGCATAATGAATACAGGAATTAACTGAACTTGCTTGAGTCAGACTTCAACCAAAATTTTATTAATCACCTGGTATCCATAAACTCCTACCTGAACTAGAGGACCACAGAATTTCCTGGGATCCAAGAATCAGCATAATTCAGAATCAGTATCCACTTGACCTGGAGGTATGAATTGTTTTCTTTCTCCAAGTGTACAATTACTCTTGTAGAACACTGTAGGCTTCACTTGAGGAAGAATAAAATAAATGCTAACAGGAAAATCTTTAGGCGTATTATTGAGTTCCTTCCTCAGAGAAACCTGACCACCACTTTATTCAGGGTTTTTACTTTTACACACTAGCTAAATTCTGGAAATAGACTCATGGTCTGATATTCCAATTTTGTATGGAACAATGTAGCATTTCTTTAATTTGTTTGAAAATTTTTCTGTCTATACAATTCAAACAAAAATTCAGTAGGATTAATATGGATTTCATGCGTGTAAGCACAATGATTGATTAGCCAGAATTCACAGTTCATGCAAGTAATCCCAACATAAAAATCACTTTGAGTGGGATGACCATTACTGAATAGGACATTTTGAACCTTGCTTTGTCTATGTTACCAATTATGCTACCTATCATCACCTTGTGTCGTGACTAGGCTGTTGTCTCAGGACCCAAATAAGACCATTGCATTTGATTTATCCAAATTGAGCAGCAGCATCTCAGACCCTAAGATCTGGCACAAGGAAAAGAATAAAAGACTCTTCAATAAAAGCACTGGTGACCCTCTCACTACACTGTGTCTTATAGGATTAGCAAAGGGCATTTCTTTTAGGCTTTCTCATTTTAGAGGATTAGGTTTTACATAGAAAATTCATTCTAGTATTGCAATTTCCTTGAACCTTAATATATCTTCATCTACACTATGCAAATATCAGGCACTTCCATCATTTTTTTCAGCAGGTCATATTTTGTTAAATGCTTCAGTCAACCACTCAAACAAAATTTTAACTGCGTGAGCTTCCATATTATACCTAGAATCTACACAGAAAGGGCCTGTTTAAGAGACACCCTACCCAAGGTACCTCTGATAAAGGTAAAACATTAATTGGGGTTGACTTACAGTTAGGAGGTTTAGTTCATTGTCACCATGGCAGCAAGCCTGTTCAAGGAGCAGAGAGTTCTACATCTGGATAACTAGGCACCAGGAAGAGAGAAATGACAGTGGTTATGATTTGAGCATCTAAAACCTCAAAACCTGACCCTAGTGACAAACGTCCCCCAACAAAACCACATCTACTTCCATAGGACATACTTCCTAAAAGTGCTACTTTCTATTAGCTTACAAGGGCCATCTTCATTCAATCCACCACATTCCACTCCCTGGCCTCCATAGACTTGCGACCATATCATAATTCAGAAATGTATTCAATCCGACTTCAAAAGTCTCCACAGTCTAATGTTCTGAACCCTGTTTAAATATCCAAAGTTTAAAGTCTCTTCTGAGATTCGTGTGAGATCTCATTCTTCCAAAAGGAAAGAAAGGTATTATAGTGAAGAAATACCCAACTAAAGCAAGGCTAAAACTCAGTAGGGCAACCTACAAACTTTGCATCTACATGTCTGACGTCAACGCATTCTTCAGATCTTAAGTTTTTCTAGATTGTTTGACTGTAATAGACTTCTTTCCTGTGGCCTGATTCTGCTCTGTTAGAGGTCTTTCTCAGCAGGTATCCAATGACTCTGACTTCTCCAACATTGAATTCTCCAATGAAATCCAGGCTTCACTTTCACAGCTTCACATAATGACCTCTCTGGATCTCCACACAGGGACATCTCTGTCACATACCTGACCTCACTCAGTGGCTTTCCTTAATTGAAGACGAAGATTCCACAACTTTTTTCTTGTGTCCTTGTTTCTAAATCCATGTTGCCACATCTGCCAAGTTTTACTTCTTTCTTTGGCTAGAACATGGCCTGCTCATTCAATTATATCATCTCTATGTTTTTGGTGGTTCCATTTACTGCCTAAGTTTGGCTGTTTTGAAATTCACACTGTAGATTATGTCCTTGAACTCTGATTATTACAAGAAATGTATGTAGTATTATTATTTTTGTTGAAGTTCATTTTGGCATTGATGGTCTTCTGTGCTTCCATATGAATTTCAGATTTGTTTTGTTTTTCTAGTTATGTAAAGATTGGCCTTGGGCACTTGAGAATTGTATTGAATTTTTAGATTTCTTTCAGCAATGCAAGCATTTTCCCAGTATTAATTATGTTAATCATATTGAATGATAGATATTTTCTATCGTCTGATTGCTTTCTATTTCTTTATTTAGTATTTTAAAATTTAATTATAGAGGTCTTTCATGTATTTGTTTAGGTTTTTCCAAAGTATGTTTTTAAATCGCTAAAAACATGATTCCCCATCTCCACTTTAATTTTTTTCCAGGGAGTACATTTTGGTATATAGAAAGGATAATGATGTTGATAATTTTTTATTTATATTCTGCTAATTTGCTGAAAGTAATTACCAGAACTGAAAATTTTCTTGTGACTTCTTCAGAGCCTTCTAATTATAGAAATACTTATATTGTATAGCCAAGTAGAGATAATCTGAATTCTTTCTGTTCTATTTGGATTAGTTTGATGTTCTTTTTTTCTCTTATTAATCTATTTAAGAATTTTATAACTCACTGATCCCAAAATCTCTCTACCCACCAATATTCTTGTGCTGACAGGTAATGAGTGTATGTGTTCTGAAATTTACTCCAAACTCCAGTCTTCTGTCCTGCTTTCGGTGTGACACTTAAGAAGTACCCAGGAAATTTCTATAGAGCCATGTTTCCTGCTAATACCTTAAGCAATAGAGGAAAGAGTGCCCAAACTGGCCCCCAACAAGACCCCAACAAGGGCCTTGCCCTGTAGTTAGACTGATGAAGATCTTAAATACCACCATTGGACCTTCATCCAGCAACTGGTAGAAACAGAGGCAGACATCCACATCAGAGCACTTGACTGAGCTCCCAAAAGCCAGCTGAAGAGTGGGAGGTATGAGAATATGAGCAAAGAGGTCAAGACCATGATGGGTACAACCACTGAAACAGTCTACCTGAACTAATGGGAGCTCACTAACACCAGCCAGACTGGGAAGGAACAAGATTAGGACCAAACTAGTCCTTCTGAATGTGACTGACAGTTGTATGCCTGGGCAGACTGAAGGGCCACTAACAGTGGCACCAGGATTTATCCCTACTGCTTGTATTGTCTTTGGGTGAACCTATTCTCTTTGGGTGGATACATTACTTAACCTAGATATAGTAGGGAGGGCCTTGGTCCTTCCCCAAAACAGTGTGCCTTACCCTCTCTGAGAATGGGATGGGGGGTATGTGGAAGGAATGGGAGGAGAGGAGGGAGTAAGAACTTGGATTGGTATGTATAATGAAAAGTTATTGTTTTCATTTTTAAAAATAGCAGTTCCCAGGTCCCAACATGCGCCTCAAACTTAACCTACCTTCTTATCTTCATTCATCAACAGATAAGTGTCCCAGAACACTGACCTTCTACAACATACTTCCTCAATTATCACAGCTGATGACAAGAGAGAAAATAATTAGATTTTCTCTTTTTTCTTTAAATTTTTATTCTTTTTGAATTTCACATAATGCATCCTGATTGAATTTATCCCCTTTTCCCTGACAGTCACCCTATGCTCTTGCAATATCCCCCATAAACCAAAACAATATTAAACAATAGCAAAACAAGCAGGCAAAACAACAACAACAACAACACACACACACA
This sequence comes from Myodes glareolus, assembly GCF_982192425.1. Classification (NCBI taxonomy): domain Eukaryota; kingdom Metazoa; phylum Chordata; class Mammalia; order Rodentia; family Cricetidae; genus Myodes; species Myodes glareolus. Next base: position 73,102,230 of record NC_142041.1, on the reverse strand, counting down.
CACACACACACACAAATCTAAACAAAAAGAAAAGAGAAAATTGGAGAAGAATCTTTTCATGGCATCATGAAAGTTCTGGTATTGCCAGACAGTTCACACAGCTTATAGCTTAGTCTTTCCATTTAAATGTTCATTGCCACAAGTCCTGGTTGTGGTCTGAGGACTCTGACTTCTGTCGTATTATAAATAATGGACTCTCATGTGGCTACTCAACAATATCCTATCATTTCCTGTGTCCTGGAGATACTGCAGTTTTGTCCCTTTCAAATATGTAGTACATTGAGGAAGAGAGAGTTTTGGAGATGGAATTGTAGGAGAGGATGGAGGGAAACTATGGTCAGGATGTAAAATAAGTAACAAAAATTAATTTAATAACTGTGTCTTGTTTTGTGTCATTATTGCTGTGATAAAATTCAAAGAAAAAAATAAATCTGGAATAGAAAGCTTTTATTTGACTTCCCTTCCAATTCTGTACTCCATTAATGAAGGAAACCTGAAAAGAAACTGAAAACAGAGTGGGAATCTAGAAGTAGAAACTAGTGCAGAGGCCATCAAAGTATGCCGCTTACAAGCTTACAAGCAACCAGGGCAAAGTCACAATCTGATGAAAGCAAAACCACACACTAAGACTGTGAGTCACTGAGTTTCTAATTCCAGAATTCACTCCCATTATTAAGGTGATTACCTTTTTTCCTTTGTATTATTATTGTTATATACATAATATATGTATGTATGCACACACATATGTGTGTGTGTGTGTGTGTGTGTGTGTGTGTGTGTGTGTAGAAATATTGCTGAACCCATTTTTGTTCTTTTGATGTATATGATATTGAACAACCTACAAAGGAACTCATTCCTGGGAGAGGCTAATTCTTCTTTTACCAAAGTCATTAGTTACCTGTGATTCCTTGTCTAGTGATGAGACACCATGAAATTTTCCTCCTTCCAAGTTAACATGTTCATTGATATTGCCATTGATGCAGTCTTGCTTTTGCAGTTTTTTCTATTGGAGAGTTTTTCATAGAGATTTTTCTAGTATTCTGACTCCTACAGTCTTAACCCCCTCATTCATGATGTTACCTGAGACACAGATTCAAGATTTTTTTTTTTTGTGTGTGTGTGTGTGTGTGTGTGTGTGTGGAAAATCTGTTTGGCCTCTGTTTACATCATCTGTTCATCTCTGTATTGTATCCAATTGTGATTTTCCATGACGGCTCCTTTTCTTTGTAAAGAGAGGTTTTTTTGATAAAGACTTATAGCCACACTTATATATGAATAAAAGGTTTTTAAAAGAATATTTTAAAAATCTGAACTCCATTAAGCTCAAAAATCTAAAAGAATGAATGAATTTCTTTTTTCCTTCCTTTGTTCCACCATCCCTCTTTCCCTCCCAACTTTCTTCATCTCTTTCTTCACATTTTTCTGTGTTTGCCCATCACAGACCTTATTGTATTTATTGAAATTTCAAAGATTTTATATAAAATCTCTTTGAATTGTTAAATAAATTTAGCCAAACCAATGGTCATATACAAGAAAAATTTCAGGTCTTCATATAGAAGTTTAGTAAAATATAAAATCTAATACAAAAATATTTATGAAAACATGAGTTATTACATGTTTTGCTATTTAAATATATATTTTCTTTTTTACCCTTATTTTTTTTTAATTTTTCATCTTCAAACCCCTCTTAATCCTCCCAAACTTCTCAGCAACCCAATTCCATGCCAATTCTTTTTTTCTTTTTAAAAACTAATCAACCAAGCAAGAATAAAAGAAAACCCAGAAACACGTACAACCTTCCCATACTAAACACAAAAATGAAAAACAACATATGCAATAAGATAAAAATGACTGGACAAACAATATTAGATAGGAGGTCTACAGCAATACCAATGAGTTCATTTTGATTTGGCCAGTTACTCCTTGGCATAGCATCTACCCTGAATTAGGGTAAATAACTTAAATGAGACTCTACTTTGAAAAATTAATTCTTCCTTTGCAAGAAGATATCAAATACAGATAGCTTCAGGTTTGTCGGTGGGAACCCATATTCACTCTCTCCAACCCATCACTGGGCCCCTATTGCTGAACATGTGCAGGAGCTGCATGTGATGCCCTGGTCTCTGTGAGTTCAGATCTGAATCCGATCTATCTTATCCTTGGAGTCATTTATCACCTCTGGCTTTAAGAATCCAATGCAACTTTGAGATAAGGAGTTTGTTGAAATCATTTCATTTAGAACAGAGTACTCCAAAGTCTCCACATTAGTTTAGTTTTCATCTCTTGCATGAATAAATTTCTCTGATGATAGCAGAGCAGCAAATTTTACTCTGGGTATGGACTAATGCCATTCTTTTTAACCCTGCCCCCACAACTGTACATTGTCTCTCATTCTCTCTCTCTCTCTCTCTCTAATGGCCAAGAGATATTTGGCTAGATTTTCTGTTTGGGGAAGTTCCATCACTATACAGCTTGGACAGGAGAATGAGGAGAGAGCTATGCTTATTGTGTCCTTCCTACTGAATCTACAACCCTGTTTCTTCTTCTTCTTCTTCCTCCTCCTCCTCCTCCTCCTCCTCCTCCTCCTCCTCCTCCTCCTCCTCCTCCTCCTCCTCCTCTGGCTTTTCAAGACAGAGTTTCTCTGTAGCTTTGGGGCTGTCCTAGAAGTAGCTCTTGTAGACCAGGCTGGCCTAGAGCTCACAGAGATCCACCTGACTTTGCCTCCCAAGTGCTGGGATTAAAGGCATGTGTCACCACTCACTTCCTGGTATGCTTCTTCTGACTGAAACAGAATACTCCTTCTGCTCTTGTATTTGTGGTTCACCGTTGCCTCTTTACCACCAATCTGGATACTCTTGTTTTTGTTTCTATCACTTTCTGGGTCCCACAAATGTCTGGTTTTATGTTTTTGTTCAACAATCACTAGGTTGGAGAATGAACTTCTGCTCTACATGGTCTTCTTCTCATGGGCATATGTTATAAAGAGCCTATTCAAAATAGAGGTTTGACCTACAAAGGAGACAAGACCTTTTTGCCTCATAGAATAATTATATCACCATTCAGTTTGATGTCTTTATAAGAGAGAGAATATTATTAAGTCTTTCAGGTTATATGCCTTCACCAGCAGACAAATGGAAAAGAGAACTGCCTATAGATATATAGGGCTTTAGATTCAGCAAAGATAAAGGCACTGTGTACTTGAGTGCTGATAAGAGTTAACTATTTCCAGTAGAAGTTAATATTATTTATCTCATTATATAAAGGTGGCTATAATAATAAAAGCTAATTTGGATGTTCACATATAAAGAAAGAACACTCCATATAAAATACCTCAATAATTACTCCAATATTATTGTCAGCTAAATTCTGTTAGTTGTTATGAACAGCAATGTGGTTATGATTATGAAAATTAACAGTACATGCTGTGGAAAACAAAAAGTTTATCTTATGTTTTTTATAAGATTTATGAAGAATCTTAGAGGGCCTTAATATTGAACACTCTGTATGTAGGTAACACTAATCAATGACATTGACTCATGTGTGTGATTTGGATTCCACCTTCTTTTATTAAGATGATATTATACAATATATTTTAAGATTAGCAATTACTACCTTTATAACTCCAACACCTCCTGATTAAAAGTATCACAGCTGGGTTTTAAAATTTAAAATTTAAAATTAATATTCCTTCAACAGAGGAGGAGATGAGATAAAGATGGTCATTGGATCCTCACACGAGTGTCCCGTTACTATTTCCTGTAGTGATATTTTATTTGTATTTCAATAGCTAAGGCTTGCTGAAGATCAGAGAGTAAAGCAGCCCACTGGTCAGCCGTAAAACCAGGCAGTGGTAACACACATGTCTAATCCCAGTAGCCACACTGGTTTGCTGTAAAAACTTGATAGTACGTGCCTTTAAACCTACTGGTGCACACCTTCAATCCCAGTCCTAGAAAGGAATATTAAAAAGGAGACTGCTCTTAAGCTCAGTCTCATACTGGGGCTTCCTGGAGGCAGCATCTTCATTTTCAGACTGAGGTTAAGGTAAGAGCCAGTGACTGGCCGGTTTGCTTTTCTTATCTTCAGGTTGAACCCCAGTATCTGCCTCTGGGTTTATATTTTGTACTACAGTTTCCAATTGCATGCAAGTTGGTCCTAATTTCACAAGGACTCAAGGTTTTCCAAAGAAACTAAGGTATGGCATACCGGCTATAAAATCTAAAACAGAGGCAGTTTGGCTGTGAATCCATGACAAAACTATTATACATTTTGGGTAAAGGCACCAATGTGCCGAAAAACCCCCATAGGGAAAAAAATCTTATAAGAAATTGTAAATTGGTTTGATAGCATCACTGTTTCATGATATTTAATTTTTTTAAAAAAAATGATTGATAGGAGGAATTTTGGTTAAGTTGTCAGGTCTGTTGGTACTAACCTTTGTCAACTGATTGCTCACAGTCAGGTAAAGATTGAACTTCTTCTCTACTCTTTCCCTATCTTTGTTCTTCTTTATGAAAATATTTTCTCATTTTACCATAGTGATATCTCTAGATTTCTTACCTAGCTGTCAACTTTCTCTCAGGATTTATGAGACAATAAAAATGCTATAAAAGTTATACAATTTAAGGTACTATTCTAGTAAAAGTGTTAATAATGTTTAGATAGAATACATTATATAAATAAATATGTTACTAAAAACTAAAAGCTTAGAGTCAAGTCACAGATGGTATAAATACATTATAAAGAGTTTATAGACTGTGAGATTTACGTAGTATATGTAATGATTAAATTTGTTACTGTCCCTAAGGTCATATTTGTCTATTTATGCTAAAAAATCTTACTAATATATATATATATATATATATATATATATCTTGTCACTATGCCATTTCTACTTTTGTCACGCTTTAACCACATAAAGAAACTAACTCATAACATAAAGTATAAATAATAGTTAATTATACACAGTTTCTTTATGAAAGTCAGTTTTACTTTTCTCTCCTATTACTATATTCCTTGTTCTTTAACTAACTGTTAAATTTATTTAGATTATATAAAAATACATTACAAAAGGATCAAAAATGAATTTCTAGCTTTTTCGTGGACTATATTTTTGGATTAAAATTTATTTTGATGCTAAAAGAGTTTCACTTCAAAAATTGTGCTTTTTCAGGCTTAATATCTTAACATGGATAGATAACTTTGGTATCTAAAGTTGTAATCTGAGAGTAAATTATTTATTGCAAATCTTCCCAAAATCTTGTCTAAATAGCATTGCATAACTTAAAAAAATTATTAACGTATGGATTGTCTCAACTGTGGTTTTAGGAAGAAACCATAAACTCCTAGAAAAATGCATGAGATAATTCTTTTTAAATCCAGGTTGAGTTCAGAAATTAAAATCTTATGTTTGTCGTTCATCTTATTATTATAAAATTATAAAAATATTATAAAATGTTATCTTGTAGTGAGATTGCTCATTACATGAATGCTCTATTTGAGAGAGTACTGAAACATGGGGGAAACATAAGAAAAGCAACTCCTTTTATATCTTATATATTTAGAGACTTAATATCACTTTATCACAATTAAAAAACAGCAAAAAAGGCAAAACTATGTAACTCTTGATGATAGTAGGATTCACATATGGAAATATTCTCTCACTTAGTGCCTACATAGGGTCAAGGATTTTTGTGTCCCTAAAAGTGCATTAAAATACTCCCATTGAACATCCTGGTTTCTTTAAATATTTGAGCAGTTTGTTCCCTAACCGGGGTGTGATGAATGCTCTCTGACTTGCAGAACCAGGGACAGCCTTCCCTGAGAGTGCAGCAGCTTATTGCTTCCTGAAAATTTCTCTTGGATCCTCTGCTGCTTTCTTTGTATTAAACTTTTTGTTTATTCCTTAGGCATGATGATGGGTTAAATCAAGATGTGAGAGTTAGCCAATAAGAGGCTAGAGATAATGGGCCCGGCAGTGTTTAAATGATTACAGTTTCTGTGTGATTATTTCGGGTCTAAGATAGCAGGCGGCTGGGACAACAAGCAGCCCGCTCCTCCTGTTACAAGGAGTAAACAAATTCTCAGCTTGATTGCTTTTGTCTGCTTGCCATCTTGTGGTTTATGGTTCTCTGGGCATCTGGGTAGTCGATGCGTAGTTGCTGCAGTACTGATGATGAGGTGTCTGTAGACCTTGGATCTCCTCTTCTTGATTTTCCTTGTTCTATTCATTGTTGTCCTTTCTAGGCAAACTTTTTTAATTAATTAATTTATTTTTTAAAAACAGTCTTTTTAAATTTTACATATCAATCAGTTCCCGCTCTCTCCAGTCCTCTCGCTCCTTTCACCAACCTGCCAATTCACCTCTCATCCACCCCTAAGAAAGGGTAAGTCTTTCTATGGGGAGTCAATAAAGTCTAGCACATTACTTTTAGGCAGAACCACACAAAGAGAATGGGCTCCAAATGGCGAATTCTGCAGTAGGGATAAATCATGGTACAACTGCCAATGCCTGCACAGACTGCCCCAGCCATGCCACTGTCTCTCTAAGAGGGCCTAGTTTGGTCCTATGTTGGTTCCCCTGCTATCAGTCTGGAGTCAGTGAGCTCCCATTAGCTCAGGTAATCTGTTTCAGTGGGTGTTCCTATCATAGTCTTGACCTCTTTGCTCATATTATTGCTCTTTCCTCTTCCATTGGACTTTCGGAGTTCTGATGTGGATCTCTGCATTTGCTTCCATTAGTTGCTGAATGAAGGTTCGATGATGACAACTGAGGTAGTCATCAGTCTTATTATAGAGGAAGGCCTTTAGTGGCAATTCATTTGTGTTTTAATAAATAAAGCTTGCTTAAGATCAAAGAGTAAAACATTCCCACTGCTCAGTCTTACAGACCAGGTAGTGATAACACATACCTTAAACCATAATAATCACACTAGTTGCCATAGAAAGTGGTCGACACATGCCTTTAATCCCAGAGGTGCACACCTTTAATCCCAGGCCTAGAGAGGATTATAAAACGTGAGAGAACAGGTCTCAGTCTCAGTCTAATTCTGAGATTCCTCCAGGCAGGATGGTCATTTCGGACTGAGGTTGGTGTAAGAGCCCATGGCGGGCTGTTTCACTTCTCTTACCTTCAGGTTGAATTCCAATTACTCTCTGTGGTTTTTATTAATCGTGCTTCAAAGGCCACGATTCATATCAGGGATCCTTTCATTATCACTTAGAGTCTTAGCTAGGGTCATTCTTGTGGATTCGTGGGAATTTCCCTAGTGTCAGGTTCCTTGCTCGCCCCATAATAGCTTCCTCAGTCAAGATATCTCCTTCCTTGCTCTCCCTCTCTGTCTTTCCCCCATCTCATCCATTCCCTCATTTTCTTCTCCCCCTCACCTTCCTTCTCCTCCTTCTTTTCTTTCTCCCTTCTTCCCCACCCCATGCTTTCAATTTTCTCACGAGATCTTGTCTATCTCCCCTTTCTAAGGGGACCCATGTATGTCGAGGAGGGCCCCTGTGGAATCGTGGTCTTTAACCCTGATAACAAATTCTGTCTCATTGATCTACCTTGCTTTCCTGTACCCGGGTTGTCAGCTCTATCCATCCTGTTCCTAGCACAGGAGGGTGGAAATATTTGGTCGAAAACCATAGGTTCTCTTCATGTAGTAAAGTGGGAATCTTTGCCTGTCTGCTTGGGCTTGGGCTTCAGGTGTGCTTTCTGATTCCTCCTTCTTTCCCCTTTCTCACTATTTCAGTAATGTTGTTTGTAATTAATTATATGGAGGACCCTTATTATGGTGAGCATGTCTACAATGATTGCAGTCTGCTGTCTGTCTATTGCCTTTAACTGAAACTCCATCAGGGTCTGTAATATCTGCTGCCCCGTAACCTGGTGTACAAACACAATACGTCTTCTTTGGTGTCATTCTTGATTATGAAAGCATATCTGTTCTTTACACTGTATCTTTTTATTGTTTTCAACACTGTCCTGGCATAGACTTTCTGATATGAGGCCATATACTTGCCACAGCTGCCATGGAGACTGGCTTGGTGCAGACCGTGCTGAGGAAGGCCGCAGAGACTGGGTGTCAAACTTTCTCTCGTGGATGCAGTGGTGGTGACTGGCCAGCAGCATGGAATGTGGGTTGTGATCTTGATTAGGCCAGAAGCAGTGGTGGTATGGCTGTTGTGCTTTACAATATTTGAACTGATTTGTGACTATTCCAGATAAACTGTATATAATATTCCTTAATGTTTGTTGGTAATTCATGGATTGCCTCCTAACCAATTACATTTACTTTCCAAGCCTTAACTTTTTGGAGGCATTGTTACAATTGCTGAAAGATTTTCAGTTAAAAAAAGACAAATTTATTTAATTGCTTGAACTTATTTTATTACACATAATTTTTAGTACTCATTAAATTTTTCTTTCTAGAAAATTATGTATAGAGGTTTCATATATTTATATATGTAGATGTATATCAAGGTCTTTATCCCATCATGATTTTATTTTGGGGAGAACTCAATTTTTATTTATTAGACAGGAATTATACTAAATACAGTTAATTGCCACATTGAATATTAAGTCTTCAGTCACTTCTAAAAGTAATTATTCACATACTTATAAATTCTCTTATTCAATGTTTGTTTGACATCTACTGAATGTATGGTATAACTGCTGAAGCATAAATGGAAAAAGAAAAATCAAATCACAACACAAAATCTTTGGTTTAAGAATAATCAAAATGTTTTTTTGTCATAGAAAATTAGTAAATAAAGTCACTACACATCTTAATTTTCTTTTTAATTTCAAGTATGGTTGCCATTTGTATTTGGATAAATAGTTTTCTGTATGTCTCTACTTTTCATGATGAAGCTTATGTCTTTAAAGATAAATTATAACTATGAGATCATCGATTTGCAGTGTATTTCCATATTATTGGTTGCATATACTCCTTAAATAAAATGTAGATGTGTTTAATTTTAATTGTTTGTATTTGCAATTACTATTTAACATTCCCGAACCTGAAGAACAAGATTTGTGAAAAAAAAATACACATTGACAAATAAACTTTTTGTAAACTCAAAGAATTAAAAATATAATTCTTTATTTTTTAAACGCATATGCTTTAAAAACGAAAATTTCATGACTCAATAAAAACATATTTCATTTAGAAAAAAGAGCAAAGGAGAGCACAAATACCTAAATATAAAATTAATTGACACAAATTAAATTCTAAGACTTACAATACACAAACTGTCATTTATGTAGCTATCAAAAATGTAATTTTCAAAATTTATATAAAATTTCTCCCCTAATCAAAATGTTTATGTATTTAAGAAGGAAAAAATGACTTTTATTGAATGATGTACAGTGATTTAATCACTACTTTTTGGCATTTCATGCATAGATTTAAAGGGTTAATGTAACTGGCTTAACATTCAAATAAGTGATAAAGAGTATAAAATGTTTATTATTTCAAGTATTCTTTTTTATCATTGAGAACTTAATTCAACATATTTTGCCACTTCATTTAAGGTGAAAAATCTTTAAGTGTATAAACATGTTCACAATATTCATACTTTTTAAAAGGCATATGCTTTCTTCTTTTATTCACCCTTCTGTGAAATCCTAAAATTATAAATATATTAATAAATAAATCTGTTTAAATTTAAATCACTAGTAAATATCTTTGTGCCTTTTGAATAAGTTCAAATTAGTGAAATTACTCTGATTTTAAACTTTTATTTAGCTTTTACTAAATCTTACAGGTGTTGAGAATAAGAACAGAGTGATATTTCCTTCAACAATCAACCCTCTCCTTCTCCTTTTCATTTGAACTTTCCATTCCATTCTCTTCCAGTTATATATATCTATTCTATTTCCTTTTAATAATAAAAATTGTCTCTTTCCCTAGTTCCTTATTTTATATATATCCTCTTTGATTGCATGGATTGTAGATTGATTATCATAGGCCTAACATGGTATCTTCCCATATGGTCAGAGACATCTAGAAATAAGAGTTATCTGAGTGGCAGTATGAAAACCCAATATAGTGAAAAGTTCCTAATATATATAATATACAGTATATAATATATATATATATGCAATCTAAATGAAATTTTTAAATTGCTAAAAAATGTGGGAGATAGATTCCCAACCAGTACCAGGTTGGGTTAAAAAGTTCCTACAGGAATCTGCAAACAACCCAAACTGTTGCCAAAACAGTAGAATATTTTCCACAAACTTACATAAGGCCCAATGGCAGAAGATAACACCTATAAAACTCATTGAACTGGGAGATATCAAGTTGGTGCTTAAGTACAGTCTTCCATCATATAATCTAGTATCTTTAGTACAGGAAAATGCTCTGTAATTATTAAGGCCTCTATAAACATGTAATATCTGCAAGATATGCTGGGGTAATTGTGGCACAAACCCTCTTGGAGTGACCAAAAAATAACTGATTTGACCCACACCATGCATTGGAAGCCATATCTCCCACAGGTTGGGTGACCTAGTACTAGATACTACATATCTAAAAGTCTTAAATATGGTTAAATTTTGTTAAATATGCAGGTACAAATGACTTCAAATAATATTTTGCTATATTCATAGAGAAGAACCTTGTTTAGCTATTATTAGAAAAGCTTCCTCCTCCTGCAGAGGGTAACAAACATAGACATTCACAGCCAGACATTGTCAATGTTGAGTGCATTGGGGTCCCTGGGTAAAGTTCTTGAGCAAATCAATACAAAGGGGATGCAGAATATGAACAATGGCATAACAAGCTTTCTTTTGTATGGCTTTTTATATAGACTAAAAAGCATTACCACAAATCTGAAACCCTCCTTACTCATGTACATGATCATAAGAAACTCTTGCCTCATCTTGCAAAAAACAATACTCAATAACAATAATAAAAATGAAAAGAAGTACATAGAAAAAAGGCAAAAAGTATACAGAAGTAAAGCACTCCTTTATAACTGGTAGAGCGTGAAGAACTGAGCTCAAAGGCCACTTCCCTATCCAGGGTACAGATTCTGACAGAATGTTTGAGAAATGGGCAGAGAAAGTTTGCTTTCATCTATGCTTGGTTTGCCAAGCAACTGTTTTCCAACTTTGTCTCATCTGTCTTAGGAGGAGCATACACTCTAAGCCAGTTCTGTGTCTCCACAATTTCCTCTTTTAAAATTTTTATTTGAAGTTAAAAGGAGGTTTAACCATAAAGTATGTACAATTTTTGTGTTTGGTTGAATAAAAAACTGATACATAATCAAGAATAAAAAATGGCATAGGAATGATTACAATAAGCAAACCACTAGAGGTATGCAGAATACTTTGTAAGAATCCCTTAGGATCTAATCCTGTGAATTTGTCAGCAAAAATTTGTTCAATGGTGGAGGCATCAGGTTTGGGAAATGATTAAGCAAAAGTAAATCCTATATTATTATGTAAGTGATCAATGAGAGATTGAGCAGAGGCATTGCCTGAAAAATAAGCTTGAATAACCTTCCATTTCTGTACAGAATCATTATAAGCCAACACAGTGTGCAAAAATTGGTGGAATTCCAATCACAATGCAAGGAAATTTGTTTTTATAAAAATATACATTTCTTTCCCAAGCATCCCAGAGTTTGCTTAAGTATATCAATCTCTGTCTGAAGTCGAGCATCTATTTGAGATTGCTGAATCAAGAGTTCATGAGAATCTTTATGCCTTTGCTCCACAAAGTTTGTCTGCAAGGATGTATGTAAAGCAATACCAGCCACAGAAGCAGTAGCAACAACAGCAATAAGGTTAAGAATTACACCTTTTACTATACCTAACATGTGCTTTGTTCTTTTTAATATCTTTTTGAAAAATTTTACAACAATATGTCTAGAGGATTTTGAACCCCAAAGAGGACACAAGTTTACAGGCAGCCAAATATGTGTGCACTACTATAATATCATAAGTGACTGATTATGAGGATTAAACAGAGGAATTAATACATGAATACAGTTGACAATCATAAAAACTAATTCCAGTAGTAAAATTCATTCTAACAACTAAAAATACATAGGTAGTGACACACAAGAAGTAACATTAGTACTTTTCAAACAAGGCAAATTTATAAGTAGAAGTGGATACTGCTATTCCAATAAATGAGCCATTAAAAAATTGAACAGGTTTTAAGAAAGCTACAATCTTCCAAATCTGTATCTGAATTGTAGTAGGGGCTGTGAGTAAGGCAGTGCAATTATCACTGATTCCTCCATCTCCCCATGCCAGTAGATGACTTCCAGTTTTCATTTTATTCTCGGCTGGATTCATACTTCTAACATTAAGTAAATCAAAAGTGGTAATATTCCATTCAGAACAAGTGTTAATAAAATGACCATATGGGCCCCAATTGATTCATTTATTTTTGAATTATTTTGCCAAATTTGCCCAAACAACTTTTCCAAATAAATGGCTGATATTTTAAACTATAATATGTAAAATCTGGACATACAGGATATGCTATTTCATAATTCTCAATAATACTATCACAGGTCTGATTAATGGACCATGCTGAAAGTCTTTGAAGATGAGTATGAGATCTGCCAAATTTAATACCAGGTTGTAACCAATGCTGAAATCCCATTGAAAAACAAGGATCATTTTTAAAGCATATTTGCTGCAGGAGCTCCTTCCGCTCCTTCAGCCAATAGCTGCTGAGATACCAGCCCATTGGGGCGTGGCTTCCCTCCCTTTAAAAAAGCAGCGGCTGTCCTCCACTTTCTCTCTGACTTCTGGATCCCCTTCCAGCTCCTAGACTCCTTTCCTGTTCGCGCAGAGGGACTGTTGTCTGGGACGGTAATCTGTAAGTTTTTTCCCCTTTGAATAAATAACCATTCTATTAATCATAATTCCAAACTGGTGTGAGGTTGTTTGTGACTTACACCTTCATCTGGCACCCCATGTTTGGTTGTAGAATCTCCCCTTCCCCCCCCACTCAACTGCTTGCTGCCAGCTTGGCTAGTCACTAGCCCTCTCTGAGCTTCAGGCTGTGCCCTGTATATGGAGCCAGTAGTTCAATTAAACCCCATGCCTCCCAAGTTCCACGGGCTCAAGACACTCTCTGCCTGCCTGGTTTGCTCTTTTCTGAGTTGTTTTTAAATTTCCCTTGTAAGTGCAGTGCTTGAGTGGTGTGAATCAGAATGCAAGCAGTTGCCAAAAGCTGCAGCCCCTTGGGGTGACTCAGTCACATGGAGGCATATGCGGATTTTGGGTTGCTCTTTTCTACCCCTGGATTCTGGGTTTCTGGTTCCGTGTATGGAATTGATTTAATTACATTTTCTTTTTTGAGCAAATTTTATTTCCTAATTTTTAACAAATACTAAGGCAGACACTGAAACAGGACCTCGTTTCCATCACCTTTGCAGTGGTTCTAGTCACGACTAGGCAACAGCACCACCTACTAGACAAGAGGTAATATGGCAGTTTTTGTTTCCAACGCCAATTTTACTGTTTTCTTTATTAATACAATGGATTATGTCATGCAAGGTTTATATGACTATGGAGATACATTAATTTACTTGTTACTAGGTTTCAGCTTTCTTCTCATTATTTTGTCATTAAGGAAGATGCAATTTTTATAGACTAATAATGAACAACTAGTTGAAAGGATTAAAATTATTGGAAATCAGGGGTTATCTAAACAAGTGGATACTATAATAGACAAAATTGACTCCATATCCAAGGGTACTAGGAAGTTACCTGAAAGGGTTCAGGCTGTTAAATTTGACATTCAGATGTTACCACAAAGTTTTCATAAGGTAACAGATAGAATGTACCTCCAGAATGGGAACCAAAAAACTGATACCTTAGTGAAATTCCTAGAAACACGGGTAGGTCAGGAGATTCAGGATTTAAGGGAGACAATGCTAAAAATATTAGAAATGATTTGAAGAAATTATTGGAGCTGGTGAACAGGTAAGAAGGCACACGGACAGGACACACTGCCACCACCAGCTGTTAGAACTGGCTTACCCAGGGTTCTAACGACATACCCTGTAATTTATTCTGAAAAACCGTCAACTTCTAAAGGCTCAAAGGGAGTTAAAGAAGCTAGATGAACACCAATAGCAATGACTGATTTAAAAGAAATTAAGCAAAAAATAAAAAAATAAAAAAAATAAAAGAAATTAAGCAAGTTGTCATTAATTATGGCTTGCACTCTGCATTTGTTAAGGAAATGACAAGGACTTGGGCTTCTAATGTCAGAGCTACCTGCCATGATTTCTCTCAGCTAGTGTCTGCAGTTTTAGGTGATGGACCTTCCTTGATGTTTGGAATTTATTTCAGAGAAGAATCCAAAAATATGGAACAGCAAGGAAGAGCAAAAGGGGTACAGATTGCCCAAGATCAAATTCTTGGTGTAGGAGCATATGCTGATCCACAGGTCCAAGCTCTTTATGACAAAGAAGTGCTGTCCTCATGTCACAAAGCAGCCTTGAATGCTTTGAATAGAATACAAGATCCACCAAAAAGGGTCGAATCATATACCAGGGTTAGGCAGGGACAGAGAGAACCCTTTACTGACTTTGTGCAAAGATTAACTAAGGCTCTGGACATAGGGGTAACAGACCCAGAAGCTAGACGAATACTTCTTGAATCTCTAGCTTTTGAAAATATGAATACAGAATGTAAAAAGACAATTGGGCCTTTAAGGTCTAGATCAGCACCTATGGAAGAATGGATACAGCATACAATGAATGTTGAGTCGTTTAGCTAAAATGATGAATCCTGGGTAGGAGAAGCGATTTCCAAAGCTATGAGGAGACATCGAACTACCAGATGTTTTAATTGCGGTAAATAAGGACATCTGAAAAGGGATTGCAGGCAAAGAAATTCTAGGAATAATATCTCCTCTGGGAATGACAAAAGTCAGAGACCTCAGCCTTCAGGTATAAGTAGGAGATGCGGTAAATGCCGACATTGGTCCAACGAATGCAGGTCAACAACAGACAGACAAGGCAACCACCATCGCGAAACTCCTTGAGGGGCCTCTTGCAGGCCCCCAAGCCAAAAGTGGCCCAGTCATTCCCAGTTACAGTGAAAAATGTGTCTCACAAAGAAAATTGAAAACTCCAATGTCTGCTGTAGAAGGTAATACTTGTCTAAATGATGAATTACATGTGGAGAATGAGTCAAAAAATTCAGTAGGACAGAGTGTATTTTGGCAGACTTCTATTAACGATCAAAGATCAAAGCTAAGAGTCTGTATAAATAGCATTTTTATTGAAGGCTTATTAGACACAGGTGTGGATGTAAGTATCATTACTCCAGAATCTTGGCATCCGAATTGGCCTCTTCCAGAGGTAGACTTTCAGTTCCTGGGAATTGGAACCCTGTCTCTTGTAAAACAAAGCACAAAATGGGTGGAATACATAGGGCCTGAAGGGCAAATAGGAAGACTAAGGCCATATATAGCCAATATTGCAATAAACTTAAGGGCTGTGACTTGCTACAGCAATGGAATACCCAGATTAACATACCTGTAGTTCTAGGAACTCACAATTCTGGGAAGGATATAATGAGGTATTATGAAAACAGGTCACCAGCGATTCAGGCCATACAAAAACATACAGCCAATAGCAAACCTTTAGAGGTACCAACAGCTCTACCTTTAAAATGGCTAAGTAAGAAGCCAATATGGATCAAGCAGTGGCCTCTAGCTGAAGATAAATTACAGGCTTTGGAACAGCTGGTACAAGAGCAACTAAATACTAACCATATTGAAGAATCAACCAGCCCTTGGAATTCTCCTGTGTTTGTTGTAAAAAAGAAATCTGGTAAATGGAGAATGGTGACAGATCTAAGAGCTGACAACAAGGTAATTCAACCTATGGCTCCACTGCAATCTGAAATGCCTTTGCCTTCTCTATTACCAAGAGGATGGCCTCTTATAGTTATTGATTTGAAAGATTGTTTTTTCACTATACCTTTGCAAGAAACGGATAGCGAAAAATTTGTCTTCACAGTGCCTACTTATAATAATTCTCAACCTACAAGGAGATATCAATGGACTATCCTCCCACAGGGGATGCTCAATAGTCCCACATTGTGCCAATATTTTGTTAATAAGTCATTGGGAATAATTCGTAAGCAATTTCTCAAGTCCATAATTTATCATTATATGGATGACATTTTATTATCTGATTCAAATAAAGATACTTTGGAAAGTATGTTTGAAGAAGTAAAGAAAGTCTTGCCTAGGTGGGGATTACAAATTGCCCCTGAAAAGATTCAAAGAGGAGATTCTATTAATTACCTAGGTTACAGAATAGGATTAGAGAAAATTCGAATGCAAAAGGCACAATTAGAAGAGACCGGTTACGGACTCTTAATGACTTCCAAAGATTGTTAGGAGACATTTCCAGTCTATGATCAGCTGTTGGGATAACACCTAATCTAATAGTTCATTTAAACAAAACCTTAGATGGTGATAAAGATTTGAATAGTCCCAGAAAATTGACAGTTGAAGCAGAAAAGGAACTAACAATGATTGAGGAAAAATTACAGGAGGCACATGTGGATAGGGCGAACCCGAATTTTTGTTCCATCCTAGTCATACTGCCTTCCAGTATTTCTCCTACAGGGATTTTAATGCAGAGGGAAGATATTATTTTAGAGTGGATATCTATACCTCATAAACCAAGTAAAAAATTAAAAACTTATGTAGAAAAGGTCTCTGAATTAATTATAAAAGGTAAACTGAGACTTTGTCAACTAGCAGGTATAGACCCCGCAGAAATTATAATGCCTTTTACTACTGAGGAAATAGGGAAGTTATGGGAAGATAACCATGGCAAAGAGCTTGTGCTAATTTTTTGGGAGAAATTAACAGCAACTATCCCAAAAGTGATAGACTTAAAGAGAACTTCTTGGATTCTTCCTAGAAGTGTACGTGATGCTCCAATAACTGGAGCCCAGACATTTTATACCGATGCAAATAAATCAGCAAAAGCATGTTATAAATCGGAAGAATTGAGTAAGGTGGAACAAAGCCCTTATAATTCTGTCCAGAAGGCAGAATTATATGCCATTCTTATGGTGCTAAGGGATTTTAAAGAATCTCTTAATATAGTTACAGATTTACAATATGCAGAAAGAGTTTTCTTGCATATTGAAACCGCTGAATTCATACTACATGACACAGAGTTGACTTCATTGTTTATCCAGGTTCAGGATATAATTAGGAATAGGCTTTGGCCAATGTACATACCACACATCCGGTCCCATACCAGTCTGCCTGGCCCTCTAGCACAAGATAATGCTGAAATTGACCGATTATTGATTGGAAGAGTTCTGCAGGCCTCAGAATTTCATAAAAAAATCACATCAATAGTAAAGGCTTAAAGAAAGAGTTTTCCATCACATGGCAACAAGCTAAGGACATTATAAAGAGATGTCCTACTTGTTATTTCTATAATCAAACACCATTGCCTGCAGGGAGTAACCCAAAGGGTACTCAAAGGAATGAAATCTGGCAGATGGATGTGTTCCACTTTATGGAATTTGGTAAATTAAAATATGTACACCACACCATAGACACGTATTCAGGTTTTCAATGGGCAACTGCCCTGAGCTCAGAAAAGGCTGATTCAGTAATCACACATCTATTGGAAGTTATGGCCATCATGGGTATACCATCACGAATAAAGACAGACAATGGTCCAGCATATGTATCTAAAAAAATGAAACGCCTTTTTGCTTATTATAATATAAAAAATATTGCAGGTATACCAAATAATCCTACAGGTCAGGCAGTTATAGAAAGATCAAATCGTACTATAAAGGATATGCTGAACAAACAGAAAGGGACGAAAGATACCTCCAGAAATAGATTGCATAATGCTTTATTAACCTTGAATTGCTTAATGCTAATGAGAAAGGAACAACAGCAGCAGAGAGGCATTGGATAATGGAAAAAACTTCTGAACTAAACCAACCTGTTTATTTCAAAGACGTGCTGACCTCTCAGCGTGCCAGATGAAGGCATAAGTCACAAACAATCCCATACCAGTTTGGAATTATGATTAATAGAATGATTATTTATTCAAAGGGGAAAAAACTTACAGATTACCGTCCCAGACAACAGTCCCTCTGCGCAATCAGGAAAGAAGTCTATGAGGTCGAATAGGAGCTGAAAGCCAGAGAGAGAGTGGAGGACAGCCACTGCTTTTTTAAAGAGAGAAAGACAACACCCCAATGGGCTGGTATCTCAGCGGCTATTGGCTGAAGGAGCGGAAGGAGCTCCCACAGCAGTGCGCATCTAGTTGCTCCCATGTCAGCTATTGTAAAGACTGCAATTTCTCTTCTGTTAAAGGCCAATGTTTAACCCATATTGATTTCTCATTTGAAACGTAGGGGCATTGGCAATTCTAAAGTTTTGCTAGTTGCTTTACGTTCTTGTAGAGACTGAATAGCTGGTTAGCTTTGTTTATTTTATCATATATTATCCTTCCCTAAAATATGAGTTTCTGAAACTGGAGGGCTATTAATCTGGATATTCCAATGCTGCAGGCAGTCATAACCCCATAAATTCACTGCAATATTAGCCACATAAAGCCTCAGTCTTCCTGTCTGCCCTTCTGGCTCTATGAATTCAACCCATCTCATACTTTCTTTCACTTGAAATAGAGTTCCAATTCCCAGGAATAGAAAGAACATCGGCCTCTTCAAGAGGCCAATTTGGGTGCCAAGATTCTGGAGTAATAATATTCACATCTTCACCCATGCCTATCAAGCCCACAATTACAATGCCATTTATATGTACTCTTAGTTTTGGTCTTTGATTATTTTAAGAATTCTGCCAGAATTTAAATTTCTTACTTTCTACTGGAATTGTTGATTCATCCTCCATGTTTATGCCATAACCCAGAACAGTATGTTTTTTTTTTTTCTGAAGGCTCTAGATTTTGCAATTTTCCTGGTGAGACATGCCCTCCACAGTAACTGGAAATGACTGGACTACTTTTGACTTTAGTGCCTACAAGAGGCTGCCCAAGGAGTTTCTCAATAGTATTGGCTTGCCTTGTCTATCTTTTGTTGATCTGCATTCATTGGTCCAATGCTGGCCGTTGCCACACTTTCTCCATATACCTGTAGACTCCTATTCTTGCCATTTCCAGAGGAGATATTATTTTTAAGAATTCTTGTCCACAATCTTTTCTCAGATGTCCTGTTCTATCACAATTAAAATATTTGACATTTTGATGTCTCCTCATACTTTTGTAAATTACTTCTTCTACCCAAGCTTCAGTATTATTATCAAATATTTCAATGTTCATTGTATGCAGGATCTATTCATCCATTTGTGCTGATCTAACCTTTAAATGCCCAAGTATATTTTTGCATTCTAAGTTGAAATTTTCAAAAGGCAGAGATTCAATAAGCACTCGTTTTGCATCTTAATTAAAAAGTCACTAAAAGTTTCACTATAGCCATGCTTATCCCTAGTATATGATTCAATTATATTTCCTAGTTCTTTTGGCATAGGAAGAAAATTTGTTCATCATAAAGAGCTTCAGCCTGTGGGTCAGCATTTGCATCCTTACAAAGAATTTGTCCTTGGAAAGCCTCAAGTCCTTTGGCTTTTCTTTGTTGTTTTAAAATTTTGCCTCTTCTGTATAATAATATTTGCACCTCAGTTGGGGCCCATCATTCAGGATTGCTGAAACTAACTGAAACCAGTTGTGTGGGGTAGCCTTAATCCTAGAATTCATGTCTTAATCCATGTCTTTACAATCTCCTTAACAAATGTGGAATGCAAGCCATAAACTACCTGCTTGTATAATTTCTTTTAGATCATTCATTCCTATAGGTATGTGTCTACACTTTTTGGACCTTTTTGGATTTTAGATCTTGATGCTTTGTCTGAGTAGATTATAGGGTAGGAAGCTAAAACCCTGAGTAAGTCATCTCTGACAGGTATTGGCATTGCTAAATCCTGTCCTTGTACCTTCTTTCCCTACTCATCAGAAACAAAAATTTCCTCAATCATTTCAAATATTTTTACTACTGTCCTTTTTAAAGCTTGAATCTCCTGGTCTGTTTATATTTCTATTGATTTCATAGCCTGTGGTCCTCATTCTGCACATGTAATTCCAAGGTCTAAAGTTTTTTCTCTTAAAGATAACATCTCATCCTTGAACATTATTTGGATAGTGCACAGATTGCTTACCTGGAGATATACTCTATCTGCTAACCTATCATAACTTGTTAACAGATTTTGATTGTCAAATTTAATATTATGAATTCTTTTAGGTAATTTCTCAGTACTCTTTGTCATGGATTGAAATGTGTCTGTCAAATTAATGTTAATATTAATTTTTCAGATAACTTTTGCTTTTTGATGGCATTAATCCTGTCAGATAACTTTTCATTATTATTCTGTAAAGACTGTATCATTTTTAAAAGTGCCTCATTCTTGACTCTGTTATCTAACCATTTTCTTAAAAATATAATATGAGGAAAATACCGAGTCCCAAAATCCACTAAATATGTTATACAATATAAATATTAGCCTTGCAGAATACAATCCATAGTATCAGCAAAAAGGTTTCTAAATTTTTCCAAGTTAATATTGTCTACCATTATATAACTTTCAAGTCTATTGAATTAATAAAATATTTGCCTATGTTATGAGGTCTGGTAAATTATTTTAGGTGTAATAATCTTTATTGTCCAGTAGGTGTCATGTTTGCAGTGTCACAACCAGTGGTGGCACAACAGGTACTGCTTTGGTTTTCCATCTTGGTGCTGGATAAATACTGACAAATATGGTTTGCTTAACAAATTAAAAGCAATTAAATATATTCTGTACATGGAGCTAGGAACTCAGAACTTTGTAGCAGGAGGCACAAATGAGAAGTTGTGCAAGTTGCTGTGCTGTAGGGAATGTGTCAGTGGGTGTGTGGAAGTGTACACGAGCTTGGGGAATTTCCAATTTACCCCATGCACTTGGCTCCACTGTGGCAGGGAGTTTTACCATAAACCACTTAGTAGATGAAGGCAGGACAAGAGGGTAGAGGTGGGAGACTTTCTGGGCTGTGGACCATTTGGGCCTTTTACGCTGGTCCACTCTGTAGGTGTGAAGTTCAGATCCATGTGGGACACCAGATAAAGATGCATGCTAAAAAGAAACCCCCACGCTAGCTCAGAATTGAGCATAAAAAAATATTGTTTATTTAGAAGTAACCTCACAGATCACAGTCCTCTGTGCAAATGGGAAAGAGTAATCAAATCCAGCAGTCAGAAGAAAGAGGAAACCTGTGCTTTACACTGGCATTTATAGCATAAGTGCCCATGCACAAGGGGGTGGGTAACATAATGGATTTCAACAGCAGGTCTTATTCCTAGTTTTCTGAGAAATCGTGGTACTGATTTCTCAATAGCTTTACAAGTTTGAAATTCCACCAGCAATGGAGGAGTATTGCCCTTATTCTGAATCCTTAATGACACCTTGTAATTTGCATGCAAATGGATGAGACTAGCAGAAGCCATCCTGAATGAGATCAGTCAGACTGCCCCCACAAAGGAGCATAGTATGTACTCTCTTATAAATGGATATTAGATATAAAACAAAGGAAACAAGCCTGTAGTTTATGATCCCAAAAAACTTATGTAACAAGGACAATCCGAAGAGAAGCATACATGGATCCCCTGGGAAGATGAAGTACACAAAATCGCATGAGAAAATTGGAAGCTTGGTGGTCTAGGGAGAGAAGGGTAGAGGGAATGGAAGGAAGATGGCAGAAGGGGAGGTCGGAGGATAACTTGAGTGAATAGGATGATCAAATTGGTAGAAGGACAGTGAGGTAGAGGACTGGAAGAAATATCTTGATTGTAGGAGCCATTATGGAGATAGTCAGAAACCTGGAACTAGGCAAAATCCCTGGAATCCAAAAGGACATAGATGGGGCTATCCAATGAAACAGCTTACCTGAGCTAATGAGAGCTTACTGAGTGGCTTGACAGTGGTGGAACCAGCATAGGACCAAAGTAACATCTTTATTTGTAGATTATATAATTATATATACAAGTGACACTAAAATTTCCATCAGGGAACTCCTGTAGCTGATATATAACTTTAGTAATATAGTTGAATATATAATAGACACATAAAAGCAGTGACCCTGCTTTTACAATATACATACAAATGACAAAGAACTGAAATAATAAGTTATGAAAACTATACCTTGTACCCTCAAATACTAAAAACTATCTTGGGTAAACTCTAAACAAGTAAGTGAAAAATATTTTGTTAAAACTGCATGTCTTTACAGAAAGAATGTAAAGAAGAAATCATAAGATAAAAAGTCTCTCATGTTCAATTGAAAAGGAAAAGAAATACCACCCTGGACAACCCCCACCTTGGTATCCAGGTGGGTCTCCAGCTAGGAAGGCAGGAAGAGATAAGGAAAACAGGAAGCTCCTGGACAATCCCCTCCTTGGTATTTAGGTGAAAGGTCAAGAATGTGCCACTCAGCTTAGCCTTATTTAAATTGACCAATGGAATGAATCCCCGTAACCATGCTTTTTTGCTTCTGTACCCACGCTTTTGCTCTCCTATAAGAACCCCTCACCCCCAACCTGGGGGCATGCAAGTCTTCCGAGAGACCTTGTCTCCCCAGGTACCTGTGTATTCGAATAAACCTCTTGCTGTTTGCATCCGTAAGTGTGGCTTCGTCGGGTTCGTGGGTTCGGGGCCTCTCTCACTAGGAAGACATCCCTCGGGGGTCTTTCATTTGGTGCGTTGGCCGGGAATTGAGGCCCCCACCCAGGGACCACCGATCCACCTTCGGGAGGTAAGCTGGCCAGCATTCTATATGTTCTATGTCCTGTAAATGTCTTACGTCTTTTGCGTCTGAGTGTTGCGCTGCGAATTTGAATTCTGTTCAATTCAGCTGAGTCGGTCTGTACCCGGCGGGCCCCGGGAGGGACTGATGGGTCTGGACTCCCGCCCCCGTGAGCCTGGGAGACGTCCCACAGTGTCTGGAGCCCGAATTTTCGGGGCTCATCTGTCTGGAGCCCGATTTTTCGGGGCTCATCTGTCTGGAGCCCAATTTTTTGGGGCTCATCTGTCGGAACCCATGACCAGAGCCGGACTTTTTGGGTCGCCACCCTTTTCCTTGGGTCACATGGTTCTTCTGGGAGGCCAATGGGCCGGACGTTCTCTGAAGCCTCCATCTGAATTTCTGCTTTCGGTGTTTCGCTAAAGCCGCGCGACGCGTCTGATTGTCAGTCTGTTCATTTTATTGTTCATTTTTATGATCTGTCTGTTCGTTTATTGAAATACTAACATGGGACAGTGTCTAACTACCCCTTTAAGCCTTACTATAGATCGGCACCCCCAGCGCGGCGGCGTGCGCGGGGGCTAAGGGAAGCCCGGGCGCACAGGTCTGAGCGAGCGGCCGGGGGCCGCTGAGGGCCGGCAGCTTGCCTGGCTTCCCACCGCGCTCGCCGTGGAGAGCGAGGTTTGCCGGCGGCCGACGTTGTAGCCCGGCCGAGGGGGCCCGGGGAAAGCAGCAGAGTCCCCGCCCACGACCGCCCGCCCTCGGCCTGTGAGCCATGGCGGGCGGGACTCCAGTGGGAGCGGAGGCCACGGCGGCCCGGCCCGGGCGAAGGGCTCTTCGGGGACTGCGCCGCCCCGCCTTTGAGTCGCCCTCATGGGCCACGGGGGCTCGCTGCTGCCCCCGCCGGTGCCCAGGGTGCGGCCCTGGCCCGGCTCCCTCACGGCTCCCCCGCCGGCGGCTGTGCCCACAACCCAGGCCCCGATGAGTAACTCCCGCAACAACCGGCTGATGGTGGAGGGGGGTCGGCGCCCGCGTAGTGCGCGGCCCAGACTGGAAGTGGGGCTGGTCACACCTGTGAAGCAGCTTGAAGTCTTTGGTTTGTTTGGTGCCTTTGTCCTTGATGTCTATGTAGTATATGTTGTGCCTTTGTCCTGACTTAGACTGACGCTGACTACTCAAATAATGACTTAATGACTTCTTTGACTTTGATATTGTGATCACTTACAAGACTTTAGAGATATGGCCATAAGCATAGGGGTATATTTCATAAAAAAAAAAGAGTCAGCCTCAGCCCCAAGCACGCGGCTGTGGAGCAGCATGCGTGTATGGATGGCTGGGCTGGGTAATTGCTTGACCTAAAGAGGTTAACAATCTTTTTTTTCCTCAGTGCCCCCCCCATGCTGATGGATGAGTTCCCTCTGTCTGCCCTGGGAGCTGTGCGCCTCTAACTCCACCTATGAAGAACTCTTTCAGATCCTATGGGTTATAAATATTATAACTATCTGTCATCATTTATAGAGGCTGGTTACAAAATGTTTTTTAAAAATTATCATTGGTTAATATTTTATTTTTTTAAAAAAGAATGAGCCTATTGTTGATCTCAAATGTCTCACACTGGTATAGGATTTTATATGCTGTTCTTGTTTAAAATATAGCCACATATCCCCACTGAGAAAAAAAACCACAAAAAAGACTTTGGTAAGAGTTTTTATGTTGTTTACTATGTTGTCTAAAAAGCAAGAAAAATTTTTGGTTAAAAAATATAAATAGGTACGGGCCTTATCTAGTTCCCAATGTATGTTTTCAAGGTCAAACTTAAAGCAGGTAGGGAGCAGCTGACAGTCTATCACCGCAGGGCTCTGCCATCTATGTTTCTTGAGCATTTAAAGGAGACTTACAGGCATTATACTCCCCTTGACCCAACCTCTGAGGGTCAATGGTACCTATGGCCTTTATAGGACAGTCAGCATCAGATATTAACAAAAGTTACAATGGTTAAAAGGGTTGCAGGATTTGGTTAAGGAGGCAGAGAAAGTGTTTCATAAGCGAGAGACGGAGGAAGAGAAGCGAGAGAGAGAGAGAGAGAGAGAGAGAGATGGAGGCAGAAGAAAGAGGACTGGAGGGATCATAGACAAAAGGAAAATTTGATAGAATTTTGGCCGCAATGGTAAAAAAAGAAAGAAAAGATAGAACCTAGATAGATAGGGAACCTGGGCAACAGAAGACCAAAGATGAACATGGACAAGCACCCCTTGGACAAAGGACGATGTGCTTATTGCAAAGAAAAAGAACATTGGGCAAAAAAATGCCCAAAGAAGAAAGGAAGGGACTCTAAGGTACTGGCCCTAGCAGAAGATGATTAGAGGGGAGAGAATAAAAGACTATAGTAATTGGAGCAACTGGACAGAAACAATATCTGTGGACCACCTCACGAACTGTAGATTTGGGGAGAGGACAAGTGACTCATTCCTTCCTGGTTATCCCCGAGCATCCTATCTTTATTAGAAAGAGACTTGCTAACGAAGCTGAAGGCCCAGATCCAGTTTACTCGAACCAGGCTGGAGATGATTAAAACCTTTCGTTGACTGAACCAGTGACCTTCGCTCCCCCTGCTGTCCTCCATCCCGCTACCCTACTGCCTGAGATTGATGACACCTCATCTACTCATCAATGCACTGAGAAGCTGGTACCCGAAATGATCTGAAGGATCAGCCTTGGCCTGAAAGTCCGAGCTGGTGTATGGATGGCAACTGTTTCATGATCGAAGGTAAGCGGAAGGTGGGGACAGCAGTGGTGAATGGGAAGCAAGTAGTCTGGGCATAGCCTCCCTGAAGGACGTTGGCACAAAAAGCCGGACTTGCGGCTTTGATACCAGCTCTACGAGTGGCAGAGGAAAAAGTCTCAGCATCTACACTGACAGCAGGTATGCTTTTGCCACTGCCCATATTCATGGAGCAATATACAGACGAAGAGGACTGTTAACATCTGCAGGAAAAGACATATACTTGTCCAAGACACCAAAAAGCTTGAGATGCTGTGGCTGAAGGAAATCAGATGGCAGACTCTCTGTCTTGGCAGAAGAAGTAGTCAAAAACTGCAAGGCCTGTGCTATGATTAATGCAGGACACTCCATATATGCTCCTGGGAAGAGGCTCAGGGGCGATTGGCCTGGAGCCTACTGGGAAGTATATTTTACAGAAATTAAGCCAGCCAGATATGGCAACAAGTACTTATTAGTTTTTATAGATACCTTTTCAGGCTGGGTAGAAGCTTTTCCTACCAGGACTGAGACAGCCAACGCAGTGGCTAAGAAGATCAAAGAAGAAATCTTCCCAAGGTTTGGGATACCCAAGGTAATTAGGTCTGATAATGGACCTGCCTTAGTTGCCCAGGTAAGTCAGGTACTGGCCGCCCAATTGGGGATCAATTGGAAATTACATTGTGCTTACCGACCCCAGAGTCAGGACAGGTAGAAAGGATGAATAGAATTCTAAAGGAGACCTGCAGAAATGACTGGACAGCCCTCCTTCCCTTTGCCCTGTTCCAGGTTTGGAATACCCCAGGGCGATTTAAACTCATCCCTTATGAGATCCTATGTGAAGAACCACCACTGCTCACTGAGTCGGGTGAAATGTATAATCCTAATGTTATTCTTTCTAGACCTTTATTTTCCCCGTCTAAAGGCCCTTGAAGTGGAGAGACACCAGATCTGAAAACAATTGAAAGAAGTATGCATCTCTGTCTGGATCCACGCCTCCCACATGAAGCGAGCTCCTGAACTACCCAAATTACAGTATCTGAGGCTTTTGACAACACTACCAGTCAAGAGGCTTGTGTTTGGAGGACTAATCATAGACGGACTCTTACTGAGGTTATGTAATGAGACTCTAAAGAGTCCTAAGACTACTGACACCTGGTACTTGGTTCCTGGTTTAGGTAGATGATGGGTTTGTAGTACAGGCTTGATGCCTTGCGTGTCAAGTTTTTGATAATACCAAAGATTACTGTGTGCTTGCACAACTGGTATGAGTTTGACAGGCACCCAACTCGCTTTCGATGAGAACCTATTTCTCTGACACTAGCAGTAATCCTGGGCCTTAGAGAAGCTGCCGGTGTTGGGACAGGTACTGCTTCCCTAATACAGGCCCCTCAGTACTTCAATGTATTAAGATTTGAGGGCTTTAGAACAATCTGTTTCCAAACTCGAAGAGTCATTGACTTCCCTCTCAGAAGTGGTCTTACAGAATAGAAGGGGATTAGATTTGCTAGTCTTAAAGGATGGAGGATTATGCGAATAGATCTCCCTGGATGACTACTTTGATATCCTCCCTTATGGGACCACTCCTAATTTTGCTTCTGCTACTAATATTACCTTTATTAGAAAAAGAACAAGTGCTGTTCAGATTTTGATGTTACACCTCCAATACAGTGCTTTATAAGATCAAGAAGATACTGAAATCTAGTTCTATGATTAGAACTAGGCACTAGAAAAAATGGGGGAATGAAAAGGAAAAGAAATACCACCCTGGACAACCCCCACCTTGGTATCCAGGTGGGTCTCCAGCTAGGAAGGCAGGAAGAGATAAGGAAAACAGGAAGCTCCTGGACAACCCCCTCCTTGGTATTTAGGTGAAAGGTCAAGAATGTGCCACTCAGCTTAGCCTTATTTAAATTGACCAATGGAATGAATCCCCGTAACCACGCTTTTATTGCTTCTGTACCCGCGCTTTTGCTCTCCTATAAGAACCCCTCACCCCCAACCTGGGGGCGCACAAGTCTTCCGAGAGACCTTGTTGCCCCAGGTACCTGTGTATTCGAATAAACCTCTTGCTGTTTGCATCCGTAAGTGTGGCTTCGTCGGGTTCGTGGGTTCGGGGCCTCTCTCGCTAGGAAGACATCCCTCGGGGGGTCTTTCACAATGATTAGTAGGATAAATATAGTAAAAATTGACAACCTACCTAATACAAGCTACAGTTTCAAGGCAGTCATCAGCAATATTCTAGTACATTTTTTCACAGAACTTGTAAGGTCAGTTTACAACTTCATATGGAAAAAAAAATCCAGGATATCTAAAACAATCCTGAATAAGAAAAGAGCTGCAGGAAGTCTCACCATTACTGATTTCAAATTTTCAAATTATTACAGAGCTACAACAATAAAAACCACATGGTATCAGCCAAAAGGCAGACACCTTGATCAATGGAATTGAATTGAAAATCCACATATAAATCCACAATCCTGTGGATGCCTAATTTTTAGATAAAGAAACCATAAAGTTAATACTGGAAATACAAATTCTTTTCAACAAATGGTGTTTGTGAAATTGAATAGTCCCATGTAGAGGAATACAAATAGATTCAAATTTGTTACTCTGCACAAAACTCAACTTCAAATGGATCAAATATTTCATCATAAAACCACAGACACTTAGCCAGATAGAAGAGAAATTGGGGAATAGGCGGAATTCATTGTCACAGCTGAAGAATTCTTGGAGAGAACACTGATAGTACACACACTAAGATTAAGAATAAATAAATGAGTCCTTCTGAAACTTAAAAGCTTCTATAAGACAACAGACAAGGTCAATTGGATTAAGCAGAAATTTAAAAAATGGAAAAAAAATCTTTTTCCAACTCCATATCTGAAGGACTACTATTCTAAATTCATAAATAACTCAAGTAAATAGTTACTAAATACAAAATACTTTAATTAAAAAGTGGGGTATAGATCTACAATGAGTTTTCTCCACAGAGGAATCTTAAATGATTCCTGAATCTTAAATGGATGAGAACCACTTAGAAAAGTGTTCAACATCTTTAGCTACCAGGGAAATATAAACCAAAACTACTTTGAGATTCCATCTTATACTTGCCAGAATGGTAAAATCAATAACACAAGTGACAGCTTATAATGGGGAGAATTTGGAAAAGGAACACTCATACATTGATGGTGGTAGTGCCTAATTGTATATATACTATGGGAATCAATATGTTGCTTCCTCAGAAACATGGGAATCAATCTTGCTCACAATCCAGTAGAAAAACTCTTTGACATCAGCACAATAAGGACACTTTCTCAACCATGCTTCTTCATCATAACTTGAAACTGGAAAAACATCTAGATGTCCCTCAAGGGAAAAATAGATAAAGAAACTGTGGTATATTCATACAATGGACCATTATTTGGATGTTTAAAATTGACATTATAAAATCAACAGGCAAATGTATCAAAGTCGAAAAAAATATTATGCAAGAGATAATTCAGATCAAGAAAGAATAATATGTTTTCTATTCATTAACACGTGAATATTAATCATCAAATAAGTGAAAACCAATTCACAATTTACTGTGAAACAATGGTCTAGTACTCTGTATAGATTTGTCACCTGTATTGGTTTAATAGAATGTTGATTGAGAAAAAAATATGTTCAATAAAAGGGAGTGAGAATTGATTTTAATAGGATTTTGTGCATCAAAAAATTATATATTCTTGAAATATAAAATCATTCAAATCAACACAATATATTTAAAAACAGCATAAAAGAGCCTTAATGGAAAGAAGAGAATATCCTTTCAAATCTGGAGGATGCTTCATAAAGAAAGATAACTTAAGAATGAGAACAAGAGAGAGATATACAGACAGAAGAAAAGAGAGAAAGAAACAGAGAGACATAGAGGCACATCATATTAGGAATATGGGTTGGAAGAAGAGGATAGTGAAGAGAACCTTCAGGAAAATCTGTCACCCACTGCTTGGGAAATAATTGGATTTAAGAATTTTGAGAGGTATCTGAAAGTTTTACTACATATTATTTTTTTTGAGATGGTGTACATGACATAGATGAGAAGAGAGACATGTGGTAGAACCCTAAATTAAAAACTCAAAGGCCACACAGCACAACAGATTCTAAAATGTCTGTCACAATGAGACAGATGAAAGGGAGGTAGCCTGAATTTCTTAAGCCATGGAATCTTAACTTGCAAGTAACTTCCACCTTGAAAAGACCGGCCATTTTCAAACAGTAGACTATAACGGACCTCAAATATACTTACATAATAATACCTATAAATAAATATCATAAATAATAGACACTAAGAATGATTCTGATGCTGAGAAAAAGAAATAGCAGATGTGATTAGATATCTAAATATAAAAGTGTATTTACTATCCAAGTGGTAGAAAATTCAAATGTCAACACAACAGGAATGACTTTATAGGATGAAGACAAGCTAAGTTTTATACAGAGAAGACAAAACAATGTATATGTAAAGGCAATGATTTGGTTAATGGGAATATTTTATAGTATGCTGATCTATGAGAAGTTGAAAAAAATATAAGTACATTCCCTCTGAGAACCTCTGGAGAAAATATGACTGCACATGAACTTCTGATTATAACCCAGTAAAATTTGTTCTAGACTACTTCTAATGCCATAAACACACAGAATAAATTTGTACTGCTTCAAACTATGAAGTTTTAAGAACTTATTAAAACAGACCCAGAAATTTCATTGATAAAGTCATTAACATTTTTTATGGTCAAAGCATGGACCCTGACAGCTTTAACAATACAATGGAGTATTATTAATGAGGGTGGTCATCATAGGCTTATATGTTTGAGCTGTGTCATTAGTGGAACTGTTTGTGAAGGATTAGCATGTTTGGCCCTTTTGGGAAAGTTGTCACTAGGGATGGACTTGAAAGTTTTAAGAGACCATGTCAGGCACAGTGTGTATCTGCTGTCTCTCTGGATCTCTCTCTGTCCCTACTGACTATAGATCAACACACAAGCTCTCAGCTACTGATCCAGTGCCATACCTGCTCCTTACCATGATAATCATGGCCAACTAGAGCTAGATAAGCTAATCATCTAGAGCTGTGAGAATGTCCCTAATAAAAAGAAATTCATTTATAAATGATACCATGGAAGTCATCTCTCCACAACAGTAGAACAGTAACAAAGACACTGAGCATCCATAACATGCTAACTAAGGAGATAAGTAGTAACTAAAGGGTAAGAGAGACTCATTGTTGTAGCCACAGTGGGAAGAGGAACAGCTAAATATATCCAGTGCCACAGAAGTTCAATACTTGAGGTACTAATATGAGTTTCACATTTAAATTAAGGGTTAAAATTATGCAAAACCAAGTAGTCCTGGTTCAGGTCTGGTCTGAACAAATACTGTTCATGTGTTGCTTTCAAAGGTTAATGAATAAAGAAACTGTTTTGTGCCTAATAGGGCAGAACTTAGGTAGGCCGAGAAGACAGAACTGAATGCAGGGAAGAAGGGCAGAGTGGGTAAAGCCATGAATCTTCTGCCTGAGATGAACACTGGTTAGAATCTTGCCAGTAAGCCACAGTCACATGGCAACACACAGATTAATAGAAATGGGTTAAATTAAGAAGTAAGAATTAGCCAATAAGAGACTAGAGCTAATGTGCCAAGCGTGTTTTAATGAATACAGTTTCTGTGTGGCTATTTCAAGTGTAAGCTAGCCAGGTGATTGGGACAAACAAGTGACCATCTCCTCCTTGTAACAATAGTCTAATTTTCTTTTTATACCAAAATGGAAAATAGAAAAACTGAGGAGTATGTTGCAAATGGGAAGGAAGGGGAGCGGTCAATACAGAGGAATGAGGAAAGAGGAATAACACAAAGGATGTTTGATAAAGTCTAAGGGAATCACATTACTTTATATTTTTCAAAAGTTATACAAAACCTGTGTGTGTCAGATTATCATTTGTATGTATGTGTGTGTGTGGGGGGGGTGATTATCCCTGAAGAGAGTATGAGGCATCACACATTTCAGAAACATGACTCAGATGACTTGAATTGGATCTGACATGAAGTCCTCTTTCCTACAATCTAGCTTCCATGATTGCAAAAAATACAATGCAATTTCACAGGAAGAAAGCAATCAAACCATTTTGACACCCAAGATGCTTGAAAATTACTTGCATGTCAATATATGCATAAATTTACAATAAGTAGTACTCAGATATGTTAAAGGCCACCAGAAGCTGAAGTCTACTTAGATAAGGACCACAAAAAAGAGGAAACCATGCCTTGTTCTGAAAACATAGCCAGATTTCTGAGGATAGTGAAGGACACCTTCAATCCCAGCACTCGGAAGGCAAAGACAGGTGGATCTCTTTGAGTTTTGAAGTCTGCCTCTACAAGATCTAGTTCCAGAACAGGCTGCAAACCTACAGAGAAATCCTGTCTCAAAAAAGATGGTATGATCAAATGAAATAAAACTAAGAGCATAGAAAAATCTCAGTTCTCTTTTGAAGATTCTTGGAATTCTCAAGTTTATATAAAAGATATTAATGGAATAAACTAGATTCTATACAGTCAACATTAATGAATGAATATTGGTGCTTTTATCACAATCCCACATTATGGAGAAAAATGAACTTCATCTTCATTACAGAGCATGAGACAATCATATTAAAATTTTCCTCTACATTCTAGGCAAACTCTTTTGGCACAATGCCAGATATATTTATGAATGTATTTCCCTGCTCTGTTGATGAGGAGTGATGATTCTAAGAATGAATAATATGCTTGGAGAATGGCATCTGCAATATGAAAGGCAACCAGAAGTTCAGCATTCAATGCATTCTCAAACCAGGACACACTCTTTTCCGCGATCACTAACAGCATAATCCCAGTAATAAAAATGAGGCAAAGACTGCCCATCATCATCAAATTGGTGATAGTTTGAAACTTAGACATTGTTTCTATCCCTCTAGTATTGAAAATTCCAAATGACCACAAAATAACCGAAGCAAGATATTTTGGGGGGAGCTCTGGAGTTGGGCACCCAGAATAAAAAAGTTGAATTAGATAAATAGATATTGGTAAGCCTTGGGCACTGATGCCTAAAAAGTAAACAAAAAATCTCAACCATAAACTGAAGGAAGCAGCCAAAGATCCAAGAGATCTCTTGAGGAAATAATAAGATGTTTCCCTCACAGGGAAGTTGATTAGCATCTCTGCAAGATGGAGAGCATTCACCATGCTCATTAGGCCACAATCTACCCAAATGCTTAGGGTGACAGGGATGTTCAGTGGGGAGTGTGCTAATACTCCTTTAGGAGATAACTACACCAATGGTGGCACTAAGCAAAAACATGTTTCCTTGGAAGAAGCATGGTTTTGCTTTTTCTCTCTTTCAAATCTTCAAAAATAGTGTTCTCTGTCAGTATCTGCAAAACCCTGACAAACAGAGTGTTGCGATTAAACCATCAATTCTTTATAAGAGATTTTAAAATCTGGACTTAACTGGGTATAAAAATAATTAACTCTCAGATGATCAGTGGTGACACAAGCCTTTAATACCAGTGTAGGATCCCGGATCTCCCTTGCTCCTTGAGGCGGAAATTGCAAGGACTGTTTACATTAACCAGCCAAGCTTCCTGCTAATTCGTGTGCTAGCTCCACTTTTTGCCTGGTGATTCAGCTAGGCTTTGTTTCACCTTTGAAATGGTAATTTCCCACCTGCCTGGGAGAATTGCATGGCGCCAAGGTCTCTCTCACTATCTGTCACTGCTCTCCATCCACCACCCCCTGCATGGGAGGAATTTCTCACACAAGCGCCAGGTTGCTCGCGACTGGCTAGCTGGGAGGGTATTTCCTTTACTGGGGAAGAGTATATTAACCTGGCGGAAGCTAAATAAATTTGGCATTCGGCTCTTGATGGATGACCCAGGTCTCTTTATGTCGTGTCTCTGACACGCACGTAGGAGATACAAGAGGTGCGCAAACCGTACCATGAGTGGGAGGCGCAGGTTCGAGTGGAACAATTGGAGGCCCTGCTGGAATAGAAAGCAGCTACATTCTACTCATCTGCGAAACCCATCTGCGAGTTTTTGGTAAGGTAAGGAGTACTGTGGGGTTGCCCTCAGAAGTCTGGCCAACAGGAAATATGAGCACTAGGGTGGATTGGCTCAATGGGTGCGAAGACCGGTATCAGGCCATTTGATAATGCTTGTAGAGAAGCAACGGAAGTAGGCACCGATGTTTAAGTATAGACAGCACAAGAGTTCCTTAAGACAGTTTTCTTTTATGTGAGGTAATTAATTGCCTAATTTTTTTGAGAGAGTTTAGTCCCTGGTTTCTCACGCAGGGGGCTTTATTTTACTTAAGGGAGCAGGCTGAGCCTGGCAGGAGTCCCTTTCCAAGGCAAAGGGGCCTGGGGCAGCTGGCGGCGTGCGGCTCGTGGGAGTGCTGTTTCAGCCGGCACCCAGCCAGGCCTCGGGCAACACTCTCCTACCCTTAAGGAGATTCAAAAAGCAGTAGCTGTAAGTTCTATTAAGAGCTTTGGAAAACAGGAAGTTAAGAATGTTAAAAGGGATATAGAGGAGGAGCACAGTGCGGAGCACTGCATACCACAGGCCGGGGCATGTGGCCAGGCGGGCGCAAGGAGTCAGTTGCCCCGGGGCTCAGAACAAAAGCCAGAATGGACAAAAGTGCCAGCGGCCTGCAGCCAAAGTCCGCCCCTCCCTCCTCTCCTCCGCTGTGATGGGCCACGGCTCCAGCCTGCCCGCTGGTGTGTGCTGCAGCTGAGACGGCAGCGTGGCCGAGGCGCATGGGCCTGGGGAGTTCATGCAGCGAAGTGCAGGCCCTGAAACGGCCTATGGCAAGCGGCTAAGGAAAGTGAGAAAAGTGCAGCCGTGTTGACAAATGCCTAAGCGCAGCAACGGCGGAGGCGGGGGCCCACAGCACTGCGTCAGTTAGAGCTTAAAAAATTTTTTACCTAACAAAGGGGCTGGAGAAATAGCTCAGGAGTTAAGAGCATTGCCTGCTCTTCCAAAGGTCCTGAGTTCAATTCCCAGCAACCACGTGGTGGCTCACAACCACCTCATCTGTAAAAAGGTTGTTTACACATTTTTTTTAGGATGTCCTTACTTAACAAAGGAGAAGGAGCAAGAGTAAGTATAGAGAGCAAATTTAACCTCACACAGTCTACAGTACAGAGGAGAGGATTCAAAAATTCTCCTAATTTTATGATTTACAAGTTAAAATAAAAGAATAGATAAAGATCCGCCCGCCAGAGCTCAGGAGACAGTTTACAGACAGAATGGGCCTACGTCCTGCCCCCTGCAGTGCAGCGTGGCTTCAACTGAAGGAGAAAAGACAGGTTTAAATCAAGACAGCTTCTAAGATAAACAGGCTAAAAATTCTCCTTTTCCATTTCACAATTTTGCTTCTCTGTCAAAAGTCTGCTGTTCATAGACAGATAAGTTCATACCCAAGCTAGATTAAATTCAATACTATAACTCTGTAATAAAGTTTAAAATCAGAGATTGTAATGGATTCAAAAGTTCCTTGTTTGTACAGGATTTTAAAAATGTTTGGGCTATCCTAAGTTTTGTCTTTTCTCATATGGTTGAGAATT
Source organism: Myodes glareolus (assembly GCF_982192425.1). Taxonomy (NCBI): domain Eukaryota; kingdom Metazoa; phylum Chordata; class Mammalia; order Rodentia; family Cricetidae; genus Myodes; species Myodes glareolus. The sequence goes on along the minus strand of NC_142041.1, from coordinate 73,067,005 downwards.
GTTTTATTTAAAAGTCTAAAAATTTCATTATAAATTTAATGGACATTTGCATTAAATTTATAGATTGCTTTCAGTAATATTGTCAATTTTGCTATATTGGCCTATAAGGGCGCTGACAAATTTTGTCGGGAGGCTATATGCCCCCATAAAATTAACAATTTAAATGATTTTATCTGGTTATATGATGGCACTCATGTGTTAAATTAAATAATTGTTTCTGCCCCTAGGGAGCTCAAGGTGGAGTTAGACCTAGAAATCATTTTCATTGTAAAAGGTCAAAACACTTCAAAAGGAACTGCCCTGCTGTTTAAGGGTTGGTTATTCAGCCCCCCCCCCAAAAAAAAAGCTAGCTGCGGTGGTGCATGCCGGTAGGATTTACTCTTTAAAGGCAGAGACCTACAGATCTCTGTAAGTTCAAGATCAGCCTATACCAGTGCTGGCTTTGCTAGATTTTGCTCTAAGTTTTCTATTTCTCTTAAATCAGATATACCCTATTATCCCCAGGGTCAGGCTATAGTAGAGTGGGCACATTGCATGCTCAAGACTTATTTACATAAAACAAAAAAGGGGGATTATGGTTCCACCCCCAAGGAACATTTGTCTTTTATTTTATACATTCTAAACCTTTTGACTGTTGATACTCGATCCCAGGTTCCCAGACCGCAGCTGAGCAAGCATCTGGTATGGTCCAGGTCCTGTACTAATATGGTATGGTCCAGATCATGTACTAATTTTGGGGCAGGAGCGTTTTGTCTGTGTCTTCCCACAGGTTGCTCTGGATTCTACTGTCCAGAAGTCTAAAGACAGGACAAAACCAAGAGATGCAGCAGAAGCTGACCTGCCAGACTAAAGTGCTGCTGGATTCCTGAGAAGCTGCGATGATGGCCCGTAGCCATGGGCCCCTCCCTTTCCCAGCTCCCTCCCCATGATCTGTCAGTCATTGCTGTGGCTGCCAGAGTGGCTACTGGATTTCCCCCTATTAAGTTAATTGCCTCTGCTGTTCTCTGTGGAAACCCTCCCAGGGCAGGTTGCAAATGCCATGATCACTCAAATTGAGCTAAATTTACAATTGAATACTGCAGTTAGTTTTATGATTGGTTGTGGTTTTTTACCTCTGCTGGTCACAGAAAAGGCTTTTTGCTGTGGACCCTGGAGTACAAGATTTACTAATTGGCTATCATTTATTATTCTAGTTAGCTTACCAGGGACCTTCCACCAGTGCTGAGACCTTACTTAAGAGGCTCCATTTTGAGCAGACTTTTTAAGGATGGTGCAGGCACAGTCTCCTTTCGAAATGCTTGTGTGCACTGGGGCATCATCTTCATGATTTCATAATGCCAAAAGTAAAGACTAACTCAGGTCAATGTTGCCACGTGGCAAGTCCTTTTAGCATTTGCCCCGGAGTATCTCTCAGCATAAATCTTGCTGAACTTGATGATGAATGACTAGTGAGCCAAAGACAGGTATATTTTATGGGGTGCTACCCCAACCTAAGACAGGAAATGTGTTTAGACTTCTATACTTTCCCATGACATGTAAGAGGTTTTTGCCTGATGTCCATTGCCACCTAAGACAGGCCCTAGTCACAAAAAGTTATATTAAAAAGGGGGCCTGTAGGATCTCGTGTCTCCCTTGCTCCTTGAGGCGGAAATTGCAAGGACTGTTTACATTAACCAGCCAAGCTTCCTGCTAATTCCTGTGCTAGCTCTGCTGTTAGCCTGGTGATTCAGCTAGGCTTTGTTTCACCTTTGAAATGGTAATTTCCCACCTGCCTGGGAGAATTGCATGGCGCCAAGGTCTCTCTCACTGTCTGTCGCTGCCCTCCGTCCACCACCCCCAGCATGGGAGGAATTTCTCACACAAGCACCAGGTTGCTCGCGCCTGGCTAGCTGGGAGGGTATTTCCTTTACTGGGGAAGAGTATATTAACCTGGCGGAAGACAAATAAATTTGACATTCGGCTCTTGACAGATGACCCAGGTCTCTTTGTGTCGTGTCTCTGTTTAATCCCCAGGCATTTGCCCAGGCTTGTGGGAGGTACAGGAGGCCTGCAAACCAAACCATGAGTGGGAGGTGCAGGTTCGAGTGGAACATACCAGCACTCTAGAGGTAGACACAGAAGCTGGCAGATCTATGAGTACAGAGCCAACCTTGTCTATAATGCACAGGACAGCCAGAGCTGTTATATAGAGAAACTCCGTCTCAAAAACAAACAAACAAACAAACAAACAAACCAGAAACATCAAAAGACTTAGGTCTAACTTCTTGTGAATACTATCACTATTTCCTGTTAATGATATTTCAAAAATGCCACTGACCCAGTCAATGTCAATCAGAAGTGTGTCCAGTCATTCTGAAACATACTTTTGGAGGTAGATCACTATTCTTCATACATTCTGCATTCTGCTTGTTTGCTGGGCTAAAACCAATACATGGGAGGTAATTGGTGGGGAAAAAGGAGGAATTTTCAGTTAAAGGCACTGGGAGGATCAGGGAAATTCTAATTCTAAGTACTCCACAAAAATATACATTCAAGCATACATTCATTAATAATACATACATACATACAAATCAAAATAAAAAATAACATAAACAAAACTTTTGTAAGTAAAATACATATATCAGTTTTTAGAGGGGAATTTAAACAGCAACACAATGAATATGCTGGGAAATTCTCTTCATGCAGCTGTGTTCCTACTTTTTTTTTTCTGTCTCTTTCTGACCTCCTAGAATTAATTCCTGGAATTCTTCGGCCAAGCACATTATTTTTCTACAAGTTAAACATTATGATGACTTACCTACTTTCTCTCAGTTGATACACATGACTGAGAATTGAAGAACCCTCACTATTCTAAAGTGAATTGGTAACAAATGTTCTGATTTCTCCCAAGCAAAACAGGATTATTCATGGTGAAACTTGCAGTCAGTTATGCTTAACTTTCTTTCTGGGTTAGAATGCAGTATACAAGAGAGGATTAAACACAAAGGACAACTCTGAAGGAAAAGAAATTACTCTGTCATATAACCCTGTAATATTACTTTATGCATTTATACCAAGACAATATCTTAGAGCTGTATTAGATACTATTTTCTTTTAACTCAAGTGTGCAAAAATTTGAATTTCACCTTGAAATTTAGCAATTATTAGTAAGATGCTGTTATTTGATTTTCTTATAGTTATTAATTTATATTACTCATACTCATTAATGCATTTCAAATGTGATAGTTTGGCACATGAATATATCATACTTTTGTTACCAGAGACAGTCTCGGTGGTATCTCACTGAAGTAAATTCTGGTTTCTTTGTAATTTGAAAAAAGTGAAAAAGACATGGAATCCTAACAGAGAAAATTTAATTTTCTTGAAAGGTGACTGTAAAAGCATAAAATAGTTCCATAGGATGGGTCAGGCTTGAGTAAGCACACCATTCCAAAGTCTACCTCTCCTTGTACAGAGACTTTTATTCATCAAAGCATGATAGAAATGAGTTTTATAAGGAGCTATCCTTTCAGGCTGTTGCAAATAACTGACTGGTTTCCTCTGTGACTAGAGAAAGTTTGTATAGTCCTTGGGATGATACCAAGTAATCCTGTTATAGACTTTCTTTATTGTTGAGTCCTCAGTTTAACTTCTTTATGGCTCATGTGTATGTATAACTTAATTGTCCTACCTTGTATGTCATCAAGATATATAATCCTTACACATTTTTAAGAGAAACAGAGGCTTAGAAGACACTATCTATTGGCGAATCAATCCCACATCAGTTATGATTTAAGGAGTTATTTATTTTGGGGGGTAAAACTTACATACACCATAAACCGTCAGGAAGGGAGCCTAGTCGCAGGAGCCGGGGAGCAGGAGCCAGGAGCAAGCACCGGAACCAAGAGCCAGAACCAAGAGGGCCTGATCCGGATATGTTTCTCTTTTTAAAAGAGAAATATACCACACCCCAGTGGACTGGTATTTCAGCAGCTATTGGCTGACGGAGCGGAAGTCGCTCCCCGCTGCACTGTGGGCTCGTATTTCAGCGACTATTGGTTGAGGCAGCGGAAGTTACTCCCACAACACCTTCCCCTTTTGTTTAAGTAAGAGAGTTCTAAGCCTACTACGAAATTATATACAGTAAATACAAACCTACACAATTATATACAATAAATACAAATATCCTATTCTAACTAGCTTAAGTCTTGTATAAGAAATAACTTGGCCACGTCATGAAAAGAAAGTAACTACGTTTATATAATCTTCAATCCCATCAAAGATCTGAGAAGGGAAATAATGTTACCTGAGTAATTAGGAAGTGTAATCAAACTTCCAGAACATGTAACAAATCACATAGACAATTGGCTACCTGGGCAAACACCCAAAATCACGTTTGCAGCGTTGAAGCAACCAACTTTGGCTAAGGCCTAACGTAATTGACATACCATTTTTAAAGGCAAGGAACTTTTCAAAATTATCTTATCCTGTCTTGGCAGGATATGACAGTCCCGTTTTATCCATTTACGGATATTCTGTAACTCTGTCAGTAGTTGAGGTATGGGCATTTCTTTACCCAAAGGCCAGTTCTGCCAAGAAGAAAGGCTCCAGGTGGAGTGTCTTTGGTGCTCAACATTCTTTCGGGAATAGATCAGTGTTGCCAGGAGCGATTGTGTCTCCCTACCACAGAACTCTGAGTTAGATTAAAGGCCATTTTCTACAGCTCTTTGAAGAGGTTGAAGATTATCTATCTATACTGAATATAATGTCTATGTATCTAAAGAACCTGACTAGTCTAATTATAAATGACAAACTTAGATGACTATTGATCTATATTATTCTCAATATCTATCTAACTTAAAGACTGAAATAGTAAACAACTGTGCAATAAATGGGGACAATATGACCTCCAAGTATAAACAATGTGCAAGTATACATTGCAATATGGTAAATATATATATCAATACATAAACAATATATAAGTATCTTAATCAGAGGTAGAAGTGTACAATGCAATATGGTAAAATATACATATATCAATACAATATATATATGTCAATACATAAAAATGTTTTTAAACAGAGGTAGAAGCATGCATGCCTAAAATAGTCAACATAATTTAAGTTTGTATCAATATATAAGAATCAATACCAATATATTTGTCTAAAAACAATAACTCACAAGTACAAAGCTATTATCCCATAATCCAATTATCCCTCTTTTTTTTTGGATTCTTGAGCTTATAAAATTCCTCCCCCAACCCATAACCCTACACTAATTATAACCAACCCCTAAATAATGTCCCTAAACCCAAGGACAAACTTTACTGGGAGAGGGGACGTCGTTTTTTAGAATTACTTCCAGCTGTCATGGGGGCGACGTTCTTTCTGGGGGATCCTGTGAAAGCAAAATGATGGTTAAATTTTAAGATCAATGTCTTTTAAAATTTTAAATAGTTTCTGAGTATTTTGTGGAGGACTGGCCAGAATGTTGTATAAGATGTGCATCATTTTAGCTAACCACGTTGGAATCGTCTTGTGTAGTTGGTACTCAAAACAGGTCTTGTAGTAGCGCTATCAGTATCATGATGTCATATCAACCAGGTGGAGTTGTTGTTATGGGGCCCCATCTTCTTTCTGGAAACTTCAAATGTTATTGCAGGAAAAACTTATTGTTCATTGTGGAAAACTTAAACATTAATTATATATATTAATCATATATTAATATCATATATTATATGATTATGTTGCAAGGAGAAATTTAAAAATCCGTGCCGAACAGGGCAAAGTAAGCCGGCAGAGACTGTCCGGACCTGTGTATCCTGGGAGGCCAAGCTGGGGGTGGGGGGGGTGGGGCGGGTTCTTAAACCAAACGTTGGGCATCAATTATTGGCGAATCAATCCTACATCAGTTATGTTTTAAGGGGTTATTTATTTTGGGGGGTAAAACTTACATACACCATAAACCGTCAGGAAGGGAGCCTAGTCGCAGGAGCCGGGGAGCAGGAGCCAGGAGCAAGCACCAGAACCAAGAGCCGGAACCAAGAGGGCCTGATCCGGATATGTTTCTCTTTTTAAAAGAGAAATATACCACACCCCAGTGGGCTGGTATTTCAGCAGCTATTGGCTGACGGAGCGGAAGTCGCTCCCCGCTGCACTGTGGGCTTGTATTTCAGTGACTATTGGTTGAGGCAGCGGAAGTTACTCCCACAACAACTATCTTCAGTAATTTTTACTAGTTACAGAGATGTGTTATCTCTATTTATAGGGGATCATGAGCCCTCACCCTAGATGATCCAGCTGAGATAGGAAAACTTGAACCTTGTTCCAGGATTTATCTAAAATCCTGAAGTAATATTTGTAGTTTAATGGTTTCCTAGGTAAGAAGAAACAGATTAATTTAGAATTTTGGTTGTCAAGGTCAGAACAGTAGGACTCTGAGAAAAATGAATGGCCTGGTTAATACAAGGAATCAAGATATCTGAAGTAAAACATAAGACCATGTGTCACTCTATGATTCAGATGACTACTGAATTTGATTGGAGTGGCCTATCAATTTTTGTCCTTCATTTCTGAATAATGCTAAAAAATTAATAGGAAACAGCATTCATTTTTAAGGAATAAACATAATACCCCTTATGTAAACCTATTCAATTTTAAAAGACCCTGCCACTAGAGGATATATTTGGCTTTGAAGAACAGTAATACTCTGAACAATGTGTGCTAAGCCATCAGAGAGTACTTTCAATAATGCTTTATTTATATGGGAGGAGGCAAGTCACCCACAGCCCAAGCTATTCTGGTGGTGTTTTAATACCCATTCTTACAACAACAAATAAATTTTAGAACTCATTTAGACCTGACAAATGTTTCCAAATGAACAGAGAAGATTGTTTTATAGGAGCTATGTCAATATTAGGGCTTACGTAAATGAGGGAGCTCATTTCTACATGATTGACTGAGAAGAATAGGTAAGAAATGATCCTTAAAACAATAAAAATTTCTTAAGTTTCAAGACAAAATTGGGCTTTGATTTTGAACATATGGGTGAATCATCAAATACTTTTTCCCATGTGGTGTGGGAGAATTGTCTGTATTCTGTCAAACATGTTTTAAGTAAATGCTGATTGGCCAGGCAAGAAGTATATTCAGGAAAATCAGACAGAAAGTAGAAATGATGCAATGAGAACAGGAGAATTCTGGGAAGGAGGAAGCTGATTCCTCCCACTCCTGCCCAGATAACCAAAGCAGCAGGATGTGACTTGTCAGCTGAAAGGTACAGAGCCATATGGCTAACATAGATCAGAATAATGGGTTAATATAAGTCATAAGAGCAAATAAGTAAAATGAGCTAATGGGCCAATCAGTGTTTTAACTTATAGAGATCTCTGTGTGATTTTCTTTGGGGCTAAATAATTGGAATTGGGCAGGACAAAAAACACAAAGAAGCTGGCCCCAATCATGCTACAGAATGGTGCCAACTTGGATAACTGCATCCGCAGAAAGCCTGAGAAAGCTTGGGAAAGACTAGAGTAAAGCATTTTGGTTTTCAGCCGTAGCAGGAAAAACAGCTGCACTGTTTTAAAATCCCAGCTTTCTGGGACATCCTGCCAGGGAAAACTCTGATTCTTTCAAGCAGGCCATCCCAACTATGGAGCTATGGACACACTGCTGCAGCTTGCTTCCTGGCAAGGAACTTGAAATGTCATAGGAGTTTTTGAGTGTTGTCTTCTCCATATTCCTTAGCAAATTAAAGACTCACATGGTCAGAAAAAGAGATATATACAGTAAAGAGAGATTCAAAGCTGAAGAAAAACTATAAATGGTTTACTATGTGTCAAAAATATATACAGGCTAAAGTTAACATTCTCAAAGTAGAAAAAAAGGAGGAAAGAAAGAAAGGAAGGAAGAAAGAAAGAAAGAAAGGAAGAAAGAAAGAAGGAGAGTAGCCAGCTGAGATCACACATGCCAGTAGGATTTGCCTAGGGAGGCAGAGACAGTTGGATCTCTGTGAGTTCAAGGACATCCTGGTCTACAGAGTTATTCCAGGACAAAGATATACAGAGAACCTGTCTCAAAAAGCCTAAAGTAAAAATGAAAGAAATAGAGGTTAAAATAAAGCCTCATAAAGATGGAAAATATACAGAGAATCTTGATACTGTATGCTATTATGCTCTCTTTAAATTGTTTAAATGCTGAGGAAGGAGCAACAACTGCTAAAAGATATTTGCTTATAAATGCTGCAGAATTAATCAAAGATAGGTATTTTGAAAATTCCTTGAGTTCAAAATTGAAGTCAAAAGGTATGTTACTTTGCAGAAGAGATTTCACTTTTGTTTCCACAGAAAACAAGAGGCTTTGTATTTATTCAGAGTTAAGAAAAATCATCTTTGATCAAGGAAGACAACCTGAGTAATCTCCGGCAGGAATAGATGGCCCAGATATCTGAGTTGTTCATCCAGAACAGGTTCAAGACTGCTGTCTGAGATGATCAAGACTCACATACTTGGTCATAACTCTAAATTGTCTTTAGGTCCCCATAATGATAATCTTATCAGTGCCCCCAACCAGCTGGAAGTAGCCTGGAATACTGCACCTACATTCCCCAACAATGGACTATGGATATTTTACTTTGTTTTTTTTTTCTTTTTTTAAAGATGGGGAAGTGGTGCGGGAGAAATGTCTGCATTCTGTCAATCATGTTTTAAATGAATGCTGATTGACCAGGCAGGAAGGATAGGCAGGAAAATCAGACAGGAAGTAGAAATGATGCAATGAGAACAGGAGAATTCTGGGAAGGAAGAAGCTGATTCCTCCCACTCCAGTCCAGACAGTGTGTGTCTGGATGTGCAATAGGATGTGACTTGTCAGCTGAAAAAGGTACAGAGCCATATGGTTAAAATTGATCAGAATAATGTGTTAATATAAGTCATAAGCACAAATAAATAGCATGAGCTAATGGGCCAATCAGCTTTATAACTTATAGAGATCTCTGTGTGATTTTCTTTGTGGCTAAACAACTATGGGAAACAGCAGGACAGAAAATACAAACAAGCAGGCCCCAATCATGCTACATCTGTGTATATAAAATTGCAATATTATAATCTTAATTAAAGGTTAAAATGGGCACTCTAAGATGTCTTATGTTACAGTCCTAGTTTTGTTTTCTCAATGTATGAAATTTCTTTTGGTATCTTATAGTATCACTTCAGTTAGATTTTCGTAGTTTTATATTCTTCAAATATCTTATTTGGAGGATTGAAATATTCTCCCAGGGTAAAATGGTCATATAGAATACAAACTTTCTCATGTCATATTTTGAATTTGTATTTCTATGTTTAATTTGTATAATAAGAACTTCCATGAGTATTACAAAGGCTGGCTGAAGATTGTTTGTTGTGTTATTAGGTTATTGACATGGATTTTCAAAGATTCAAATTCTAAGATATAGTAGTACACCTTGTCCTGGAGATAGATTAGAAGTTTAATGATTTTTTTGTTATCCTGAAGCAGAGGGACATCTGGAGTTATAGAATATTTGAATGCTTATTGATTTCTATATGGGTAATTGGGAAATGGAACTTTGGTTGTTCCCCCTGTCTGCATATGTCTGCTTATCCCTGTAGTTTTAAAATTAGATTTATTTTTAATTGATATATAAGGTAGTTTAACTCTATGCATGTTCATTTTGTATATGCAGTTTCCACAGCCAGATAAGATCAGCAAATGACCTGAAACAAAGTTAACAATAATTAATTGTCTTCTTGTGAGTGATGGGAATTCACACTGGGTCCTCTGCAAAAGTTACAGGTGCTCTTAATGGCTGTCATCGCTTCAGCATTAATATCCATAGGTTTGAGGCTATGAAAGTCATTAATATTTTGAATTCAATCAGTCCTACTACTGGAAGCCTCAAGTGTTAAAAGAAAAGATAGCCAGTTTACAGGTAAAATACTTTGTTTTTTTTTTAAACTCTCCCAAACATTATTACATACTTGGAAGAGTTGGAGGGAAACTAACTGGTTCCATATGCTGTCTATTTTGAATATTGATATAATTAATATAGAATGAAGGTAGGTATCTCTTTTGTATTGTTGTGGATCTGGGGCCATTCAGAGATTCACCAGTCTGACAATAAATGAGATTTTAATAAGCAGTGGCTATATATTTATGGCACCTGGGCAGATTGACACCTTGACTACACCTGGCATCACTTCCAAAATGCATCACCTAGCCACATTAGCCTTATAAAGGCAAAAAACTATGACTTATAAAGGCAAAACCCACAAGACTGCATGTATTCGGTCAATGTTTATGCAGGAGCCTACTTTAACATATGTGTCTTACAGTAGTCTTAACTATCTTTTGAGCACAGTAAGCACAATTGAACCCAAAAGCAGAAACAGAGTTAACCTATTATTTTGTAAAAAAAAAAAAAAAAGAAAAACATCAAATTTTGTAAGCAATCATTTTTAAGAATAGATCAGTGTCTAGCCCAATTATCATCAGAGAGGTGTCATTTAGCGATGGATGGGACCAGATGGAGGCACTCACAGCAAACACTAAGCAAAGCCAGGCCAACCCTATAGATGAAGGGTGGGGGATGGATTACAGGAGTGACAAGAGTCGACGACATCATCATCACGAGAACACAGCCCACAGAGTCAATATAACAGGGCTCATTGGAGATCAGAGAAAATGAAAGTACAATCAGGTACAACCAGAAACCGCAATCTCTGTGAGTTCAATTCAGGCTGGTCTAAAAGAGCTAGTTGCACTTATGTTTTCATGAGTTGCAAAACCATCCATTGCTGCAGGAAACCCTTCAGCTAATAGCCTTTAAGTTACTCGCCCACTTGGCTGCTCTCTTCTGGCTGCTGGATTCTGTTGCTGTTTTCCTGATCAGACAGAGTATGGTGATCTTTGAATATACACCTAAATATATAACCCTTTATTGAACTCAGTTCTGAGCTAGTGTGGGATTTCTGTTTAGTGTCAGTATTCACCTGGTGCCCAACATATATCCCAACTCCACACCTAGGAGGTGGAAGGGTCGGCCCAAACGGTCAATGGCCCAGAACGTCTCTCACCTCTGCCCGCTTGGTTTACTTTCAAACCCCTTAGTTTAGCAGAACTAAGTGCACCGTGAGACTTGGAAATTTCCCATGCTCATGCAAATTTCTCCCCCATCATTGTCTTATTCCCTGTAGAGCTTCCGGTTTGTGCTCACTGCTCATGTGAATTCTGGGCTCCTTACTCCGCTCCGTGTATGGAGGTGATTTGATTGATTTTGGTTTGTCAAGCAAAGCATATTTGTCATTATTTGACCAGTACAAAGGCAGAAGCTGCACAGGACAGTTCACGCCATTAGTCAAGACTCTGTAAACACGAAACCTATTAGACTATAAAGATTATTATATCTGAAATATACTTACACTTATAATAATAGTGAGAAATAGAGTGAATACTTGTGAACTATTATTTATAGGCAACTTACATTGCTATAGATTCTTATATATTGATACAAACAAATTATATTGAATATATTCCTATTTTTATCTACAATATTTCCATAGCTAGGCAAATTATTTGTCATATTATATATTTATGCATCTACCTTTGCCTAAGACATTTTGTATATTGATAACATTTTAGGATATATTCATCATTTTGCAATATACATGTCTACCTATGATCAAGACACACTTATACATAGTTTACATTCTGAGGTCATTGCCATCATTTGTTGCACAGTTGTTTAAAGATTGTTTAATATTCTATTATTAGGTCTTAGTCTTTAAGTTATATAGGAATTATAAATTATAGGTCAATAGTCATCCATTGTTATCATATTTATAGTTCAAATAATTAAATTCTTTATATATAGAGAGATTGTATTCTGCATAGATAGGTAATCTTCAACCACAGCAAAGAGTTATAGAATATGGTATTTAAATAACTTAGGGTTCTGTTGATATGAGACACAATTGCTCCTGGCAGCACTGATCTATTCCCAAGAGAATGTTAAACACTGAAGACACCACACTTGGAGTTTGTCGTCTTCATGGCAAAACTGGCCTTTTGGCAAGGAATTGCCATCAATCGACTCCTGACAAAATGCATGATGTCCAGAAAAGACAAACAGGATGCAAAATAAAACACTGTCAAATTTTGCCAAGACAGGGTAAGACAGTTTTGAAAATTGTCTTGCCTCTGAAAATGATCCATCAGTTACTTTAGGCCTTAACCAAAGTTGATTGCTCCAATGTCGCATATGAGACTTTGGGTAATTGCCCAGGTAGCCAGTTGCTTCTGTCATTTGTTGCATATTTTGGGAGTTACTTGATTGCACTTCCTGCTTGCTCAAGTAATACTATTTCCATTCTCGGGTCTTCGATGGGGTTGAAGACTATATAGTCATTTTTACTTTCCTCTCATAACTTGGACAATTTATAATACAAGACTTAAACTCCGTAGGATAGGATAAATATTAAAACATTTATCACATGTTTCTTACTTGATATTGTTTATGCTGAAAGTAATTCCAATTTTTATACTTGATATTTGTTCATATTGTATTTCATTTTGGTTTTGGCTTAGAACTTTCTTATTTAAAAAAAGGGAGAGGTGTAGTAGGAAATCCTTTAGCCAGTAGCCTTTAATTTACCCTCCCACTTGGGTGTGGCCTCTTATACTATAAATGCTGATGTAAAGCATGTGCCCATCCTCTCCTCTGACTGCTGGATTTGGTTGCTGATTTTCCTTTCAAGTAGAGAACTATGATTTGTGAAACTACCCTGAAATAGACAACCTTTTACTGTATTCAATTCTGAGCTAGTGTGGAATTTCTTTTTAGCATCAAACTTCAGTCCATGAATCCTTTTTTTTTTGGTCTCATTTTATTATGTTTTTTTATAACTTAAACACATGCCCTAACTCAAATATTATACTTAGAATCTTATTTTCAAATTTATTTCTCAAAATCTAGAATGAATTTCCATATGAGAACCAAAATATATATGCAGTTCTAGGATAATTGCCTTTCAGGCTAAGGGAATCTACAAACACATGAATATCCTGATAGGAAAGAGAAATGCTTATTGGGACTTGTCCTAAATTGCTAATCTCTAAGCATCTGAAAAACAGACTTTGCTTGTTACAACATGAGGAGCCTGCTTGTTTGTGTTTTCTGTCCTGTCCTGTCCCCACATCTGTTTAGTCCCAAAGAAAATCAAACAGAGATCTCCATAAGTTATAAAGCTGATTGGCCCATTAGGTAATGGGTCAGGCTACTTATTAGCTCTTGTAATTCATATCAACCCATTATTCTGATCTATGTTGCCATCTGGCTCAGTACCTTTTTCAGTGGGGAAGATCACATTCTACTGCTTCGGTGATCTGGGCAAGAGTGGGAGGAATCAACTTCCTCCTTCCCAGAATTTTCCTATTCTCATTGTATCATTTCTACTTCCTGCCTGGCCAATCAGCATTTATTTAAAACATGATTGACAGAATACAGACATTTCTCCCACACCACTTCTCCCTCTTTTATTAAAAAAAAAACCAAATCAAAACAAACAAACAAACAAAAAAAAAAACAAGGAAAATATCCAAAGGCCATAATCCATTTTGGGGATTGTAGGCGTAGTGTTTCAGGCTACTTCCAGCTGGTTGGGGTGCTGATAATCTTATGGGGACCTAAAGAAAATTTAGAGTTGTGATCAAGTATCCTGTGAGTCTTGATCATCTCAGGCGCAGTCTTGAACCTGTTCTGGATGAAGAACTCAGACATCTGGGCCATCTATTCCTGCCAGAGATTTCTCAGGTTGTCTTCCTTGATCAAAGTTGATTTTTCTTAACTCTGAATAAATACAGAGCCTCTCGTTTTCTGTGGAAACAAAAGCAAAATCTCTTCTGCAAAGTAACATACCTTTTGACATCAATTTTGAACTCAAGGTATTCAAATACCTATCTTGGATTAATTCTGCAGCATTTATAAGCAAATATCTTTTAGCAGCTGTTGCTCCTTCCTCAGCATTTACACAATTTAAAGAGAGCATAATAGCATACAGTATCAAGATTCTCTGTGTATTTTCTAACTTTATGCAGTTTTATTTTAACCTGTATTTCTTTTATTTTTACTTTTAACTTTTGCCCTTTTGAGACAGGTTCTCTGTATATCTTTGTTCTGGAATTCCGTCTGTAAACCAGGCTGTCCTTGAACTCACAGAGATCCATCTGTCTCTACCTCCCCAGTAGTGGGATTAAAGGTGTTTGACATCACAACCAGCTACTCTCTTTTTTCTTTTTTTTATTTTAAGGCTTTAAACTTTCCTTTTTCAAGACTGTATATATTTTTATCACATTGTAAACCATTTCGAGGTTTTCTTCCTCTTTGAATCTCTCTTTACTGTATATCTCTCTTTTTCTGACCACATTGGTCTTTAGTTTGCTAAGAAATATGGAGAAGTTTTTTTGCCACAACTGTATGACATTTTAAGGTCCTTGTCAGAAAACAAGCTGCAACAGTGTTTGCATAAACAACATTCAAATGCTCCTATGGCATTTCAAGTTCCTTGCCAGGAAGCAAGCTTCAACAGTGTGTCCATAGTCTGGACAGTCTGCTTGAAAGAGTCAGAGTTTTCCCTGACAGGACAGCCCAGAAAGTCAGCATTTAAAAACAGTGCAGCTTTTTTCCTGCTAGGGCTGAAAACCGAAATGTTTTAATCTAGTCTTTCCCAAGCTTTCTCATGCTTTCTGTGGATGCAGTTATCCATGTGGGGGCCATTCTGTAACATGGGGCCTGTTTGTTGGGTTTTCTGTCCTGCATGGTTTTCACAGAAATCACACAGGAAATCACACAGAAATCTCTATAAGTTATAAAGCTGATTGGCTTTATTAAGGTCAGGCTTCTTACTATTTCCTGTAGCTTATATTAACCCATTGTTCTCATCTATGTTAGCCATGTGGCTCAGTACCTTTTTCAGTGGGGCAGATCACACCCTGCTGCTTTGGTGATCTGGGCAGTAGTGGGAGGAATCAAATTCCTCCTTCCCAGAATTTTCCTGTTCTCATTGCATCATTTCTACTTCCTGTTGGTTTTCCCACCTATCCTTCCTGCCTGGCCAATCAGCGTTTATTTAAAACATGATTGACAGAATGCAGACAATTCTCTCGCACCAGTTGTGCCAGGAAATATCTGAAGGATCAATATAATCCAATAGACATGTGAAATAACCATAAAAATCTTATCATATAAATTAAAAATTAAAAGATATCTTTGTTTGTTTTTTGAGACAGGGTTTATCTGTACCTTTGGAGCCTCTCCTGGAACCAGCTCTTGTATACCAGGCTGGCCTCAAACTCACAGAGACCTGATTGTCCCTGCATTGTGAGTGCTTGCATTAAAGCATGTGCCACCACTACACAGCAAAAATTGAAAAATTTTTAATGGCTGTTAGTATTATGGTATTTAAAATATTCATTTATTTCAGTGTCTTCCTGTGTTTAGGATAGATTTTATGTACTACAATAAGAGTGTGAAATTCATAGAAAAATTTGTCAGGTCTCTCCTTCTACTATTTAGAATCAAGCTATTGAACTATGGTCAACAAGATTGGCAATGACTTACCTGATGAGCAGTATCATTGGTCCTGAATAATACTTTCTTTACAACTCTAAATGGTTCACATTAGAATAAGGGTAATTATATTGTAAAATGTAATTTTATATTTGGTATCCGTTCCTATTGTACATAATTGTATTGGGTTTAGTTTGATCTTATTTAGACAAAAGGGGGAGATGGTGGGGAAGTTCAGCCAATCACATTTGGCGGGGGTGTAGCCACCTCTGGCCAGGAAAGAATACCTGAGAATCCAGATGCGCTCACTTTCTGGACTGTGTGGATATGGGAACCTTCTGTAACATGATGGGCTGGCTAGTTGGGGGTTTCTGTCCTGCCCAGTTCCCACAGACATTTAGTACCAAAGAAAATCACACAGAGATCTCTGTAAGTTAGAAACTTGATTGACCCATTAGGTCATGCTACTTAATAGATAACTCTCACATCTTTATTAACCAATTTTTCTGAATTTTTTTTTTTTTGCAATATGGCTCAGTACCTTTTTCAGCTGGCAGGTCACATCCTGCTTCTTAGGTTATCTGTGCATGACTGGGAGGACTCAACTTCATCCTTCCCAGAATTCTCCTGTTCTCATTGCATCATATCTACTTCCTGTCTGGGTTTCCTGCCTAAACTTCCTGCCTGGCCAATCAGCGTTTGCTTAAAGCATGATTGACAAAATACAGATAATTCTCCCGTACCACTTCCCCACCTTTTTTAAAAAAAACAAAGGAAAATATCCATAGACCATTTTTTTGGGAATGTGTATGTAGTATTTCAGGCTACTTCCTGCTGGTTGGGGGTGCAAGGAAAATTTAGAGTTATAATCAAGTCCTGACTGCAGTATCCTGTGAGTCTTGATCATCTCAGGTACCAGTCTTTAACCTGTTCTGGATGAAGAACTCAGACATCTGGGCCATCATCTATTACTGTCAGAGATTTCTCAGGTGGTCGTCCTTGATCAAAGCTGATTTTTCTTAACTCTGAATAAATACAGAGCCTCTCGCTTTCTGTGGAGACAAAAGCAAAATCTCTTCTGCAAAGTAACATACCTTTTGACTTCAATTTTGAACTCAAGGTATTTTCAAAATACCTATCTTGAATTAATTCTGCAGCATTTATAAGCAAATATTTTTAAGTAGCTGTTGCTCCTTCCTCAGCATTTAAACAACTTAAAGAGAGCATAATAGCATACAGTATCAAGATTCTCTGTGTATTTTCCATCCTTATGTGGCTTTATCTTAACCTCTATTTCTTTTATTTTTACTTTTGGTTTTTTAAGACAGGTTCTCTGTGTATGTATGTCCTGGAACTTCCTCTCTAAACCAGGCTATCCTTGAACTCACAGTGATCCATCTGTCTCTGCTTCCCTAGGCAAATCCTACCAGCCTGTGCCACCACAACCAGCTACTCTCTTTCTTTCTTTTTTTTTACTTTGAGAACTTTAACCTTTAGCCTGTATATATTTTTGACACATAGTAAACCATTTCGAGGTTTCCTTCCTCTTTGAATCTCTCTTTACTGTATATCTCTCTTTTTCTGACCACATGGGTCTTTAATTTGCTAAGGAACATGGAAAAGTTTTTTTTCCCCACAACTCTATGGTGTTTTAAGGTCCTTGCCAGGAAGCAAGCTGCAATAGTGTGTCCATAGTCAGGAGAGCCTGCTTGAAAGAGTCAGAGTTTTCCATGGCAAGGCAGCCCAGACAGCCAGCATTTTAAAACAGCACAGCTTTTTACCTGCTACAGCTGAAAACTGAAATGCTTTACTCTAGTCTTTCCCATGCTTTCTCAGGCTTTCTGTGGATGCAGTTATCCACATGGGCACCATTCTGTAACATGGTGGCCTGGCTAGTTGGGGGTTTCCGTCCTGCCCAGTTTCCATAGTTGTTTAGCCCCAAAGAAAATCACACAGGGATCTCTGTAAGTTAGAAAGATGATTGGCCCATTAGGTGAGGCTTCCTATTAGCCAACTCTCCCATCTTGATTAGCCCATTATTCTGATCTATTTTAGCCACCTGGCTCAGTACCTTTTTCAGCTGTCAGGTCATATCCTGCTTCCTAGGTGATCTGTGCAGGACTGGATGGAATCAACTTCCTCCTTCCCAGAATTCTCCTGTTCTCATTGCATCATCTCTACTTCCTGTCTGGTTTTCCTGCCTAAACATCCTGCCTGGCCAATCAAAGTTTATTTAAAACATGATTGACATAATACAGACAATTCTCACATACCATATGGTCTTTTAAATATTTATTCATTTAAGTGCATTCCTGTGTATAGGATAGATTTTATGTACCACAATAAGAGTTTGAAGTTCATAGAAAAATTTGTCTGGTCTCTCCATCTACAATGTAGAATCAAGCTATTGAACTAAGGTCAACAAGATTGGCAATGCCTTTACCTGATGAGCAGTATCACTGCTCCTCAATAATACTTTCTTTACTACTCTAAATGGTTCATATTAGAAATAAGGGTAATTATGTTGCATAATTTACAATAGACTACAAAATTATTTCAAATTGTGTCCATGATAAAGTCTATCTACTAATTTATATTTAGTAACTTAATTATATTTTTATTCCACAGTTTTGATTTTGCATGTCTATTTGATAAATTAATACTTTGATCACTTTCTGCATTTTATTGTGATGATATTCAATTTTTTTCTATTTGTCATTTCTGACCTAAATGAGTTTGTTATTTAGAGGGATCCTTTTTTTTAGAATGTGAGCAAAGTTTTTTTCATTGGATCTTGAGATTTTCAACTGCATTTCAAACTGTCCAAGATGGGATAGAGTTGGACATGGTCTTATAAGACATTTAGAATTAAGGAACTAATAACTTAGATTTAATCCTACTACATAATTAGTCAATTTTTTACATGAGATTGGCAACCTAGAGGTACCATAATGGGGGAATCAGAGGGGATAGAGTATGTTTTAGAAGTGCTTTTTTAGAGCCTGGAATGTCCATATGCAGGACAATGAAAGCCCTTTCATAGGAGGAAAGAGTGACTACTTTCCTCTAGCTTATTCCCAGCCATACCTGAAGATGCAATTTTCTTTGGTGTCCAAAATGTCCTTGTAGTGTTCCAAGGAGCCACTGCTTGTTCATTCCCAGATGCCTGGCCAGCTTATCCCTGAAATAACAAATTGTGCCTAAAGGCCAACCAAATCCATATAAAACATGAAAGATCTTGAAAAGTAATTTCAGACTAAATACACACAGTTTAACACAGCTTCTTGCCGTTTGCTGGCAATATGTTACATCTCTTTTGAGAAAGGTCTTACTGATTCAGCATTAGCAGCTTCCCTGTTTTAAAACAGCAGCTTACTGGTGATGGGCTGTGATGTAGGCACAAACTCTGTCTCTTTTGGGAGATGGAGCATTTGGATGGGGTTTGTGAGCAGACTGCTGTAGCTTGCTTAATGGCAACATGGACTGGCTGTATCCCTGAGAATGGAGCAGTGTACACGGCCCTCAGGGGTGGGATAGTAATGGCAAAGCTTAAGCTTTAGACTAGGTGGTCAAGCAGAAAATACCATATGTGCCATAATATTGAAGCAGCTTTAGTTGTAAGAAGCACTTAGCATTTTAAAAAGTGCTCTTGGACAGTAAAGAATTACAGATATGCAATAAAGACAAATGCAGATGAATCATCATGTTGAACAAATGTATGTAGGTTTAAAAGAGAGAAGAAAAATAGTATCAAGTCATAAAGAAAAGTTAATGCTTAAAAATGTCTTTAAAGAGACAAAGTACAGACAGTCATAGATTAAAAGGAGTACAGAAAAATAAGCCATGTACAGATGGACTACACACAGAGAGTCTGGATTATCTATATTATTGTGTTTTCTTTGAATTTTTTGACTGTGAAGGAGTTAAGTACAAAGAGACCTTTCATTATATGGGCTGCTAAGCTAAACCAGCATGTATATTATAAAAGTATCTTGACTTCAGAAAAGTGGTTCTTCTTTTTTCTCCAGAGTCTTAAAACCTATGGATTCATTCCAGGCTAATATGGTCTGAGGACCAATACCCCTTGAAAGGGCACCACGAAAACCTCAAAATGCCCCCAAACTATTACTTTGTCTATTAAACAGCAGGATATAGTTCTACTACGCCCATATTCCCAAATATTGTTTGTAAATGTTTCTTTACATTGAAAGAGGATTTGCTATAGAGCTGAATAATTTGCTTTCATATAGATCTTGGTTTACTGACACACATTTAAGGTAAATTTTGTGATATTACATAGGTATATTTCTGCCTTTAATTAAAATACTGTGTTTGTATAGATCATTTAAAAATGTAGTGCATAATTATACAAGAGCTAGTTTCAAGACAGGCTCAAATCTACAGAGAAACCCTGTCTCATAAAAACCAAAAAAAAATGTAATATATAATTAAGAAATATAGGTTAATATAGTCATCTATAATAGTCATCTACAATAGTCAAGATTGTAGTCATGTTAGTTAGGTTTTCTAGAGATATAGATATATATTTCTGTTAGATAAATATTTTTCAATCTTTCAGAGACCTTCAGAATATGGCATTTAAATGTTTTAATAACTTAGAAATTTTCATGAAAATGAGACATCTTCTCCTGGCACACCAGTTACTTTGAGAGGAAGTTGGGCATTGAAGAGGTTCGTTATGGAGTTTGGTAGACATTTGGACAAGAAACTGCTTTTGCCTGGACTGCTTAACTATACATCCAGAATCCACAGGAAAATGACTGCTAAACTTGCCTAAAGGTGAGATGATCCTTTGGGATTCCTGCTTTATGAGTCTGTGAGATATTCAGTAGGTTACAGAAGAAAGTGACTGGCAAACAACCAATATAGGCAGACCTATCTTTGAAATTTCCTGCTTAACCGAAAGGTCTGCTAGATACTATGGGCCTGTAGGTTAAAGATGGATGCCCCAATGGTACAGAGGAACTTTGGGTGACTCTCCAGATAGAAAAATGTTTCCATCATTTCTAGAGTTTTGGAAGTTGCTCACAATGTACTTCCTATTTACTTAGGTAATATTATATCCCTCTGGAGTTTGTGATGGTGTTAAAGAATTTATAGTTATATTTATAGATTTCCTTAGTTATGGTAAAATATAAAGTAGATATAAATATTGTAACTTTAATTCTTATTTGATACCTGTTTTTTTATATGTAATTTTACTCTGTTAAAGTTAAGACCTTTCTTTTCATTTAAACAGAACAGGGGAGGTGATGTGGAAGTCTGCTCTGTATGTTATGATTACGATTAATGAAAAAGGAAATTGCTTTGGCCTGTTGAGAGAACAGAAATTAGGTAGGTGGTGAGGACTGGACTGAGTGCTGGGAAAAAAAGGGCAGAGTCATAGGGACACTATGAAGCCACCGCCGGAGATAGAAGTGCTGAAACTTTGCTGGTAGGCAATGACTTTGTGGTAATAAACAGATTACTAAAATGGGTTAAGCTAATATGTAAGAGTTAGTCAATAAGAAGTTAGATCTAATGGGTCAAGCAGTGTTTTAAATAATGCAGTTTCTGGCCCCAATAGTACAGTTTCTGTCCCTGTGTTGAGGATAACCTTTCAGACCGGTGAGTGTGTGCCATCCCAGGATGGGACAGAACATCCGGGAAAGGAGCACTGGGCCCCTTTATCTCCCACTGCAGGGGCTTCTCTGTTCCACAATTCCCTGCCCACTGCTCACTCCCCCCACCAAGTCTGCCCTATTGTCTGTGAGGTCCTTGGCCAAGGAACAGGTCCTGCTCCTTCACTGAGGCTACCTATGCAGAGGGGTGAGTGTGCACCTGCCTGGCCAGAGGGGAGTGCACAGCACCTTCAGCTCCTGCTTCAGGGGCTTCTTGGCTCTGCACAACTCTCCCCTCCCCCTTGAGTCTGTCCTTTTGTCTGCAGGGTCCTTAGACCTCCAAGAGTCCTGTCCTTGTGCTGAGGACAACATTTCCGACTGGCCAACTGGGGAACAGTTCCTGCGCCTGCACTGAGGAGACCCACCCTGAGTCAGTCACAGCAAAGGTTGTACTAAGACACCAAGACTCTCCTGGGTGCATTTGAAGGAAGAGATGGGCAGGCGTCAATACAAGAATTTCTCCAACAATCTGAAAGGCAACATGACATCACCAGAATCCAGGGATCACAAAAACAAGAGGAATTGAACACCCTACTCCAGAAGAAATAGAAGAAATCATCTTTAAACGGAACTAAATGAAAATAATAGAGGAACTTAAACAGGAGGTGAAAAACTGCCATAAAAAATGGAGATAACAAACAAAAAGGTAGATGAAATGAATAAATCACTCAAAGATACCAAAGACAAACGAGAAACCCAAGAAAAAGCAATCAAACAGGTAAGGGAAACAGTTCAAGACTTAAAAAATGAAATGGAGGTAATGAAGAAAACACAAACCGAGGGCAGGCTGGATATGGAAAATTTGGGTAAACCAATAGGAACTGCAGAAACAAGTATTACCAACAGAATACAAGATATAGAAGAAAGACTCTCAGACACTGAAGATACTGTAGAGGAAATAAACTCACTGATTAAAGAACAAAACAAATTCAACAAATTCATAACACAAAACATCCAGAAAATCTGGGACACTGTGAAAAGACCAAACCTAAGAATAATCGGGGTAGAAGAAGAAGAAGATTTACAGATCAAAGGCCCAGAAAATAAATTCAACAAAATTATTGAAGAAAACTTTCCCAACTTAAAGAAGGATATTCCTATGAAGGTACAAGAAGCATACAGAACACCAAATAGGTTGGATCAAAAAAAAAATCCCATCTCCATATAATAATCAAAACACAAAACATACAGAACAAAGAACAAATATTAAGAGCTGCAAGGAAAAAAGGTAAAGTAACATATAAAAGGAAACCTATCAGAATTACACCTGAATTCTCAATGGAAACCATGAAAGCCAGAAGGTCTTGGATAGATGTGCTGCAGACCAAGGATGCAAGCCTAGACTACTATACCTAGCAAAGCTTGCATTCATCATCGATGGAGAAAACAAGATATTCCAGGACAAAAACAGATTTAAACAATACATAACCACAAACCCAGTATTACAGAAAATACTAGAAAGAAAATCAAAAACCAAGGAAGTCAAGAACATCCATAATAACACAAACACCTGACAACCCTCCACCAGCACAACTCAAAGAAGGGAAACACACAAGCACTACCACCAGGAAAAATACCGGAGTCAACAGCCACAGGTGATTAACATTGCTTAATACCAATGGAATTAACCCGCCTTTTAAAAGGCACAGGTTAAGAGAATGGATATAAAATCAGGATCCAACATTCTGCTGGCTACAAGAAACACACCTAAAACACAGAGACAGACATTACCTCAGAGTAAAGGGCTGGGAAAAGGTTGTCCGAGCAAATAGAACAAAGAAACAAGTGGGTGTGGCTATACTGATATATAACAAAATTGATTTCAAACTAAAATCAATCAGAAGAGACAGAGATGGACACTTTATACTCATAACAGGAACAGTTCATCAGGAGGAAGTCTCAATCCTGAATATCTATGCCCCTAATATAAAAGAATCCACATATGTAAAAGAAACATTACTAGAACTGAGAACATACATCAAACCCACACTCTAAAAATGGGTGATTTCAACACTCCTCTCTCACCAATGGACAGGTCAACCAGACAGAATTTTAACAGAGAAATAAGAGAACTAACAGATGTAATGAATCAAAGAGACCTAACAGATATCTATAGGACATTCCACCCAACTAGAAAAGAATATACCTTCTTCTTGGCATCACATGGAACCTTCTCAAAAATTGATAACATAATTGGTAACAAAGTAAATGTCCATAGATATAAAGAAATTGTAGTAATCACTTGTGTACTATCAGATCACCATGGAATAAAGTTAGAATTCAACAACAATTCTAACCCCAGAAAGCCTACAAACTCATAGAAACTGAACAGTTAACTACTGAACCATCCCTGGGTCAAAGAAGAAAAAGAGAAAAATTAAAGTCTTCCTTGTATTCAACAAAAATAAAGACACAACATACCCAAACCTATGGGACACTATGAAAGCAGTGCTTAGAGGAAAGTTCATAGCACTAAGTGACCACATAAAGGAAACAGGGAAATCACACATTAGAGACTTAACAGCACACCTGAAAGCTCTAGAAAAAAAGAAGCAGACTCACCCAGGAGGAGTAGAAGAATGTAAATAATCAAACAGAGGGCTGACATCAACAAAATTGAAACACAGAAAGCAATCCAAAGAATCAATGAAATAAAAAGCTGATTCCTGAAGAAAATCAAAAAGATTGACAAAGCCCTAGCCAAACTAATCAAATGGCACAGAGAGAACATACAAATTAACAAGATCAGAAATGAAAAGGGGGGTATAACCACAGACACAGAGGAAATTCAGATAATCACTAGATCTCACTCCAAAAGCCTGTATGCCACAAAATTGGAAAATGTGGAAGAAATGGACACTTTTTAAGATAAATACAATTGACCAAAATTAAGTCAAGACCAGGTGAGCAGTTTAAATAGACCTGTAAGTCATCAGAAACCTCTTTACCAAAAAAAGCCCTGGCCCAAATGGTTTCAATGCAGAATTTTATCAGAACTTTCAAGCAGAGTTAATACCTATAATCCTTAAAGTGTTTCACAAAAGAGAAACAGAAGAGTCATTGCCTAACTCCTTTTATGAAGCCACAGTAACTCTGATACCAAAACCACACAAAGACTTAACCAACAAAGAGAATTACAGACCAGTCACACTCATGATCATTGATGCAAAAATTCTCAATAAAATACTGGCAAACAGAATCCAAGAACATATCCAAAATGTTATACATTATGATCAAGTAGGCTTCATCCCAGAGAGGCAGGACTGGTTCAACATACGAAAATCTATCAACGTAATCCATTATACAAATAAACTGAAAGAAAAAAAAACCCATGTGATCATTTCATTAGATGCTGAAAAAGCATCTGACAAAATTTAACACCCCTTTATGATGAAGGTTTTGGAGAGATTAGGGATACAAGGTTCATTCCTAAATATAATAAAAGCAATATACAGCAAGCCGACAACCAACATTAAATTAAATGGAGAGAAACTCAAAGCCATCCCACTAAAACCATTACCAAGACAAGGCTGTACACCTCTTCAATATAGTGCTTGAAGTTCTAGAAACAGCAATAAGACAGCATAAAGAGATCAAGGGGGTTCGAATTGGAAAGGAAGAAGTCAAACTTTCATTATTTGCAGATGATATGACAGTGTATATAGCCAACCCCAAAAACTCTACCAAAGAACTCCTACAGCTGATCAACACCTTTAGTACTGTGGCGGGAAACAAGATCAACTTCAAAAAATCAGTTGTCCTCCTATACTCAAAGAACAAAGATACAGAGAGAGAAATCAGAGAAACATCACCTTTCACGATAGCCACTAATAACATAAAGTGTCCTGGGATAAGTCTAACCAATGAAGTGAAAGGTCTATTTGACAAGAACTTTAAGGTTTTGAAGAAAGGAATTGAAGAGGATACCAGAAAATGGAAGAATCTCCCATGCTCTTGGATTGAGAGGATCAACATAGTAAAAATGACAATTCTACCAAAAGCAATCTATAGATTCAATGCAATCCCCATCAAAATCCCAGCAAAATTCTTCACAGACCTTGAGAGAACAATAATCAAGTTCATATGGCGAAACAAAAAACCCAGGATAGCCAAAACAGTCCTAGACAATAAAAGTACTTCCAGAGCCATTACCATCCCAGACTTCAAACTCTATTACAGAGCTACAGTAATGAAAACTGCTTGGGTTTGGCACAAAAACAGAGATGTTGACCAATGGAATTGATTCAAAGACCCAGATATTAATCCACAAACCTATGAACACCTGATTTTTGACAAGGAGCTAAAACTATACAATGGAAGAAAGAAAGCATCTTTAACAAATGGTGCTGGCATAACTGGATGTCAAAGTGTAGAAGAATGAAAATAGATCCATATCTATTACCACGTACAATACTCAAGTTCAAATGGATTAAAGACCTCTATATTAATCGACCACATTGAACCTGATAAAAGAGAAAGTGGGAAATAGTCTACAAGACATGGACACAGGAGACTACTTCCTAGGTAGAACCCTAGTAGCACAGACAATAAAAGCAACAATTGATAAATGGGACCTTCTGAAACTGAGAGCTTCTGTAAAGCAAAGGACACTGTCATTAAGACAAAAAGGCAACCTACTGATTGGGAGAAGATCTTCACCAATCCCTCATCAGACAAAGGTCTGTTCTCCAAAATATATAAAGAACTTAAGAAACTAGACACTAAAACTCTAATAAATCCAATTAAAATTGGGTTACTGAACTGAACAGAGAATTCTCAACAGGAGAAGTTCGAATGGCCAAAAGACACTTAAGGTCATGCTCAATCTCCTTAGTGATCAGGGAAATGCAAATCAAAACAACTTTGAGATACCATCTTACACCTGTCAGAATAGCGAAACTCAAAAACACCAAGGATAGCCTATGCTGGAGGATGTGGAGTGAGGGAACACTCATCCATTGTTGGTGGGAATGCAAACTTGTGCAGCCACTGTGGAAATCAGTGTGGTGGTTTCTCAGGAAACTTGGAGTCAACCTACCTCAGGCCCCAGCAATTACACTCTTGGGAATATATCCAAGAAATGCCCTATCATACTACAAAAGCATTTGTTCAACTATGTTCATAACAGCTCTATTTGTAATAGCCAGAACCTGGAAACAACCTTGGTGCCCCTCAATAGAAGAATGGTTAAAGAAGATGTGAAACATATACACATTGGAATTTTGCTCAGTGGTAAAAAACAATGACATGTTGAATTTTGCATGCAAATGGATGGAAATATGAAACACTGTCCTGAGTGAGGTAACCCAGACCCCAAAAGAATAATATGGTATGTTCTCATTCATAAGTGGATTCTAGTCATAGTTAAGGGACATTGAGCCTATAATTCATAATCCTAGAGAAGCTAAATAAGAAGGTGAACCCAACGAAAATCGTATAGTTATCCTCCTGGATATTGAAAGTAGACAAGATTGCCAGGCAAAACTTGTGTGGACGTGTGTGTGTGTGTGTGTGTGTGTGTGTGTGTGTGGTGGATGTAAGGGTAGATGGGTAGAGAGAAGGGAGAAGGGGAGGATTCAGGAGAACTTGGGAGAATGGGATGGGTGGGATGGAGGAAGGGTGGATATGGGAGGAGAGATGTAAATATCTTAAATAAGGGAGTCATTTTTGGGTTTGCATTAGACTTGACTCTAGAGGGGTTTCCAGGTCCAGGGAGAGGTCCCCAGATTGTTCCTTGGGCAGCAGAGGAAAGGGCTCCTGAACTGGCCTTGTCCCATAGCCACACTGATATTATATCTTATCTTGCATATCACGATATCATATCAACATATCATAGCCACACTGATATCATATCATATCTTGCATATCACCATAGAACCTTCATCTGGCAATGGATGGAGATAGAAACAGAAACCCACATTGGAGCACTGGACTTAGCTCCCAAGGTTCAGAAGAGGAGTAGAAGGAGGGAGAACATGAGCAAGGAAGTCAGGATCATGAGGGGTGTGTACACTCACTGAGATGGTGGGACTGATCTAATGGGAGCTCATCAAGGCCAGCTGGACTGGGAGTGATGGAGCATGTGATCAAAGTGGATACTCTGAACGTGGCTGGCAATGAAGGGTGACTGAGAAACCAAGGACAATGACACTGGATTTTTATTCTACTGCATGGACTGACTTTGTGGGAGTCTGGTTTGTTTGGATGCTCACTTTTAGAGACCTGAATGGAGGGTGAGGACCTTGGACTTCCCACTGGGCAAGAGACCCTGACTGCTCTTAGTACTAGAGAGGGTGGGGGTTGTGGGGAGGGAGAGGGAAAAGGGAGGTGGAGGGGAGGTAGAAATTTTTAATAAATAAATAAGTAAATAAATACATAAATAAATAAGTAAAATACAGTTTCTGTGTGGTTATTTTGGTTTGTGGGGGCGGCACGAACAAGTGGCCTCTCCTTACAACAAGATAGGATACAGTAGACAACACATGAAGCACAGCTATGATAGAAAAAACAGAAATCAAAGATTTGGAAAGTATTTCAGCATGATTTTGTTTTTTATTTCTTGTACAAAGCAAAACAAAATAAGCTTCTTACGAAGGAACATATTACAAAGTTTGGTAATCTTTGTAATGAAAGGAAAAGAAAATATTCTTTGTCACCATTTATTTACCTGCCTGTACTGATTCTGATTCTGTGCTACAAACAATATTTCCATGAATGCTGGAAATTTTTGTGATGCTTTTTTAAATATCAAATTATATAAAATTTCAGGTTTCCATTCATAATCTCATGGCAGCAGAGGCATTTGACCCTGAAGCTGAGGTATGGGTAGCTATGTCACTATTTCTGTAATTACATAGTTCCCTAAATATTTATTTGAGGAAGTATTAATGGTTTCAAGACTCCGAATAACACTATATTTTATTCATGAGTCTAACAAATGTACTTAAGAAATTTAATATGCAAAATTCAATATGGTATTCACCTGGGAGTTTCATTCCTACAGGCTAGTCAGTTATGGTGCTGGAAACTGAAATGCACATGACCAGGGGAGAAAAGAGATCTAGTCTTACCCATTTGAAAACTTCAAAATTTAAAATAGCAAGATAAATCTGTTATTAGTAAAATAACAGCTTGATTGTCACTGTGGTAATCAACTCCACTCTTCTGGGATCTAATGGGCACTACATGAGAAATAAATAGCACCTTGTACTGTTGATAGGATGCACAAACTATGTCTAGATATATCATCACAAGTCTTAGTGGAGAGACTAATACCATTATTCTGTTAAATGGACATGGTCTTAAACGAAATACAAATAACTTTTGATATGCATATAAACCAATTCATTTCTCAATTCTCACCAGAGAAACTGCTTCTTGAAGTAGATTGCAATTCATATAGAAGTCCACAAATGATCAATGACTATATAATAAAAACAGGTGGGATTTTCAGTCCTAAATGAGATTTATGTATAACATCCGTTTCCCTAAGACTAAAATATCTTCAAGAAATGTAAACATATACTATCTAATGGTCTACATATAATCACTCAAAAATTATTAGAGCTGAACTTGAAGAATTAAATTTACTATAACCATTGCAGTGTAATTCACAAGATCGCAAACATGTAAAATTTAAAACTTTGTTTTAAAATATTGATCAAAAAAAAACCTGACCTTTTTTAACCATTCTTCTATTGAGGGGCACCTAGGTTGTTTCCGTGATCTGGCTATTACAAATAGTGCAGCTATGAACATAGTTGAACAAATGCTTTTGTAGTATGTTAGGGAATCTTTAGGGTATATTCGCAAGAGTGGTATTGCTGGGTCCTGAGGGAGGTTGACTCCCAGTTTCCTGAGAAACCGCCACACTGATTTCCACAGTGGCTGCACGAGTTTGCATTCCCACCAACAATGGATGAGTGTTCCCCTCACCCCACATCCTCTCCAGCATAGGCTATCGTTGGTGTTTTTGACTTTAGCTATTCTGACAGGTGTAAGATGGTATCTCAAAGTGGTTTTGATTTGCATTTCCCTGATCGCTAGGGAGGTTGAGCATGACCTTAAGTGTCTTCTGGCCATTCGAAGTTCATCTGTTGTGAATTCTCTGTTAAGTTCAGTACCCCATTTTTTAATTGGGTTAATTAGAGTTTTAGTGCCTAGTTTCTTGAGTTCTTTGTATATTTTGGAGATCAGACCTTTGTCTGATGAGGGGTTGGTGAAGATCTTCTCCCAGTCAGAAGGCAGCCTTTTTGTCCTACTGACAGTGTCCTTTGCTTTACAGAAGCTTCCCAGTTTCAGTAGATCCCATTTATTCATTGTTTCTCTTATTGTCTGTGCTACTGGGGTCCTACTTAGGAAGAGGCCTCCTGTGCCTAAATCTTGTAGACTACTTCCCACTTTCTCTTCTATCAGGTTCAAAGTGGACGGATTAATGTTGATGTCTTTAATCCATTTGGACTTGATTTTTGTGCATGGTGATAGATATGGATCTACTTTCATTTTTTTACAGGTTGACATCCAGTTATGCCAGCACCATTTGTTAAAGATGCTTTCCTTCTTCCATTGTATACCTTTAGCTCCCTTGTCGAAAATTAGGTGTTCATAAGTTTGTGGGTTAATATCTGGGTCTTCTATTCGATTCCATAAGTCGACTTCTCTGTTCTTATGCCAATACCAAGCTGTTTTCAATACTGTAGCTCTATAATAGAGTTTGAAGTCAGGGATGGTAATGCCTCCAGAAGTTCTTTTATTGTATAAGATTGTTTTGGCTACTCGGCGGTAAAAAACAATGACATCTTGAATTTTGCATGCAAATGGATGGAAATAGAAAACGCTTTACTGAGTGAGGTAAGCCAGACCCAAAAAGAGGAACACGGTATGTATTCACTCATAAGTGGATTCTAACCATAATTAAAGGTCTTTGAGCCTATTATTCGTGATCCTAGAGAAGCTAAATAAGAAGATGAACCTGATGAAGATTATTTAGCTATCCACCAGGAGGTAGGAAATATACATGAGTCCCAGGTAACCTCGGGTGCATGGGGGGGTGGGAGGGTCGATGGAGGGGGAGAGGACTAGAGAGAAGGGAGTAGGGGAGGAACGGGGAAAGCTTGGTGGCCGGGGATGGGGGGGGAGGGAGGTAGGATGAATATGGGATCAGGGAACAATATATTTCAACTAAGGGAGCCATTTTAGGGTTTACAGGAGACTTGATTATATATGGGATCCCAGGTCCAAGGAGAAATCCCCCTGATTGCTCTCTGGACAGAGGAGAGGGTGCCTGAATCGGCCGTGGCCCATGACCATACTGATGTATATTTTGCTTATCACCATAGATCCTTCCTCTGGCGAAGGACGGCTATGCAGTCGGAGGCCCACATTGGAGCACCGGATTGAGCCCCCCGAGGTCCGGAGGGGGAGCGGAAGGAGGAGGAACATGAAAGACGAAATCAGTACTGCGAGGGATGCTATCACCCACTGATACAAGGGAACGGATCTGATGAGAGTTTACCAGGGCCAGCCGGACTGGGACTGAACGAGGACGTGATCTAGCCAGATTCTCGGAATTTGGCCGGATTCTCTGACTGTGGCTGGCCCGGGGTCTTTCTGAAAAGCCATTGACTATGACACTGGGACCTGTTTCCTCTGCATATGCTGGATTTTGGGGAGCCAGTCTGTTTGGACGCTCGCCTTCCTGGACCTGGAGGGAGGGGGAGGGAGCTGGAGCTTCCCACAGGGCAGGAAACCCTGACTGCCCTGGGGGACGGAGGGGAAGGAGGGGGGAGTGGGGGGAGTGGGAGGGTGTTGGGAGGGGGGGGCGGAAATGGAAACTTTTATAATTTAATAAAATTTACTAAAAAAAAAAAACCTGCATCAAACCATAAAATTAAATGAATCAGTAAATACTCCCTATTGTTGACTCACATTCTCAATAGTCTCACTTTCAGAATAAAAGTTCACAGACTAACAGAATGAATGTGATAAAAGGATACATCTTTCTATGTATTCTAGAAGCACACTTTAATATAAGGATAGACATCATCACCTCAGGGTAAAAGGATGGAAAAAGATAATCCAAGCAAATGAACATAAGAAGCAAACTGGTGTAACCCTTTTAATATCTTGAAAACTATACTTCAAATAAAAACTAATCAGAAGACATAAGGAAAGATACTACATCTTCATCAAGGGAAAAATTATCCAAGAGTTATTGCAATTTTTAACATCTATTTACCAAACACTAGAGCACCCAAGTTCATAAAAGAAACATGTTAGCTCTGTAGCATGAGGGCCGGCTTGTTGGGGTTTCCGTCCCGCCCGGTACCCCAATAGCCGGCAAATCCCAAAGAGAAATTACACACAGGACTCCATAAGGTTATAAACTGATTGGCCCATCAGATCAGGCTCCTTATTAATTCTTGTAACTTACATTAATCTATTATCATTATCTATGTTAGCACATGGCTCCGTACCTTTCTGAGCTGGGCAAGCTACATGTTGCCTCTTCAGTGGTCTGCGCAGGAGTGGTGAGAGAGCTTCCTGCGTCCCAGAAAACTCCCAGTCTCTTTGCTCCACCCCTACTTCCTGTCTGGCTTTCCCGCCTATACTGCCTGCCTGGACAATCAGTGTTTTATTAAAATATGATTGACAGAATACAGACAATTCTCCCACACCATAGCTCAAATCATATTTTGACCCTCACAGAATAATAGTGAGAGACTTCAATATTCCATTCTCATCACCAGACAGGTTGCTCAGACAAAAAGTTAAACAAAGAAACTGGAGTTAAATAACAATGTAAGTCAAGTAAATCTAACAGATGTCTCTAGAAAATTTCATCAAAAACTAAAGAATATACTTACAGCAGCTCCTGAAACTTTCTTCAAAATTTCACATATGATTAGACACAAAACAAGTCTCAACATATATTAAAAAAAAAACGGATTAACACCCTAAATCCTATCTGATTACCACAGATTAAAGCTGGACATCAACAACAGAAATAATAGAGAGCTTACAAACTTATGGAACAAGTCAACATTCACAAAAAATGGATGAAAACAGTAATTATTGAGGAAGCTAAAATATTTTAGAAATGAATGAAAATGAAAACACAATATGACCAAACCTATGTGAGACAATGAAGAAAATTATAGAAGTAAATGTTATATTAAAAAATGGTGAGGGAACTCTCATATTGCCAACTTAGCAACATGCCTGAAAGCTTCAGAAAAAAAGAATAAGTCACAGTGAAAAGGAGTATATGACAACAAATTAACACATAAGGGCTGAAATCAAAATAAAAACAAGTAAGCACACAAAATAATAAATACAAATGAAACATATGGTTGATTCATTTAGAAAATAAAATTGAAAAAACTCTTAGACAAATTAACCAAAAGGCAGAGAAGATGTAAATTAAACTAAAAATAAAAACGGAAATTCATCACAGACACAGAAGAAATCACAAGGACATACTTTAAAAATCTGTACTTGATGAAACTGAGAAACCTAAGAGAAATCACTTAAAAAATAGGTAAAAATTTCTCAATAAAATATTTCAAATCAAATTCCAGAATACTTCCAAAAGAAATAATTTTTTAAAATTTTGTAATTATCAGTAAGTAAACCACATCACAGATATGTATGGGTGTTTCAACACACATGTGTTGCTAAATTATAGTCTACTATATAAACAGACTGAAAACAAACCCAATGATTATCTCATTGGATGCAAGTAAGGTCTTTGAAAAAAATCCAACACCTTTCATAATAAAACACCTGGAGAAACTAGTGATATAAGGGAAATACCTTCATCTAATAAAGGAAGTCTGCAATAAACCCACAGCTAACATTAACTTAAAATGTTTCTACCAAAATCAAGAAAAAGACAAGTGTATCTTCTCTCTCTGGAAATATTTGACCTGGTTCTTGAGTCTTAGCTCAAGAATACGTTTGAATGAGAATGTTTGTATCAAGGGGATACAAACACGAAATGGTAGCATGAATCCTAATTGGTCTTAATAATAAAAACCCAGAGTCAGATATTAGGGGGTGAAATCTGAGAGATCAGAGGAGTGCAGCCTGCCACTAGAGAGACCTTTTACCTCTACAGAATACTCAGAACAAAAGGGTGATCCTGTCTGTCCTCAGACTGCCTCATCATACTGAGTCCACTGACTGACTGATTCATACTGCACCTCAGAGTGCATCCTCAGACTGCATCTGAGCTCCTGTCTTCTTGCCACCTCATATTCATCTCCTCACCCAGTCATATCCTTTCCTATCCCCACCTCCCTCATGATGGAATTAAAGGTCTGAGCCTTTAATAACTCTGCACTTTGATTCTCAGGCAAGTTTTATTTGTTAAAACACAAAGAGAATATCACTACATTTCCTATTTTTTGTCTAAAATAAATAAGAAATCAGAGTATCCATTTGTAGATTATGTAATTTTACACATAAAAGAGCCTAACAACTTCATGAGCAAGTCTTAAAAACTGATAAACACACAAAATTAACACAGAAAAATCACTAGTCTTTTTATATACAATTGACGGTCTGAGAAAGAAATTAGGTAATCAACAGATTTCACAGTAGCTTCAAAAGAAAAGTGTCTTGGTTTGCTCTAACCAAGCTTGTGAAAAACTAGTGTTATAAAAACCTTAAGACATAGAATAAAAAACTCTCAGAATGAGGAAAAAGCTATTGCCTCAGTAAGAAATTGGGAACTTGAGGAATGGATTAATGTTTCAAGAGATTCAGGCACCACTTTTAACCATGAAGGAACACTTGCAGCTGCTTTAGCAATACACTTTAAAAGAAATGAGGTTTTGGGTTGAAAACTACGTGCTGGGTGTGTAGAGGCCATGGGTGTTTTGTAAAGCAATGCACAAACAAAACTCAGAACACAGGGAGCTACAAGTCCACTTCCATCAAAATCCCCCAAAATAGTTTCAGAGGGAAAAGCATTGGTGGATCAGGCTGTGCTATCGTAATGCTTTCACCCCTAGAACAAGCCAGAAGAATACATTCACTCTTCCATAACTCTGGATCCTCCCTCCACAAATTATTTACAGATTTAACATAGGTCACTTGCAAGCTCACATCGGTGCCTCCTGTGGACTACTATTCTCAGTAGACTCTTTACAGACAAGAGGTGCAAATACTTGAAGATTGCAACCTAACTCTATTAGGGGGGATGTTTCTCTTGACTTCCCTCTTTTGGATGCCAAAATATGTCCATTTTACTATTGATACTCCTTTATCCTTCATTTTTGCCTTAGGGATGTCAAGAGAAAGTTTAAAAATGGACAGTTTTGCTCTGAAAACTGCTATGTCAACCTTGATAGATACTTATTCTATTAAAATGGATAATGGTCCTACCTAAACCAGCTCTCAATTTAAAGCCTTCTTTGTTGATTGGAACATTGCTCATAATACAACAATTCCTCACAATCCCAAGGACAAGTCATAGTTGACCATACAAGCACTTAATTTAAAAATTAGAACAATGTATAAATGTCCACAAGAAAAATTGATATCAGTCTTATTTACTTTAAAATTCATAACTTTTGATAAATATGGATTAACCCCACCCATAAGGACTGGGCAGCCATACTATGTTGAGTTACACCATTGCCGCTAGTCCTCTGGCCAAGACCCCATAGATAATCATTGGAAGTGTGCTGTCCCTTTTGTAATATTAGGTCGAGGTTTTGCTTGTATTTTCCCAGAAGGACCACAAAAAAACATTTTAGGTATCTGATCGAACTGTTAAACAACACACTGAGAACAAGAGATTGAAGACTATGAAAGAAAATCTTGTCATAGGACAAGAGAAGAGAGGATCAGGTCCAGAGTGTTGTGTGGTATTTTGTTG
Source organism: Myodes glareolus (assembly GCF_982192425.1). Classification (NCBI taxonomy): domain Eukaryota; kingdom Metazoa; phylum Chordata; class Mammalia; order Rodentia; family Cricetidae; genus Myodes; species Myodes glareolus. The sequence goes on along the minus strand of NC_142041.1, from coordinate 73,031,881 downwards.
GTGTTTTAACAAATAAAGCTTGCTTGGAGATGAGAGGGTGAAGATAGCCACTAGTTCACCATTGAAGCTGGGCAATGATGGGACACACTTTTAATCCTACAACTCTTGGCTCACTCTAATGCCAGCGCTCAGGAGGTAGAGATAGAAAATGATGAGATGGGGTGGAGATTTCAACCCATAATTGAATCGAAGAACAAGAGAGAAAGGAAAAAACAAGTAGTTCATTCTGGTTCTTTGATCTTCCAGGTTTTTACCCCCATATCTGACTCCTGGTTTTTTTATTGATTAAGATTAATTAGACTAACTCTTCATCTGGGATCCAACTTTTGGGGCATCTATTCACAAAATAGCTTCTTGTCTATGGCATCTCATCTACCATCTACTGTTGCTGCATGCAGAGAGAACTGCACCCCGCACATTCACCACACCGCAGGCTGCCTTACTTTTTTCTCCATAAGTCCTCTGAGCAAGTCTGGAATTTATATGTTGCAGTCTTTCTACAGCGAATGCCACAAAACTTAGGTTCCAAAGGGTACCCAAGTCAGTCACTTTTGCACATTCTCCTGTGTAGATAGTTGGCTCTTTGACTACTTTTCTCCCACAGATTGTAGGCTCTCTCTGAACCCTGTTATCAGGCATCTGAAACATAAATAGCAGTTTTCCTCAACCAAGTTGTTCACTGCCTCTGTTCTCTGCTCAGATGTGTTAAGTCTCATATTTTATCATCGACAGCAGCAGATTTGGTGAGGCAATTGGGAATCCTTAAAAGGGGGAATTTGAAAAAAAGAGGTTTTTCCCATGTTAAATAATAGGAAGTACTATTAAAGCTGAGGGATTAAGGTCTTGTGTGATTATACAGTGTATGGTTTAAAAATGGAATAATTAAGTTATGAAATAATTAAATTAGATGGGATTAGTATGATGTCAATTATAAACATTATTGTTTTGACCATTCTTGTTTTATATTTTAAAAAGGTGCTGAATACAAGTGCCAAAGTACCAGGCCTTAGAAAAAGTTACTAGAGAAAAAAATGCCATTTAGACTGATAAGTTATAAGTTTTAAGAGATATTCAGACAAAAACAGAGGAATGCAAAGGAGAACTAACTTCATAATTTCATTATAAAGGTAGAGAGAAACAGCCCAAGATTATCAAAAGCCAAACTTAATTTTTGCAGTCACTTACATGAATTACTGCCAAATGACAGATATTCCAAAAGCTGTGGAAGAGCTGACTGGATTACTATGGAAATGTTGAAATTATAATGAGCTAAGGAAGCAATAGTCTCATATGATGTGTGCATTAACTTGTTTTGAAGGAGATACTAAATTCATGGTCAACTATTAACAGGAGTGTTCCAAAAGACAGGTAAGATTTGGTTACAGTAGCATTGGACCCTGCTCCTAAATTGCAGAAGAGAACCATTGAACAACAAAGTAGCATGTAAGTTATTGAAATTTCCCAAGACCATCCTCTTGGAGAGGGCAATTATGCTGATGTACAAAGACAGTCTTCATATAGTTATCACACCTTACTCTAAACTGTGTTGCTGCTTTGAATGCTTGAGACAGAATTGAAGAAGTTGAAAGAAGAACTGAGTCATTTACTAAAATTATACTGGTCCCAAAAGAAAACATCACTGATTTTTTTTACAAGTTTTACTTCAGCTGTAAATAGAGTGATAAAAAAAATCAGAGTCTAGAAAAATAATAATTGAGTATTTGATTTTTAAAAATACAAATTCACAATTCAAAAGTATAGGTAGGCCTTTTAAGGCAAGTTCCATAAAGGAATGGAACTGAGGTGCAGTCAATATTGAATGTCATAACCATGATGATAATTGGATGGGACAGGTAAATCTTTTTTCCATTTATTCATTTATTTTTTAAAAAGGAAACAAAATATCTTCTTTTCATTACACATATCAATCCAAGTACCCACTCTGTCCCTCTCATTTCCTCCACATACTCTCCTACCCCATTCCCATTCACTCCTCATAGATTGTAAGGTACATTGCTTTGGGGGAAGCCCTCCCTACTAAATGTAGGCTGAGTAATGTATCCATTCAAAGATAACAGGTTCCCCAAAAATCAGCACATGCAGTAGGGATAAATCCTGGTGCCATTGCCAGTAGCCTCTCTTTCTTCCCAAGCCATGCAACTGTCAACCACAATCAGAGGGACTAGTTTGGTCCTATGCTTGTTGCTCCCCATTTACAGCTGGAGTTTGTGAGCTCCCATTAGCTCAGATAGACTGTTTCAGTGGATTTACCCATCATGGTCTTGACTTTTTTGCTTGTATTCGCATTCCTCCCACTATTCAACTGGATTTTGGGAACTCAGTTCAGTGCTCCAATGTAAGTCACTGCCTCTGTTTCCATCATTAATGGATGAAGGTTTTATGGTGATATTTAAGATATTCATAAATTTGACTACAGGGCAAGTCAAGATTGGGCCCCCTTAGCATCTTAGCTGGGGTCATCTTTGTGGATTCCTGGGAATTTATATAGAGCCAGGTTTCTTGCTAATACTATAATGGTTCCCTCAACCAAGATATCTATTTCCTTGCTCTCATCTCTGTTCTTCCTCCTTCTCAATTTTCCCATTCCTTCAAGTTCTCCTTTCCCCTATTCTGGGTAAGGTAACCCAGACCCAAAAAGATTAATATGGTATGTATTCACTTATAAGTGGATACAAGCTATAAACAGAAGATATTGAGCCTATAGTTTATGATCTAGAGAAGCTAAGAAATAAGGTGAACACTAAGCAAATCCAGGTGGATTCCAGATTGCCTGACATAATTGAAAGCATGGGGTTGGGGGAGAAGGGAAAAGAGAGGAGAGGACAGGTAATTTCTAAAGGCTGAAAGAGGAACAAATTCAAGCAGAGGGTATCTAAATTCCGGACTTTTCAGAAGATGCAGCAAAAGCAGACACTGGATGAAAAAGTTCAGACAACAAGAAAGAGAGAGGGTAATCCTTTTTCATCTGAAAATGTATTTTGAGATGTCTTGCAGGCCCCCATGTAAAATTTGGTTCAGTCATTCATCATTGGTAGAACTCCTCCACAGAACAGTTAAAGAACCTATTGCATATTGTAAAATAAAAGCAAGTTATTCTGGGGAAAAGAACACCTTTAGAAGAAAAAAATAGAAAAATCATAAAGCAAATTTTAAAATGTTAGATTTGAACAAGAATGACCTATTAATTTGAAGAGATGATAGTTCATAAAACAGTGTGTGCATTCAATCTAAATAAACTTAAAAAACTAATAAATGCTTTACACTGATCAGAGTGCTAACTAATTATAGAAAAAGGCTTTACGTAGCTTTCTAAACATGATTTCTAGTTAGAGTCTCTTTAAGTTAATTAGGAATTAAGTTTAGTACTCTGAGTGTACATTAAAAATTATGGTACTTTAACCTCTTCATAATCTTCTGCATATGACATTTACAATGTTTCAGTTTTCTGTAGTAAACCATAACCATGCCTAACAGTGAAATTTCTTGTCTCCAAATGGAAGATGGGGCCCCACAATGGTGATTACACTGGGACACTGGCAATACCACTAAGCTGAAAACACTACCCAAAGATTGGTTTTGAAATATAAATGTAATTATATTTATATAATACACAATGTCAAGGTGGCTAGCTAAAAATGGTCCAGTCTCACAGACTACTCTAGCCATGAGTTGACATAAGTCCTGAATTTTCTCTTTACACTGAGACTGCACAAGAAATGATACAGTTAGCTCTACCCAGACATGACAATTATCCTACTTTTTCAGGGTCCCCTAAAAATGTCAACACTCTATAACAACAAGAAATAATTTTAAGAACACAAATCACACATTCCTGAGAGGTGGGGGTAGGCTTTTTTGATAGCTCAATGGGTTATGAGAGTTTGTCATCACTTAGGAGGGTTGGCTGCAAGTTGTTATTAGTAATGGTCAGGAAAAAGCTGAACACAGGAGATTAGATTCAGGTTTCTTGCTCGGAAAAGAAATAAAAGGGAATACAGATATGATAAAATGAAAGAGAAGATTATTAAATCTACCTTTGAACAAAAAAGCAGCTATAAGACTTAAATAATTTACATTAGTATGAATTTTTATATATTGATACAAAACTTAGATTTTTTTATACTGCATACATGTTTCTACTCTATTTCAAGTATTGTACCTATATATCTCATTTAAAATGTAAACATACATTTCTTGTTTTTGGAAGTTATTATTATAAACTATTTTGAATAATAAAGGAGTGCAGGTAAGTAGTTATTCACTATTATAATCAAACTTGCAGTCATGTTAGAGATGTTTTCAATGTCAAATAGAGATATATTTTAGGAAGACAGGTAGTCTTCAAACACTTCACAGACCTTCAGAATATAGCATTTAAGATTTTTTCTAATAACATAAGGTTCTTTTTTATGATATTGAGACATGCCCACTCCTGGCAGCATAATTTTAATTCAGAAAAGGTGATTGGCACTGAAGAAACTCTATATGGAGTTTAATTTCTTTGTGGCAAAAGTTATCTACTGAGCATAACACTGCCCTTGCCACAACTGCTGAAAGTATGTTGTCCAAATTGGACAAGCAGGACAAAAAGAAGCAGACCAGTAAATATTGTCAAGACAACAAAGGAAAGTCCTTAAGAACAAAACAAAGTGCTTTACAGAAAAGTATTTAAAATATTCTAGCCATGTAGACTGAAGATGAGTGCCCCAACATGGCAGAGGAAACTTGGGTGACTGTCCACGCAGCCAGTACCTTTTGTCATATCTTACATTTTTGGAAGTTGCTTGCTTGCACTTCCTGCTTACTCAGAAAATATTATTTCTTTCTTGAGTCACTGAAGTAGTTGAAGACTAGATAATTATAACTTTCCTTATTTAACACATTTTAAAAAAGAATTTCACAAAAAGGTATAAAGAAAATAATATTAAGAGACAAAAAATATTTCTGGGTTGGTAATACAATTTAACACAGAAAGTAAATTAGTACAACATAAATTAGGATAGATAATGAGTATTTTCACTGAAATTGTCAAGTGTATGTGGACTGGACATCATTAATATAATGATTGCCCTATATATGGCTTATTGCATATAGTTTTGATGTGTGTTAAAACTTTCACTTTTTATTTAAATAAAGGTGAGAAAATGTCTGTGTTCTGACAAAAAAGCTTATCTGGAGATTAGAGAGTGGAGATAACCACTAATTGACTATAGAAACTAGACAGTGGTGGCACACAACTTTCATTCCAGCACACATGTCTCAAGCCTTTAATCCCATCACTCCAGGCTCACATCTTTAATTCCAGCCCTTGGGAGGTGGAGACAGGAAGTGGTATGGTGATATGGAGACAGGATTTCTACCACTTTTTTGAGTGAGGAACAAGAGAGGAAGGAAACAATTGGTAAATGCTCCTGGTTCTTTGATCTTCCAGGTTTTTACCCAATATCTGAGTGTCGGTTTCTATTTATTAAGATTAATTAGACTAATAATTTACCTGAAAGACAACACCTCCACAGGGATGAAAATGTGGAAGCCAGGAGGAGGAACACAGAGGTGGAGATATCATGTCATTGATGACCTGTTCTTGCCTTCCTTATGACTTGGGAAACCATAAAACCATGAGTATCACAATCCCACGCTCAGACTTTTTTTGTGGACCACAGTTAGAGATCCTCTATTTCTAATGTCAATTTCCTGGTACTCTTTCTTATGGGCCATAAACAGTAGCAACCCTAGTCACCCCTGATATACCATTATTTGTCCCTCCCTATACCAAACACATCTTAAACATTCATTGGACCTAAAGCTCCAAGGACTTTACTGGGTCATGGAATCACTCATTACTTACAACAATTACATCAAGAAATTATCCAAATGAATGACACCAGGGTTGACATCACATTATAACTTTGTCTGATATGATGGACTTTTTCAAAGTGGTAACGCAATGTCTGTTCTCTCCAGAAAGACTCATCATATATGGAATTTTTCTTCATGCTTTTGGGGAAAGCTACTGAAATCATTGGACCAATTGGACCAATAATGCAACATATCCTTCAACACAAATTTTGAAATCAAGATTCCTTTAACATATATCTGTTGGTTTAGCTTTGCAATCCTCAGAATCATATTTCACTCTGCAGTCAAAAAATTCAAAGAAAGCAAAATAATATGTGTTATCCAGACTCTCTGTATATATCCCATCTTTATGTAGCTTATTTTTCTTTTCTCCTTTAATCTATGACTGTTCATACTCTTTTATACTACTTTTACTGTCTCTTTAAACACTTTACTTTTTAAAAATAACTCTCTATACTCTTTTCCCTTACTCTTCCAGGCATATGTACATTTTTAAAACACACTTGTTGTGGGAGCACATTTTGCTCCTTCAGCCAATAGCCTTTAAGATGCCAACCCACTTGGGTGTGGTCTCTTTTGATTTAAAAAGTAGCAGTAGCCATGCATTCACTTTCTTGTTTCCAGCTCTCACTTCCAGCTGCTAGACCCTGTCCCTGGTCAGGCCGAGGACTGTTGTCTAGGACAGTGATCTGTAAATTTTTCCCATTAAATTAACAGCCCTTTAATTAATCATTGTTCCAAACTGGTATGGGGATGTTTTGTGACTTATGCCTTCAACTGGTGCCCAATGTTTGGTTTTAGAACCCTCAGCTTGGATGCCTGACACCAGCTTGGACTGTGCCCGGCTTTGCACAAGGTCACCCTCAGCGAGCCACCGCCTGTACTTGGAGTTCAATATAGAATCTCAACATAGCGGCTTTTCTTGCTACGGATCAGCCAGAATTCTTTATATTTTCTCTTTACACAGCTCGGATTGGCTTCAAATCCCCATGAACCCTACCATTTTCCTCCTGCCAGGGTGCACCGCAGAAATATGGATGAGATGTGGGCTCTTCTGGTCAGAGTCAGCTATTCCACAGCTTTCTGATGATTTGTTTGCATTTACCTATTCCACTGCTCTAGAGACATCTTCAAAGCACACAGTCTGTGATTTATCTTTCAGCATTTTGCTCTAAAATCAGATTTCAGACCAGCCATGTAATTTCACATGCGCCACTAGGACCTGCTGGGTTAGTTTTATAGGTGGCCTGCGACACCTAATGACAGGTAATGGTTATCACACCTAATCTAACTAATTAAACCACGAGTAAAATTTAATATCCTAAATATAGATCATATATTGCTCATTTAAAAGGTCAATATGTTAGAAAACCTAACCATCCAAGGTTTCAATAGCCTCTTTACCTACACAATGTGCAAGGTTTTACAAGACTTATATAATGTCCCTTCTACATCACTATATCTGTTTCTGGGGATTAGTTTGTCCTCAATGTTTTTCTAAAAAAATGTGGTTTGACAATAGGGCTAAGGATGGGGCATTTTTAGAAATGATACATTCTTTTCAAACTGAAACCACACTTCTCAGGAAAGAGGTTGGAAATCTAAAAAAGGATATAACAAATTTAACAAATAAAACTCTGTTGACTGATATACTTTTGGAAATGGTGCAGACTGATAGTAATTTATTTAAAGGAAACTTTAGCACTCTGGAGAAGGAAACAGCTGATTTGGCACATATAACCCAATCAATGACAGTGGGTGCTGAAACACTATTTGAGAGAATTCACACTGGTGAATGTATTAATCAGACTCTGTTAAGGGAGTACGACAGATTGATTAATAATAGAATGTCTCTAAGGAAGGTAATATGCATGCTATAAAGATTATGTCCAAGGATGACACATGATCTCTACTGGACAGACTTCATATGTTAGAGTCATCAATGAGTGCATTAGAGCAGAACACTGGACAGGAAATCCAGACATTGCAAAATGCAATGATAAACAGATTCGATTAAAATTGAGGAAATTGTCAAATTTGATGACCAGAAACAAAAGGTCCAAAGGCAAAGTTAAACCTCGTGGGCATGTAAAAATCTCTGGGATAGCTTCCCCAGAGTTCTGCCTGCCTTTCCAGTAACAACAATAGAAAAAGTATCTGGCCCCAAGTACCATAAGATTGTCAAAGAATATACGTGGGAGCCCATATGTATGGCGGATCTAAAGGAAATTAAACAAGCAATTATAGCTTACTTTCGTCCTTTGTTAGGGAAATGTCAAAACCTGGGCTTTCAGTAGGAAAGCAATGACCCAAGATGGGGCTCAATTAATCTCAGTTAACCTCAGGAGTCCTGGAAAGTGGACATGAATTACCACCTTGGAGGTGATTTTTTTAAGAGGAGGTGAGAAGTTTAGAGCCACAAGAAAAAGCAAAAGTACTTGTGATTTCCCTAGAACAAATTCTAAGTGAAGGACTTTACTCTGATCCTCAGAATCAAGCTTTTTATGATAACCACACCTTGTCCCTAGGTGGCACATCAGATTTAAAGGCTTGGAACAGGATTCAGGAACTAGAAAAGAGAGTTGAATCATATCTTAGGGTTAAATAGGGTCAGAGAGAACCTTTTAGTGACTTTTTGCAAAGACTTAATAGGGTTGTAAAAATAAAGGTAACTGACCCAGCAGCTACATGTATAATAATTGAATTTTTGGCATAGGTTTTTTTCTCTCCAAACTGCTTCATGCTGTATGGCAGCACTGTTATTCAGGTCTTTCATGGTATAACCTGTGTGCTAGGTTCATCTCAGTCAGCAGTTGAATGAAGTAATTTTCTGAAGGTGTTCACAGTGACCTTTCAGGAAGGCGTGGTCTATCAAACCATATTGGTCTAGAAGCAATCCACAGGATCTCATAGTCTGTGAAAACAAAAGAAGAACTGCTTTTCCAAAGTATCATATCCTTAGACCCAAATTTGGAAGTCATGATATTTTTAGAACATAGATTCTGGTTTAGCTTAGCAGACCACACAATGAAATGTCTCTCTGTATTTAGCTCCTTCACAGTCAAAAATTTCAAAGAAAATACAATAATACACATAATCCAGACTCTCTGTGAATTTTCCATCTTTTGTGGCTTGTTATTTTCTTTTACTTCCTTTAATCTATGATTATCTGTACTCTGTCTCTTTAAAGACTTTACCGTTTCTTTAAGCATTAACTGTATATTATGACTCTCTATACTCTTTTCCCTCTCTCTCCCAAGCCTACACACACCCATCTATCACTGTGACCCAATTAGAAGTCTTTTATGTCTGAATCTGTCCTATTGTGAACCTGTAATTCTTTACTATTCAGGAGCACTTCTTTAAATGCTAAGCACTTCATAAAAATTTTAGCTTGTGCCATGTAGGGGTAATATGGTACCACCTGTTTCCTGCCCAGTCTAAACCTTAACTGTGCTGTTATTATGATAATTGCAATAGTTCCTGCCTGAGATCAGCACAGTTCAGCATGGCAGAGCTGAGCCGCTCCTGTCTCAGAGCCATTTGGTGCCCCTGAGCCGTGCACAGTTCCAGGCACACAGCAGTCCTAATTGCCATCAAGCAAGCAGTAGCACTTTACTCACAAAACCCCATCCAAATTCTCTGTCTCCTGCAAGAGACAGAGATTGTTCTAGGAGCATAACCCATAAAGCCAGTGTTTTAAAACTGTACAGCTTTTTTTTTTTTTACTACAGCTGAGTCAGGAAAATCTCTCTTGATTTTCTGGAAAATGCCAGAAAACAGCAAAGAGCTATGTTTAACTCTGTTTTTTTTTCTGTGTGTCTAGAATTCCTTTTCAAGCCCTCTCAGGTTTTACATGGAGTTAGCCAACCATGTTGAGGCACCACTCTGTAGTAGGAGGAGCAGGCCACATCCTGGCTGCCCAGGTAGCTTAACTCCCAAAATAACCACACAGAAATTGTATTAATTAAACTACTGCCTGGCCCATTATATCTAGCTTCTTCTTGGCCAACTATCACATCTTGATCCCACCCATTTCTATTAATCTGTGTTCACTATGAGGTTGTGGCTGACCAGGAAAGATTCAGCATGTCTAATCTGGCAGCTTCATGGTGGCTCGGCTCTATCTGCTGCTTTCTTCCACCCAGAAAACAGTTCTGTTTTCTCTGCCTATCTAAGTATTGCCCTATCAAAAAGCCAAGGCAGTTTCTTTATTCAACCAATGAAATAAACACAAATACAGAAGGACCTCCTATACTAGTATAGTTTTTGTATATTGATACAAGTTCTCATTATAGCTGTTACTTTTTTTACATTTGTACACCTATGCAAAGTTATTTTGTCAGATTGTATATATGCATGTTTCTACCTAGGTTTAGGACATAATGTATATTGATACAACTTTTAAGATTTATTTTCATATTACATTATATGTTACTCCTACCTTTGATTAAAATACTTATAGATTGTTTACATTTTGATGTCAATGTCCTCATTTGTTGCACATTTATTTACAGATTATTTAATATTCTGACAGAAAGTTTTAGTCTTTAAGTTATACAGGTATTAATTATTATAGGTCAATATTTTTTCATGTCTGTTGTACATACAGTTAGATCAATAAGGTTCTTTAGATATATAGAGATTGTATTGTATTCTGTCTAGATAGGCAATACTCAACCACTTCAAGGATCTATAGAACATGGTATTAAAATAACTTAGGATTTTGTTGTCATGAGACATGATTGCTTCTGAGAGCACCAATCTATTCCCGAGAGAATGTTGAGCACTGAAGACACTCCACTTGGAGCTTATCTTCTTCTTGGCAAAACTGGCCTTTGGGCAAAGAACTGACAATGCCTCAACTATTGACAAGTTACATAGTATCCATAACTAGATAAGCAGGATTGTCAAATCTTTCCAAGAGAGGGTAAGACAGTTTTGAAAAATATACTGCCTCTGAGAATGCTCTGTCAATTACTCTAGGCCTTAGAGTTGCTTCAACGTCACAAAATGAGACTTTGGGTGATTGTTCAGGTAGCTAATATCTTGGTATATATTGCTCACTTTGGAACCTACTCGATTGTGCTTCCTGCCTGCTCAAGGAATATTATCTTCCTTCTCAAACCTTTGATGGGGTTGAAGATTAAATAGTCATAACTGTACTCTTATAATCTAGCCAATCCATTTCCTATACAAGACTTAGACTCCATAGGATAGAATGTTTACTAAAACATTTAGCATATGCTCCTTGTTTAATATTTTTTATGCTGGTTGTAATTCTAATTATACTTGATATCTGTTCCTAATATATATATATATATATATATATAGTTTTGTATTGGGTTTGGGACTTTCTTATTTAAACAAAAGTGGGAGGTGCTGTGGCAGCTTCATCTGCTCCTTCAGTCAATAGCCTTTAAGATACCAACCTACTGGGGCATGGTCTCTTTTACTTTAAAAACAAACAGTGGTAGCCATGCACTTGCTCTCCTGCTTCTGGCTCAGGCTTCTAGTTCCTAGACTCTGTTCCTGGTCACGCCGAGGTCTGTTGTCTAGGAAAGTGATCTGTAAGGTTTTGCCCTTAAATTAATAACTCTTTTAATAATCATAATTCCAAATGGTGGGGGATTGTTTCGTGACTTATGCCTTTACACACTAAGACTTATTTAGAGGTCTATATTAAAGGAATCTGTCTTTATGGTGTATCTGTAATCAGTTTTTGACTAGGAGCACTTTTTTTAAATGCTAAGTGGGCCTGGCTATTACCAACTCCACAGCCCTGTCTTTTTGTTGCACCCAGTTCACCATGGCAAAGGCATATTCAATGCTTCTGCAAGCCATACATACTGCCCCAGCACTAGGAACACAGTGGGTATATGTTGCCATTAAGCAATTTGTAGCACTATGCTCACAAGTGCCATTTAAATGCTCCCTAAGAGTATCCCCTGAAAGAACAGAGCTTTACATGCTGCCAGCAGCTATTTGTATCATTAGCAAGAACCAGAAATCCTTTTTAAAAAAAATAACGGTGCTGTGGGGCTGCTTATGCTGAGTCAGGAAACCTCTTAAAAGAGCTGCACATCTGCTTATCACCAGCAAATACAGCCTATCTAAAAATATACTGCTACCAAGAAGCCATATTTACCTCTGTTCTTTTGTGTCTAGGATCCCTTCCTATACTCTCTCAAAATTTATTTGGATGTAGTGGCCCCATATTGGTGTATTGGTGAACTAACTGGAGATTGCTCAATTAATTTCCAATGGTTCAGACTCAAATAATCACAAATAACCTATATTAATTACAATACTGCTTGGTCTCTTAGCTAAGGCTTCTTATTAACTAACTCTTACATCACAAATCAACCCATTTCTATTATTCTGTGTATTGGCACGAGGCTGTAACTTACTGGTAAGGGTCCAGCAGGCATCTTTCTCCTTTGGCAGGCTACACAGCATCTCTCTGACACTGCCATCTCTCTCTATATACATATCTTCAGCCTGGCTATATTCTGCCCTGTGATAGGTTCAAGCATCTTCTTTTATTAATCAATGGTAATAAAACATATTCATAGCATAAAGAGGGGAATCTCACATACATAAGATACATCTTCAATAAATGGTCTTAATCAAACAAAACAAGTTCATGTAGAAGCATGCAAATAGACCATACTTATCACCCTGGATGAAACTCATCTCCACATGATTAAGGCCTGTAATATAAAACTGGATATTCTGAATTTGACAGTAAAGAAAGGTAACAATCTTGAATTTCTTAGCACAGGGAAAGATTTTTCTGAAAAGTACACTAATAGCATAGGCACAAGGAAAATCAATACATACAGCCTCATGAAACTATAAAAATTTTGTATGGCAAGTGATACCATTTTTGGAAAAGTGGCAGGTTAAATAATGAGAATATATCTTAATGTCTAAAAGTATATAAATGAGTAAAATATGAATGATGTGAGATGTCCTCCTGCATGCCGCAATGTTTGTTGCTTTTATTGGTTGATGAATAAAGCTAATTTGGGCTATGTTATTGATATTGTGGTACATTGAAACAACAGAGTGACTAAGCTCTTAAATTTAAATTATGAAATTTTCATAGAAATGGAGATAGAGTAAGTCATGATGAGGTGACATAACTCAGAAATAAACATTATGAAAATAAATAATTATTTCAATATTTTATTAGAATCAAGAGAAATAAGAATAAACAATATATATTACTGTATGAAAATTCTTTTCCTTAAAATATAGTTAAAATTAAAGTAGCTTATACAAAATTATAGTACAATATATCACAAAGGACTATCTTTTATAAGATATACTAAAGAAAAAACTGTATAAAATTTATTTCTTCAAAAGTAAGCATCTGAAATTGATTAAAACGTATTTGGAGAGTTTAGATATGTCTATTCCCAACCAGCCATCAAAATAAGTTTTATTCATTAGAGATGAAGACCATTACAACAAATGACAGCCATTTCAAGACAGGTATGTGGAAACTAGTACCAATTCACAGAAGCACAAATGTCTCCCACACCCAAGGCTCATGGAACTCTGTAGAAAATGGAATGGAAAGGTTGTAAAGAAACAAAGGAGCAGGAAGTTTGCTATGGGATTGTTTCCAAACCATATAGGAATGTAAAATCATAAAGTCTCATTAACATAATCACCCAAACATATGATGAAAAAATGAATATGCCAAAGTATACTGAGGAAAAGTCCATCGGGTGTAAACCCTAGAAAAAGAAGCAAAAGTAACAAAGGAAAGTTGGATGCCAGAGATGTGATCTTCTCCCAGGGAAGATAACATCAATAGTTTTTCCAGGGATTAATGATCATACTTAAAAACATATATAAATTGATGCTGTATGGACTAAACAGTGAACAGTGTGTGTTTAGGAATACATAAGTATATACATAGTTGCATACAATAGTATTTACTGAAAAAATCACATAAACTTAATAAAGAATTGGTATTGTGTATAGGGAAGGGTTGGGCAGTAGGAAAGGACTGGTGAAATATAAAATCATAAAATAAGGAAAAAAATAGCTCTAGAGTTTGTGTGTGTGTATGCACACGTGCATGCATGTATCTCAAGGGAAGTGTGCATGTAAGGAGATTCTGGAGTAAATTCTCACTAACAGAAAACTGAAGAGAAATGAGCCTTCTGAAAATGTTAGATAAGCAAGAAGTAGGTTGTATGTGGGCATTCTTTCTCCCATGTTTTTATGTCTTGTAAACATCTTCATAAAAATAGATAGCTTAGTGATTAGAATTTTTGGATAAAATATTTTGTTAATTTCCACAGTGGCTGCACAAGTTTGCATTCCCACCAACAATGGATGAGTGTTCCCTCACTCCACATCCTCTCCAGCATAGGTTATCATTGGTGTTTTTGAGTTTAGCTATTCTGACAGGTGTAAGATGGTATCTCAAAGTTGTTTTGATTTGCATTTCCCTGATCACTAAGGAGATTGAGCATGACCTTAAGTGTCTTTTGGCCATTCGAACTTCTTCTGTTGAGAATTCTCTGTTCAGTGCAGAATTTTAATTGGATTTATTAGAGTTTTAGTGCCTAGTTTCTTGAGTTCTTTATATATTTTGGAGAACAGACCTTTGTCTGATGAGGGATTGGTGAGGATCTTCTCCCAATCAGTAGGTTGCCTTTTTGTCTTAATGACAGTGTCCTTTGCTTTACAGAAGCTTCTCAGTTTCAGAAGGTTCCATTTATTAATTGTTGCTCTTATTGTCTGTGCTACTAAGGTTCTACCTAGGAAGTGGTCCCCTGTGCCCATGTCTTGTAGACTATTTCCCACTTTCTCTTCTATCAGGTTCAAAGTGGTCAGATTAATGTTGAGGTCTTTAATCCATTTGGACTTGAGTTTTGTGCATGGTAATAGATATGGATCTATTTTCATTCTTCTACACTTTGACATCCAGTTATGCCAGCACCATTTGTTAAAGATGCTTTCTTTCTTCCATTGTATAGTTTTAGCTCCTTGTCGAAAATCAGGTGTTCATAGGTTTGTGGATTAATATCTGGGTCTTTGAATCAATTCCATTGGTTAACATCTCTGTTTTTGTGCCAATCCCAAGCAGTTTTCATTACTGTAGCTCTGTAATAGAGTTTGAAGTCTGGGATGGTAATGGCTCTGGAAGTACTTTTATTGTCTAGGACTGTTTTGGCTATCCTGGGTTTTTTGTTTCGCCATATAAACTTGATTATTGTTCTCTCAAGGTCTGTGAAGAATTTCGCTGGAATTTTGATGGGGATTGCATTGAATCTACAGATTGCTTTTGGTAGAATTGCCATTTTTACTATGTTGATCCTCTCAATCCAAGAGCATGGGAGATTCTTCCATTTTCTGATATCCTCTTCAATTTCTTTTTTCAAAGACTTAAAGATTTGTCAAATAGATCTTTCATTTCCTTGGTTAGAGTTACCCCAAGACTCTTTATGCTTTTTGTGGCTATCGTGAAAGGTGATGTTTCTCTGATTTCTCTCTCTGTATCTTTGTTCTTTGTGTATAGGAGGGCAACTGACATTTTGGAGTTGATCTTGTATCCTGTCACATTACTAAAGGTGTTGATCAGCTGTACAAGTTCTCTGGTAAAGTTTTTGGGGTTGCTTATGTACACTATCGTATCATCTGCAAATAATGAAAGTTTGACTTCTTCCTTTCCAATTCAAATCCCCTTGATCTCTTTATGCTGTCTTATTGCTATTTATAGAACTTCAAGCACTATATTGAAGAGGTATGGAGAGAATGGACAGCCCTGTCTTGTTCCGGATTTTAGTGGGCTGTCTTTGAGTTTCTCTCCATTTAATTTATTGTTAGCTGTCGGCTTGCTGTATATTTCCTTTATTATATTTAGGAATGGACCTTGTACCCCTAATCTCTCCAATACCTTCATCATAAAGGGGTGTTAAATTTTGTCAAATGCTTTTTCAGCATCTAATGAAATGATCACACGGTTTTTTTTTTTCCTTCTGTTTATTTATATGATGGATTACGTTGATAGATTTTCGTATGTTGAACCAGCCCTGCGTCTCTGGGATGAAGCCTACTTGATCATAATGTATAACATTTTGGATATGTTCTTGGATTCTGTTTGCCAGTATTTTATTGAGAATTTTTGCATCAATGATCATGAGTGAGACTGGTTTGTAATTCTCTTTCTTGGTTAAGTCTTTGTGTGGTTTTGGTATCAGAGTTACTGTAGCTTCATAAAAGGAGTTAGGCAATGACTCTTCTGTTTCTCTTTTGTGAAACACATTAGGGAGTATAGGTATTAACTCTACTTGGAAGATCTGCTAGAATTCTGCATTGAAACCATCTGGTCCAGGGCTTTTTTTTTTATTTTTTGGTAAAGAGGTGTCTGATGACAGCTTCTATTTCCTCATGACTTACAGGTCTATTTAAACTGTTCACCTGGTCTTGACTTAATTTTGGTATATGGTATTTATCTAAAAAAGTGTTCATTTCTTCCACATTTTCTAATTTTGTGGCATACAGGCTTTTGTAGTAAGATCTAATGATTCTCTTAATTTCCTCTGTGTCTGTGGTTATGCCCCCCTTTTCATTTTTGATCTTGTTAATTTGCATGTTCTCTCTCTGCTGTATTTTTAGTTCGGCTAGGGGTTTATCAATCTTGTTGATTTTCTCCAGGAACCAGCCTTTTGTTTCATTGATTCTTTGGATTGTTTTCTGTGTTTTGATTCTGTTGATTTCAGTCCTCAGTTTGATTATTTCCAGTCTTCTACTCCTCCTGGGTGAGTCTGCTTCTTTTTTTTTTCTAGAGTTTTCAGGTGTGCTGTTAAGTCTCTAATGTGTGCTTTCTCCATTTCCTTTATGTGGGCACTTAGTGCTATGAACTTTCCTCTTAGCACTGCTTTCCTAGTGTCCCATAAGTTTGGGGTATGTTGTGTCTTTATTTTCGTTGAATTCATGGAAGACTTTAATTTCTCTCTTTATTTCTTCCTTGACCCAGGGATGGTTCAGTAGTTGACTGTTCAGTTTACATGAGTTTGTAGGTTTTCTGGGGCTAGAATTGTTGTTGAATTCTAACTTTATTCCATGCTGATCCGATAGTACACAGGTCGTTGCTACAATTTCTTTATATCTATGGACATTTACTTTGTTACCAATTATGTGATCAATTTTTGAGAAGGTTCCATGAGATGCCAAGAAGAAGGTGTATTCTTTTCTGTTTGGGTGGAATGTCCCATAGATGTCTGTTAGGTCCATTTGGTTTATTACATCTGCTAGTTCTCTTATTTCTCTGTTAAGTTTCTGTCTGGTTGACCTGTCCATTGGTGAGAGAGGAGTATTGAAATCACCCACTATTAGAGTGTGAGGTTTGATGTATGTTCTGAGTTCTAGTAATGTTTATATGTGGGTGCCCAAATTTTGACTTGCAATAGTTAATAGTCAATAATGACTTTGATACTCTCTTTTAAAAAAGGACATGAATGAATCTCTTGTATCAAGTAAAAGTTTAATTGACAATTGATAAATTAATTTCAAAATTCACAAACTATATATTCATGACATTTCTGGTGCTGTAGAAATGGTTCAGCAGAATACATAATGTATCAGTGTTCTAGAGGACCTAAATTCATTGACCAACACAGTATATCAGTACTTCACACTACCCATATTCCAGCTCCAGAGTGTATAACACCTTTAGCATCCATGGGCACCTTCACTCACATACACAGACCTATACAGATACAAATTATTAAAATTAAAATATTTTTCTTAACTTGCTTCTTAAAATATATGTAGAGTGTTTATTAATGTTCTTTGTCAGATAGGGAATTGATAAATCCTTCTCCCATTCTGTAGGCTGCCAGTTTTCCTCTTTATGTTATCTTTTGTCTTTGAAGTCTTTTCTGTTTCATGAGGTACCATTTATTAACTGTTAATCATACTTCCTCCCCAATTTGTTGTCTGTTCAAGAAGCTGTGACCTATGCCAATGCATTAAAAACTATTTCTCAGTTCATTTTCTATCACTTTCAATTTTATGTTTTTGTGAGTTTTTTTACTTTATGTTCTATATAGTTTATTCTGAGATTTTTAATCCACTTGGATTTTTGTTTTTTTCCAGGAAGAGACATGGGTCAACTTGCAGTCTTCTACATACTGACATCCAATTAGATCAGCACCAATTATTGGAGATGCTTTCTTTGTCTATCATGTATTTCTGGATTCTTTATTTAAAAAACTGGATGTTCATAGATGTTTGGGTCATCTCTTTGATTCCATTGTTGATTTTTCTGTTTTTGTGTCATTACCATGTGGTCGTTATCCCGACAGCTGTTCATGGTATAGCATGAACAGGTGTGGTGATACCTGTGGATATGTTCCTTTATTGTATAATATTGTTTTAGTAATCCTGGATTTCTTTTATTTTTCCTTTGAAGCTGAATATTGGCTTTCAATGTCTGTAAAAATGTATTAGAGTTTTGAGGAAGATTGCATTGAATATATAAATTTCCATTGGAAGGATGGCCATTTTTGCTGTTATTTCTGTAAATTCTTGAGTATGGAAAATCCTCCCACTATCTAATATCTCCATATCTTCTCCATTGTCTTTCTTAAAAGACTTCAAGTTTTTGTCATATGTCTTTCATTTGTTTGTTTGAGTTAGCCTAAGATGTTTGTGGCTACTGCAAAGGATATTAATTTTCTATTTTCTGTCTCAAGTACTTTGTCATTTGTATATAGAAGAGCTGTGCATTTTTTGAGTTAATCATATACCCAACCAGTTCAATAAAGGTGTTTATCAATTGTGGAAATTCTCTAGTAGAATTTTATGGGTTGCTTATATATACAATCATATTATCTGTAAATAAAGATATTTTGCTTCTTCTTTTCCTATTTGTGTTCCTTTTATCTCCTTCAGTAGTCTTATTGCTCTAGTTAGAACCTCTTGTACTATACTGAATAGATACATTGAGAGTGGGCAGCCTCATTGTGTTTCTGATTAAATTGGAAATGCTTTGGATCACACTCCATTTATGTTGATGTTAGTTATAGGGTTGCTTTATATGAGTCTCATTGCTTTAATCTTTGTTCTTTCACACTCAGTTTCTCTGGGAGTTTTATCATGAAGGGATGTTGAATTTTGTCAAGGTCACTGTTACATCTACTGAAATGATCATGTAGATTTTTTTTTCAATCTGTTTATATGGTAGACTACATTTATCAATTTATGTGTATTGAACCAGACCTGCATCTCTGGGATAAACCTACTTGATCATGCAAGATTATATTTTTTATTTGTTGTGGGAGTAACTTTCGCTGCCTCAACCAATAGTCGCTAAAATATGAGCCCACAGTGCAGCGGGGAGCGACTTCCACTCCGTCAGCCAATAGCTGCTGAAATACCAGCCCACTGGGGCATGGTATATTTCTCTTTTAAAAAGAGAAGCATATCCGGATCAGGCCCTCTTGGTTCCGGCTCTTGGTTCTGGTGCTTGCTCCTGGCTCCTGCTCCTGGCTCCTGCGACTAGGCTCCCTTCCTGACGGTTTATGGTGTATGTAAGTTTTACCCCCCAAAATAAATAACCCCTTAAAACATAACTGGTGTGGGATTGATTCGCCGATATTTATTTGTTCCTTTATTGACTTTGTTAATGTGTGAAAAAAAAACTGCACACAAGTTTGGATTCAAAGGGTTATATATTTGAGGGAAAAAATCTTACAGAACACTGTCCTACATGACAGCCAGGAAATATTTAAATATTTAAAAAATTAATAAAATTGTTCACCAGGTATAAATATGTACAATATAGAAATTATTACATTGATATGTTAATTTTCATATACTTTCATAATTTGATTGGTTAATATTATTTCAAGATTTTTTAAATTTCATACTTAAAAGCTTTATTCATTTCATTACCATGCATTTCCCTCTCCCAAGTGCTCCTCAACTCCCAACTTCATTGCCTATATCCTATAAATTACTTTGTTATATATATACATATATATAATATAATAAAGCTACTGAGTCCTTTAGTGATGTTCATGTACACATGCAGCTGATAACTTACTTAGGATTGGAAACAGATCAGTGGTCTTTTCCCTAGTGAAAAAACTGATTCTCCTCTCAGTTGCCAATGATATTTCATTTTTCATATTTTGTCTCTTTGCTGTGATAGATGTTTTCCCTTAATGTATGATTGTGTACTATATGCATACCTGACTCTCATTGAGGACAGAAGATGTCATCAGATTGTCTAGAGCTAGCATTCCAAAAAGTATAAAGCTAACATTTGGATATTGAAAACCTAGGCCCTTTAGAAAAATAGGTAGTTGCTCTTCATGTGGGAATGAGGCCTAGTGAAATGTCTCTCACTCAAGTTGACATGCCAATTGTTATTGTCGCTATGCAGATCTTGTTTTGAAAATCATATTGTTGAGAGTTCATGAGTACTGTATCCTTATCATGCATGAAAAACAAGTAGCAGGTGCTCTTGTCCTCTGAATCTTGCAGTCTTTCCAATGCCACCATGCCTTCTTTGATGTTCCATGTGCCTTTGGTGTAGGGGAGGTATTGTAAACAACTGGGACTGCACACTCCATAGCTCCTTATTCTCTGCCTTTTGATGTATTGTGGAACTCTGTAATAGTCTCAATCTGCTGTAAAAAGAAGCTCCTTTGATGAGGGGTGAAAACTAGATATTTCTCTGGACATACAGATAAGTTTTGGAAAGCAAATTTTGTTGATTTAGGAAAATGTCAGTGGTAAGTTTTCCTCTTAGTTTATGAAAATTTCCATTGATTTTATTTTTCTGAAAAGTCCGTGAAAATAGCTCAGATTATTCCATATTCTGGTCATTTAACTTGTGCTAAGTGAAAAAAAATGCAATAAGTATTATAATTACCATGATATTCTCGAAGAGAGGCTGAGAATTTCTGCTTCAATTTAGAGGTATCACCTAGACATTAGCAAAGAATATTGCACTGAAGCTCAAAAACTTTCCATAAAAAATTGAAAGGAAGGATTCTAACATTAGTTTTTACATAAAAGTCTATTTTCATTAGGACCCTTAAACCAATGGTTTAAATTTCTGTATGAGAGGTCTAACAGAAAGTAAGATCAAACTAATTATGATGATTAGGGGACTGAATACCAAGTTAAATTAAATTGTGGCTATAAGTGTTATTTTTCCACAGGTTCATCTATATCATTTTTCATAATTATTTAAATGTTCTAGGTCTCAGAGATCTTTTGCCAGAGAAAAGCTTTGATTTGAGATACATGAACTCAAGAATATTAATTGCAATATTTTTGGTCTCTCCTTTTTTGCATTTAGTTAGTACAGGGATATTTAGCACTGAGGTAAGCACTGACAGTTAAAGACCTGGCAAGAGGGCATCGAAAAGATTCTTGCAGTAGGCAACAGGACCCTAGAAATAATGTGCTATTTGTCCACATGCTTTGCATTGCCTATCTTCAATTTTCAAACTGAGGAAAGATAAGAAAACTAGTTGAACAGTGATAAATAATCCTTTCAGGTCTGGATTGGTATTCCTTTCAATATTTACAATTTTTTAACCCTGAAATTTTTATTGACTACAAAGAACTGACACAGAATTATAATATCAGAGACTCCTAATACCAACTGGACTATAAACATCCAGGACTAAGAGATGGTCAAAACTAATCACTTGCCATCATTCCATCAAGTTCAGATTTTGAGGGATCTCTAAATGAGAATGAAATGCTTAAACAATGAACACATCACTAAAATGTGTGCAGTGGGCTGACATCATTCATGTTTCAAGTAGAAATTTTTATTGAACTCTATTTCCAAAATCTTTGAGAATGGTTTACACCCGATCAAAGAAAAAATAGAATAAAGATATAGGATTTAGCACACAGTCTCACAACTTTTCTTAAATTATTGTGATATATAAATGAAAGAGTTTTTTATCGTTTCACAATAATACAACATAATATGAGCAGCATCCATTTGACTGAACAGGCTAGCGAACATTCTCCTCAGTTAAGCTCTGCACCTTGCCCTTAGATGTCTTATTTTCTCAGCTTTGAAACTTCTTACATTGCTACAATTGGTCCATTAGCATATTCTTACTCATCTGAATTAGTCTGGATTCTTAGTGCTGAGAAACAGGTGCAGATTGATTAGTTTCTCAAGTATGAAAGATTGTGTCCTACGGGAGACAGTCATAAGTAAACATAGTGTAAACTTATGTTCAGGTATGACTCTTTCATACAAGACAATTGAAGCTCTATGCTCTTATCTTAAAAACTACAATATCAGCACAATGACTTCTGTGCCTTAATTTTTGGATATTGCCAGGACTCCAGCTCTTGCACTGGGTTCATAACTCCTGACAGTTAAAATTCAGATGTTCTTGATTAAATGTTTATATTTTCCTTTCAATTAAGGGATGGAAAGCAGACAGAAAACAACTTATAACTTTTCTAATGTAAGCATTCCTTAGGAAAATCAAGAAAACTTCCACTATCATCTTGCACCAAGTGGCCTTTTGCTGTGCTCTGGGTATCCACTGGCTGTCACATTCTCAATGGGATTAAGAATCCTAGATTAATGCTCTTTTGGACACCTACCAGTGGATGTCTCTGACTATTTGCCTGCTCTTAGGACTCTTTTCCTCCTATTGGGTCACCTTGCCCAGCTTTGATATAAGGGCTTTTTCTTTGTCTTATTTCATATTGTTTTGTAATGTCGGGTTGTTTTCTCTTGGAGGCCTAATTTTCTGAAAAGAAATGGAGGTGGAGTGGATCTGGGGAAGAGGAGAGTCAGGGTGAACTAAGAGATGTGGAAGGAGAGGAAACTTGTGGTTGGGATATGCTATATGAGAAAATAATTTAATTTTAATAATAATAATTAAAAGAATTCTTGAGTCTAATAACACATATTGTTTTGTACCTATCGCCATATCTTCATCAAGACCATGTCTTTAATATTGAAAATGTCCAAATTCCTCCAGCCATACTAGACTTCCATAGTCTGTTCAAGATCTTTCACTGAGTCCAGTCCCAGGGCAAATGAATGAGAGTATGCTACAAATGCGAACTGTGCCAATACTGAGGTCATCTCTTCATCCAGGGGTGGCTAAGGAGTGGCTGAGTTTGGATGGAAGTTACAGACAAAGATTCAAATATTTAAGTTAAGGCCCATATCTTTGGAATGAAACTAGCCAGAATACAGGTACAACCAGAAACAAAGAAAAGGACAAAACTCAGGAACAAAGGCAGAGGTATACTTCAATTCAGAACTGACTTTTCCAGCATTACAACTTCCCTAGGTGGTAATCTTAGGGGTTATAAGCTCTTAATAGTAGGGGAATACTGGTGCAGGAGAATTTTCTGTATTCTGTCAATCACGTTTAAATAAACGCTGATTGTCCAGGAAGGAAGTATAGGCGGATCAACAAGACAGGAAGTAGAAGCTGAGCAATGAGACCAGGAGAATGCTGGGAAGAAGGAAGCTCATTTCTATGCAGTCTTGCCCAGATCAGAAAAGAAGCAGGATGTGAACTGCCCCGCTGAGAAAGGTACTGAGCCATGTGGCTAACATAGATAAGAATAAGGGGTTAATATAACTTATAAGAGTTAGCCAAAACCTGAGCTAATGGACCAATCAGTTTATATCTAATGCAGACTCTCTGTGTGATTCTTTGGGGGCTTGCTGACTGTAGGAACTGGGTATGAACAAAAACCCCAATGAGCAGGCCTTCATGTTACAGAATACCACACATTTTGGATTTACCAGTATACTGAGTTGATTTACAAGCTAAAATATCTAGATGCTGCTAGTCTGATTTACTTTAGTTGTTATGTTCTAAGTTCTCCAAAGATGCAGGAGATCAGTTGGGTCCAAATAGAGACTGTTCTTTAAAAGTCTAACAACTCATATAATACTGCAAATTTTCTTTATTTTTGTGCAACATTTGTTTTTGTGATTTGAAAAAAATATGAAAATTCCAGGTAAATTTTGTAAGTTTTATTTACTTTGTGTTCTCAATCTTGTCCATGAATCCAAAGGGTTTGTCTTAAACCTATAAAATACAAAAAGGAAGCAATATATTCTCTTCATTGTGATTGGTAAGCAAATTATAGTTACTGTTATATCCTATGCTTTGGGGAATAGTATCTAAACATTAATATTGGTACCAATAGAGATGGTGAATCCATTGAGAGCTTTGGTTCACAAGCCAAATCCAAAAGCCTTTAAACTTTCAAAGTTCTACATATTGGCAGAAGAAATAAGAAAGTAAGAAAACTATTAAAAATGTGAAGAAATAGTATTAATTTTAGAAATATTGGAAAAATATTTTTTAGAAATTTTTTTATTTAATGAACTTGAAATAGGAAGGGTTTTTTTTTCCCAAAATTCACTTGTTTTATTTTTGAATCTCACACATTGGAACTTACAATTTCCTGGTACAACAACACATAATTATGTATTTGTCAGTCAAAATTTTCAGCAAAAACGGTTGCTTTTGAGAGTACACATGTTGTCTGAGTACCACGTGACAATCCAGTTCAAAATGTTATGGTTCATTTCATTCATGTCTTTTTAAAGGTTCTAATATATCCTTAATAAAACAACTTAAAGGTTGTCTTAATTTTCCACTCCTACAAATGCATTTATAGCTTAGTTCTCTTTTTATTCTTCTGAAATTCTCTTACACTGTTGGAAAAAAGTAGTGAAAAATAAGGTACTTTTATTTTCTAGGAATTATTTAGCTTTAGCAACATATAGATAAAAAGAGTCTATAATCATACAATATATGAATATTATTACATAATATATAATACACTACTAAGCTATGCTAGACTTTTTTTAGATCTCTGAAACTAAGAGGAAAGGATTATTTTGTATTTCTCCTGCTGAAATATCAGCACTTAAGTGTATATGTTCATTAGTTATGTCACAGCAGCTGGTTCAATCTTTCCCTTACATTAAGACACAGCAGGCAGTTGTCATCTAGGAAACACAGATACCAGAATTGTTGGTGTCCTAAGTCTGACTTGGCAGACACTAAAGCTGTGAAAACTGAATTTATGTTCATTGTAAGACACTCAGTTTGGGGAATTATGGTTCTGACAATGACAATGATAAGACAAATGTTCATGAACTGCATTAGTTGATGAAAAATGACAAAGAAATTTTACTCTTATGGGCTAAATAATCTAAGTATTATTGTACTACCTCACATCTATAGTTAAGAGTACTACATTATGCATTTAGAAATACATTGAAGACACATACTAACTACTAAATAATAAAGCTGTTATGGACATAGTTCAGCAAGTGTCCTTGTGATATGGTTGAGCATTCTTTAAGTATTTATGCCCTTGAGTGTTATAGTTGGGTCTTGAAGTAAATAGATTCCCAAATTTCTGAGAAATTTCTATATTGATTTTCAAAGGAGCTGTAAAAATTTGAATTTTCAACAGCAGTGAAGAGTGTTCCTTTTACTCCACATACTCCCCAGCATAAGATGTCTCTAGTATATTTGATCTTAGCCACTATGACGTGGGCAGATGAAATTTCAGAGTAGTTTTGATTTGAACATCTTAATGGTTTAGCATGCTGAGCATTTTTTATGTGTCTTTGAGCCATTTGTGATTCTTCTCTAGAGAATTCTATTTATCATAATCATTTTTTTATAAAAATGAAGAATGAGTCAACTTTAATCCTAAATAGTCCTATTTTATAATATGACAATTTTTGGCTGAATATTTTTGCACTACTGTTTAAAAATCATAATTTAAGACCCTATAATTTTAATTTTAAATTTAGTTATCATATTTAAATATGTGAGACACATAGTAAGCTTTAATTTTTGAGAACAATGTTGTACTTTCTTTTCCTTAAGTCATGCAAAAATAGTATTCCTGGATTTAAGAGGGGAAATAATATTCAAGGATCTAGTAAATAACAGTATTTTTATTAAATGGTAAGTTTGAGAAACAAATTAAAGTCTAGAGAAAATACCTTGCAATCCCATTATTTAAGATCACTATTGAGAAACAGTTCTAATGTCATTCATCATCTTTTAAACATCTGTTTTGTTATTTGGTTGCATAACCTCAGTGTCAGATTTAGTTTGGTAAATTATAAAAAGAACTGTTCATTAGGTGAATGATATGAGATTGATTCTTTTCAATTTCTGAAATAGAGTTTAATGACAAGATCAAATCTAAACCCAGCTGCTAAGGTAAATTGAACAGAGATTACCAGGAGATACATTAACCAGATCATCTCGATAAAATGTATTTGTCTATCATCTAAGAAAATACAGTGCAGGTACAAGCAGTTTCCTTCAGTGTTTGAAAGAGTAGGAAAACTCAGAGACAGATACTTATGTTTTTCTATTACAGATCATACTATTATATTTACTTCTGTATTGATAAAAGTTCTAAAAACCTAGAGCTTTATTTAAATTATTGTTTTTGAAAAAGAATTATTTAAAAAGTGGAGCTAGAAAGATTAAAATGTCAAATAAACTATCTCTATAACATCTTTCTCGCCTCTCTCTGTGTATGTCTATTTCTTTCTCTTTTTGCTCTGTCTCAGTCTTTCATCACTCCCAACACACAGAATGTACCAGAATCTGGTCTCCTATAATAATACTTTAGTTGACTTTATGAAACACAATGAATAAAATTCCAAATTTTGAATGATTTTGTAGTCACCAGGACTGAATGTTATCTATGTGTCGAAATTCTTAATAATTTTTGTATTAACCTAAAAATAACTTGGGGATGAAGAAATTATAATTCATGTTATATAAGAATGTTTTCCATATTAGATTATTTTCTTTAATATATCTAAAATGAGATCTTTACTTCAGTTCCTCTGAAATACTAGATAAAGGTACAATTAACTTTGACTACTCCTAAATCTATAAAATAGTTGCCTTGGGGTACTCTCCATTGATTAAATTTGCAAATTTCTTTTCAGCTGCCTCTTCCATAAGTTATTAATTTGTACCTGGAATATTTAACATTTTTGATAATTTGATTGATCTTTAGCAAAGTCAGTAGAACATAGATTCTTTACATAAACAAAACTTAAAAGTTAATATTTTAACTTATACCAAAAAGTCTTGCTTCTTCTCTTCTCCTTAAAGGCATATGTTATGTAAATAGTTTTATTATGCAATTTAACCTTTTCCCATTCTATTGCTACTTTCTTTTCCATATGTTGCACCTTTATACCCTGGGTAAATAAAGACTTATATTTCCCTATGATCCATGGGACAAGTTTAGGGATATGGAGTGAGAGCTTTTTAGGCTTATTTCCTTCTTTCCACTGACACCTAATTACCACAATATTGATATTGTAATTTATACATATGATTCACACCTACTATAAATTCTTATAACAAAGTTCTTGGTAATATTTATTAATCAGTGAGGATACCTCTGATTCTGTAGTTTGTCAATTTTTAATTTGTCATATCTTTGAATGTTATTAGAAAACATAGTATAGGGACACTCTCTTATTAGGTTTTCTCTTGCTGTAAAGAGACACCGTGCCCACAGAAACTCTTATAAATGAAAGCATTAAATTGCGGGTGCCTTACAGTTCAGAGGTTTTGTCCATTATTAGCATGGTAGGACATAGAGACATGTAGGTAGACGTGGTCCTGGAGAAAGATGACAGGTGCTACATCTTGCTTTTTAGGCAACAGAAAGTGAACTAAACTAGGAGTTACTTGAGGATAGGTGACCTCAAAGCCCACTGCTCAGTGATACACTTCCTCTAACATTCCCACAACTACTTCAACAAGAACATACTGCCTCAGAGTGCCACTTTGTAGGGGGGCATTTTCTTTCAAATCACAACAGATACTATCTTCAGAGATGTGTTTTGAAATTTAAATAAGATATGTCAAAGAGAGGTATCTTAGTCAATGTTCTGTTTCTGTGAAGAGATGCCATGACCTTCACAATTCTTATAAATGAAAGCATTTAATCATGGTTGGCTTACAGTTTCAGAAGTTTAATACAGGATCATCATGAAGAATGGTGGTATATAGGCAGACAATGTTCTAGAGAAGGAACTTAGAGTTCTACCTCTAGATCTTCTGGCAGTAAGAAAAATGAGAGAAAAGGGTCTGACTTGGGATTTCAAAACCTCAAAAAACATCCTGGTGACACACATCCTCAAATAAGGCTACATTTATACTACCAAACCCATACCTTCAAATTCCTCCCTAGGGGTACCCCTCGCTCAAATATATAGGCTTCCCTAAGAGTACCCCTCATTCAAATATATAGGCTTATGGGAGCCATTCTTATTCTACCTTCCACATCACATTTCCTGGCCTGAAGTGGCTTATAACCATATCATAATGAAAAACAATGAATTCAGTCAAACTTTTAAATTCTCCATAGTCAGTCAGTCTCAATATTGATTAAAAGTCCAGTTTACTCCCTCTTCTGTAGGGTTAAACTTAAACTCAGCCTAATATTGTACTGTGGATATTTACATCTGCTCCTATCAGTTGCCAGAAGAAGCCTCTCTGATGAAAAACTGGGCTAGCCACTTATCTATGAGTATTGCAAAATACTGTTAGAAATCATTTTATTAACATTTTTTCTTTTCTCCTTTTGTTCTACCCTATATCTATAAAGTATTTTATGATCCTGGGGGTTTGGGGACACCAAGAGAACATAGCTCACAGGATCAATTAAGCAGGGCTTATAGGGGCTCACAGAGACTGAAGTATCAATCATAGAACCAGCATGGATTTGCATTAGCTCCTCTGCAAATATGATATCATTGTTTAGCTTAGGTTTTTATTTTTGTGGGTCTCTTAATAGTGAGTAGAGTTTGGCTCTGACTCTTTTGCATAGTATTGAGAACTTTTTCCTCCATCTGGGTTGCACATACTTCCTTGATATCAGTGTTTGTATCTAGTCTTCTTTTTAACTTGGTATGCTTTGTTACCTTGATATTCCTGGGAGACCTCCTCTTTTCTGAAGAGAAAGGAGGGCAAGCAGATCATGAGTAGAGGTTACTGGGTGTCAGGCTGGGAGCAGTAGATGGAGGAGAGGCTGCATTCTGTGTGCATTGTATGATAAATCACAGAAAAAAAAATGTCACAAAGTCAAAAACTCTTCTGAAACTCATGATAATCTTTTAATTGCATGCCTATATAAAATCAAAATAAAAAAGCATAGCAAATGCTTTCAACATACAATGGCATAGGATATATATTACCATTCTAAAATGGAGGTAAGAGAATATAATGAGGGAATATTGGATCAATGCAAGAACAAAACCAAGCACGATATAAAAGCTTATGTGGTCATTTTTATTAAAACCAACACATGAAGTATAGCTGAATCTTGAAATAGATTGAATCTTCGTTCTGAGGAACCATTGTACTGGTTCCATAGCGGCAATATGAGTTTGCACTGCCACCAGGAATGGATGAGTTTTGGGGTTTCTTGATTCCACATCCTCACCAGGATTAGCTGTCACTTGTGATTTGGTCTTAATCGTTTAGATTGCTTTAAGATTAAATTTTTTTCTTTATTTTCTTCAAAGTAGGAAAGCTTTATTTAAAGATATTACAATGGCAAAGAGGCAAGTGTTAGAGTTCCTTCAAAGTAACTTGGCTTTGCATTTCCCTGGCTAAGAAAGATGAACTTTTCTTTAGGTGTTTTTTAGTCATTTGAATTTTCTCTTTTGAGAATTTTCTGTAAGATATGAGCTTCACCTTTAATTGATTTGTTTTATTTTATTTTTATGTTTAGCTACTTGTGCTCTTTATATATTTTGGATATTAGACTTCAATCAGAGAAGCACTTGGTGAAAAACTTTTCCCATTTTGTAGGGTGACACTTTGTCTAATTGATGGTGTCTTTTGCAGTACAAATCCTTTTTTTGTTTCATGAGACCCCATTTATTAATTGTTGATTTTAATGTCTGTGTTAATGATATAATGAGGAAATCTTTTCCTATACCAATACGTTCAAGTTTATCCCCCACTTTCTCTTCTACCAGCTTCAGTATATCTAGTTTTATATTCAGATCCTTGATCCCTTCAGAGTTGACTTTAGTGCAGGGTAGTTAGTATGGATCTACTTGCTTTTCAATACATGTAGTGATTGAGAGGAGAGGAAGGAGGGGAAAGAGTAATTGAGATGGAAAAAAATCAGTGAATTAATGAAAATTAAAAACAATATAAAAAAGAAAAGACTTAATTTATGAATTATAAGAATAGAAAGAGAAGAAATTAATGTCAAAGCACAAAAAATAGTCTCAACAATATAATAAATGAAAGTTATCCAAAACTTAAGGAGAGAAATGCACATAAAGATCTAAGAAGCATATAAAAACCTGAATAGACTGGATAAAAGAGAAATTTCCCTCATACCATAGTAGTCAAATTACTAAATGAAAAGCACAAATGAAAAATATTAAAAGATGCAAGGGAAAAATCAAGTAATATACAAAATCAGATCTAATGAGATATCTTAACATCTCAATGGAGACTCTAAAAGCCAGAAGGGCCTGCAGTGGTGTGTTATAAACTCCAAAGGAACACAGATGTCAGCCCAAATTACTAAACCAACCAAAACTTAATCAAAATTGATGGAGAAAAGAAAATATTCCAAAATAAAGTTATCTATCTATAAGTCCAAACTTACAGAAGATAATAGAAGGAGAACTCCAACCTAAAGAGGTAAACCACACTCAAGAAAACCCAAGAACTCCAAAATTTCAAGTTGCACTGCAAAGTTTTATTAATACAAGCAGCAAAGTTATAGCACAAACAAATATGTCAATCAATGGATTGAAATTGAAGATTGAGGATAAAATATACATACTTATGGACATCTGATTTTTTTATAAAGAAGGCAGAAATATACACCAAAAAAGATATCATATTCAACAAAAGATGCTCCTGGTCAAACCAGAGTGCTACATGTAGAATAATCCAAATAATTCCATACTTACGACTATACCTGTAACTAACTCCAGATGGATCAAAAACCTCAACATAAAACCAGATACATTGAACCTGATAGAACAGAAAGTAAGCAACACCCTTGCACTCACTGGCACAGGAACTGGCTTTTTGAAAATAATATCATAAACAAAGGCATTAAGATCAACAATAAATAAAAGGAACCTCATGAAACTGAATAACTTCTGTCCAGCAAAAGAAACTGTCATACAAAGAGGCAACATACTGAGTGAGAAAATATGCTTTACTATTTACTTATAACAAAGAGAACTAGTATCCAAAATATATAAAGAACTCAAGAAATTAGATATTAATAAAACAAATAACATAATTAAAAATGGGGTACATATATAAACAGAATTACCAAAACAGAAAACTAAAGTGACTGAGAAACCTTTAAAAATGTTTAACATCATTAGTCATCTGGAAAGTGTAAATCAGAACTTTGAAATTTTATCTTACATACATCAGAATGATCAATATCAAAAATCAAGGAACAGCTCATGCTAGATAGGATGTGGAGCAAAGGGAATACTTCTCCATTGCTGGTGCAAGTGACAACTCTTATAGACATTATTGATATTAATATGGTAGTTCCTCAGGAAGAGGGAATTTTGACTTCCTCAAGATCCACCTATGTTATTCTTGGGCATATGTGCAAAAGCCTTCTACCACATGTTCATTGCTTCTCTGTTTATAAGAGTCATAAATGGAAACAACTTATACATCCCTTACAGAGGAATGGATAATTAAAATGTTGTATATTTACACAATGGAATATTACTCAACTATTCAAAAATTGAAAGCTGCATTTAAACTAATAGAACAATAAATAAATCACCCTTAGTGAAATAACCCAGACCCAAAAAGACAAATATTATATGTATCTGCTCATATGTGGTGTAGTGATATTTTTGTTTGTGATTTAACAAATAAAGCTTACCTGAAAATCAGACTGTGGGAATAAGTCATTACTTAGTCATAGAGGCCATGCACACACCCTTAATCCCAGCACTCAGGAGACAGAGACAGACAGTTCTCTGTGAGTTCCAGGTCACCCTGAGCTACACAAGATTAATACAGTCTAAAAGAAAAACAGAGCCAGGTTGTGATGAATCATACCTATAATCCCAGCACTAGGAGGGTGGAGACAAGAAGGAATATGACTTTCAGAGAAAGGACTAAAAGGTGAGAGAAGGCAAGAGCTCAAGACATTCAGTCTGAGGTTTTATAGAGATGGCATTCAATATGAAGATTTGGAGAGACAGCATACCCCATTCTGTCTGAGGATTTTGTAGAGGTAAGATCTAGTGGCTGGCTGCTCTGCTTCTCTGATCTTTCATCTCTCACCCTCTAATATCTGACTCAGAAGTAAAAAACAATGACATCTTAAATTTTGCATGCAAATGCATGGAATTAGAAAACACTTTCTTGAGTAAATTAACCAGGACCCCCCAAAAATGAATATGGTATGTACTCACTCATAAGTGAATACTTGCTATGACCCTAGAGAAGTTAAGAAATAAGATGAATCTTATATTAGGCTAAATATTGAGGATGCAAAATAAGTAAAAAGCATTAGGACTTGGTTCTCCAGGAATTTGTGATCTGTGTAGGAAATGAAATTGAAGTCACACAACTAAAACACTATGTAAGATAAGAAATATGAAAAATAATCATGTAGATTGATGGAGCTGCGATATTGTGGTTGACTCTTAGTGTCAGAGGTGAAGCGTATGTAAGGACTCAGATAACCAGTGTCAGAACTCTATTATGTTAGTATTTGATATAGCATCTCTTGCACACTTTTGTTTATTTTGGCCGATCATCAAATGTAATTTTTAATTCAAAGAAAGATTATGCCACATGTCATGTTTCTTATCGATTTTCATGTTGGGGTTAGTCTGCAACTTGTCTGTTAGTGTTCAAGCAAATATGTATCTCAATGTAACATATTCATGGGGTACAATGTTATTTGTATCTATGTTTGCAGGACTGACCAGTCAACATTAGATAAATGATTGGTTGTCTTTGATTTGGGGAAGACTTATCTCCTTACTTTTTCCCAAGGCTTCTTTAAAAACAGTTTTAGGTTTACTGCAAAATTAAAAAATAGATACAATAATTCCCCATATGACTGCTGCTCTCACACTTACAAAGTCTCATGCACTATCACTATCCTCTTCCAGAATGGTATGTTTGCTACAATTCATCAATCTAAAATAGTCTACCAAAATCTAGGATTATAGTGAACATTCATGAAATTACTGGGTATTATACATTTCATAAGTTTAGAGAAATTATATAAAGACTTGTATTAATCATAGTGTCACACAAAGTATTTTCTCTGCTGTCCAATACTACCTACCTACTCCTCCAATGCATCCCTTCCTTCTGCCATGTATCTATCCACCTGTACTTGTTTAACAATGATTTGATTGTCACTGCTTTCCCTTGTCAGAGTGTCATACAGTTGTGTCATGGAGCATGTTGCTACTTCAGGTGGCTTCTTTCACTTAGTAGTGCACATTTTAGTTTAATCTTGATCTTCTCATAGTTAACCACTAATTGTTAAAGGTTTTACTGCACTTTTGGAGAACTTAACTGGTACTTATATGATGTCCTCCTTTTATAACATTCCTTGCTGTGAAGTCTTCTGCTTGAAATCAATTTACTTGATCCTGAGTTCTTACTGCTATCTCTATGCTTTCTTTATCCAGTTACTCTGTTTTGTATATCTCTACATTTAAATATATTTCTTGTATAATTGGATCATAGTTTTTGATCTATTCTGTTGATGGGTTGTAAAACACAAAACTTGCATGGGATTTTGATTACAAGTCACACTTTTTGTGGATCCACCGAATAACTTCAAATGCATTTCACATTGTTTTTTCCCTCATCTGTGTGAGGCAAAAAATCTAGAAAACATGAGCACTTTGGAAGTACATATATGAAATTGGGATGATACAGAGAAGATAGACATTACTCATGCAGGAGGATAACACATATTTCATATTTTTTAAAAAAGTGGAAGTGGTGCAACACACCTTTAAACTCAGAACGCAGAGGCAGATGGATCTCTGTAAATTCAGGCCAGCCTGGTCTACAGAGTGAGTTCCATGACAGACTCCAAAGCTACAGAGAAACTCTGTCTTGAAAAACAAAGCTAATAGCCTGGAAGTAGCTGGTTTGTCTAATAGTCCTTCACTCTTGTACCTAAAGTTTTGCAATCATTTCTTTGGGGCCTTTCTAAGGAGATTGCTCTAGTCTGTTGTGTAATATTTTAATTGTGTTCTGACAGATAAAGCTTGCTTGTAGTCAGAGGGTAGAGCTAGCCATTAGGTGACCATAGAGGTTTGGAGGGGCTAAGAAAGGATCTCAGGAATTTTGGAAGGTCGAGCAGCAAAGGAAGGAAGTATCTGTGGCTGTTCGCTATTCTCTGATCTTTCAATTTCTTTCTTTCTTTCTTTCTTTCGTTCGTTCGTTCGTTCGTTCGTTCGTTCGTTCTTTCTTTCTTTCTTCCTTCCTTCCTTCCTTTCTTCTTTTCTTTTCTTTCTTTCTTTTTGTTTTTTTTTTTTTTTTGGTTTTTTTTGAGGCAAGGTTTCTCTGAAGCTTTGGAACCTGTCCTGAAGCTAGCTCTTGTAGATTACGCTGGCCTCGAACTCAGAGATCTGTCTGCCTCTCCCTCCCGAGTGCTGGGATTAAAGGCGTGTGCAACCACCGCCTGATGGATCTTTCAATTTCTTTTTTTTTAAATTTATTTATTTATTATGTATGCAATATTCTGTCTGTGTGTCTGCCTGCAGGCCAGAAGAGGTCACCAGACCTCATTACAGATGGTTGTGAGCCACCATGTGGTTGCTGGGAATTGAACTCAGGACCTTTAGAAGAGCAGACAATGCTCTTAACCTCTGAGCCATCTCTCCAGCCCCGATCTTTCAATTTCTTACCCCAATATTTGACCCCTCTTTGTTTTTACTGATAAAGATTATTTATATCAATGCTTCATCTGATATACAGCTTTAGGGACACGAATTCATGGGATAACCACTTGACTATGACTTTGCATTTGCCGGCATTTGCACAGCTGTACACAAGAACAACACCCACCATAATCATTGTGCTAATACCTGGTTTTTCCTTTTCTTCCTCAAGTCTTATGAGTGATTCCTGGATTTTCCTGTTGCAGCCTCTCTACAGCAGCCAATGCAAGCTCCAAATTCTACAGGCTCCTTAATTTTAAATACCACCAAAGTTAGGCCCTCACCACTGGCAAGCCCTGAGTTCAAGCAGAACCAACCCACCATTACATTTTAAAATTAGAGAGGAACATCCCAAGTTGTCAGAAATCCAACCTTAATTTATCCTGTCACCACACAGGATTAGCCAGCAAATGACAGGTATTCAAAAGGCAATGATAGAGCTGACTGGATTCCTGTAGAAATGCTAGATTTGAGGAAATTTAAGGAACTGAGAGTCTCATAGAGCTGTGCAATCACCTTTTGTCAAACAGATGTTAAATTCATGGATAGCTAAAAACAGAGTTGGCTCACAAGACTGGAACAACATAGTTACAACAGTATTGGAGATTGAGCTTCAAAAGCAGAGGAGGACCTGGTGGAAAGATGCGGTTTGGTTATTGAACAATGAAGTAGAGGTAGAGTTATTAAAATTTCCTAAGACTAACTTCTCGGAGAAGGCAATTATGTTGAACTATAAAGACAGTCTCTATAAGAGGATCACATCTGGACTCAAGGTCTTGAAGCAGCTTTGAATGCTTGGGACAGATCTCAAGAAGTTAGAAAGAGGATGGAATCATTTCCTAAAGTTATACAGAACCCAAAAGACACCTTCACTGATACTTTACAAAGATTGATCTCAACTATAAATAGAATTATACTAAATTCAAAAATTAAAAGCTAGGCAAAAACTAATAGAATCTTTGTATTTTTAAATTGGTATTTCATAAAGCAAAAGGGTAATTAGGCCTTTTCAGGCAAAATCAGTATCTACAGGGCAATGGATCTAAAACATACTCAATATTGAATCTCATAAGAATGATGATATTGATTAGAAGAGGTGATTTCCAAACACTTGAAGGAGAATGAAAATGTCAGATGTTTAAATTATGGTAAACAAGGTCACCTAAAAAGAGACTGTAGGCAAAGAATTTTTAGAAACAATATTTTTTTCTAGGATTTATCCAAACAGAAGTCTTCTGCCTTCCAGAGTAGGCAGA
This sequence comes from Myodes glareolus, assembly GCF_982192425.1. Classification (NCBI taxonomy): domain Eukaryota; kingdom Metazoa; phylum Chordata; class Mammalia; order Rodentia; family Cricetidae; genus Myodes; species Myodes glareolus. The sequence goes on along the minus strand of NC_142041.1, from coordinate 72,995,740 downwards.
AGATGTGGCAAAGCCAAACATGGACCAATGAGTACAGATCAAAAAGGGACAGACAGGTGACCCTTTGAAATCGGGAAATGCCTGTTGGGGGCCTGTTGCAGTCCTGTGTGTTGAATTTGGCTCAATAATTCAATTAAAGTACCTAATGAATATTAAAAAAAAATAATATGACTCTGGATCATAGAACAAAAATTTCAGGAGAAACCATAAAACAAACATTTTGGCAAATTTCTATAAATAATAAAAGACCAAAGTTAAAAGTATAAATAAATGGCTATGTAATTAAGGGTCTTTAGACAGAGGGACAGATGTACCAATAACTGCACTAGAATCTTGGCATCCAAATTGGCTTCTTCAGAAGGAAAATATTCAGCTTGTAGGGATGGAACTTTGTCTCATGTAAAACAAAGTACAGGGTGGGTCAAATATATATTGGGCCAGAAATACAGAGAAGAAAAGTAAAATCATATGTGACTAACACAAGAATGAAATTACAGAGAAGTGATATGTTACAACAATGAAATACCTGGATTAACATTCCTCCAATCTCTGAAAGAAACCATAAACTAGCACATGTTTGTGGGAAAATATTAAACGGTATTAAAAAGAGCAGTCAGTAATCATTCAGGTTGTACATATACAGGACACTACAGCTGCTGATCTTTCTATGGTACTGATACTCTGCCTTTAAAAGGATTAACTGACAAGTCTGTCTGGGTGTAAGAATGGCCCTTGACATCAGAAATATTTGAGGCCTTAGAATAGCTGTAACAGAAGCAGCTATATGCTCAATGTTTTGAAGAGTTCACCAGTCTTTGGAATTCTTCTGTATTTGTTATTAAAATGAAATCTGGAAATCGGATAATTTTAATAGATCTAAACAGTATTAATAAGATGATTCAGTCAATGGATTCTTTACAGTCTGAAATTCCCTTGCATTCTCTATTACCTAAAGGTGCTTTATCATAGTGATCGATTTAAAATATTGCTTTTTTACTATACCTTATAGGACAGAGAAAAACTTGCCCTCACAACACCTACTTATAATAAGTCTGTTACAAAGATATCAGTGTAAGAGTCTCCCACTGGTGATGTTAAACAGCCTTATTATGTGCCGATAATTTGTACAACAACTGTTGTTAATGGCTGTAAACTGTTTCTTCAATCGATAACTGATGATTGTATTGATATATGTTACTAGCTGATTCAAATGTACGTACCTTAGAGAAAATATTTGATGTGGGACTCCCCTCTGTATGCTGTAATACCATTGGTAAATAAAGGAACTGCCTTGGGCATATAGTAGAGCTATAGGGGAACAGGGCTAGGTGGGGAAAACTAAATGGAATGCTTGGAGAAAGAAGGTGTTTTGTTTTAGAATCCCTCCTTCTGAGTGCATGCACATCCTCCACTGGGCTGAGAGTGTGCCTAGCTCGGCATGAGTCCTCTCTCAGCCCTCCTCAGCCGTGGCCTGTGCGCAGAGCCAGCAGTTCATTTGGATATAGAATTCTCATGCAATTGTCTTTTTGCTACAGATTGTCTATGGTTCTTTTTATTTTCTCATTGCATGAGTCAGAGCAGCTTCAAATCCTTGCATGTTCTACCCGGTACCTGTTCCCTGTTGCTGCACACCACAGACACTCAGATGGAACACAGGCTTTCTCAGATGCCTCTCTTATTTTGTCATTCCTGTGCTTGTGTGGCTGCTGACCAATCAAGGCCCCCCACAGAGCACACGATCTGTGATTTCTATTAAATAACTGTTTTTAATCTGAGCATATCTTTTAACATTTCACTCTAAAATCAGATTCAGACCAGTCACACGACTCTAAGTGCACCACAGGGCCCTGATGCATTTATTTTATTGGTGGCCTGTGACACTTACTGGCTGGTAACAATTATTGCAACTACTCTGGCTCAAACTCAACCATAGGTAAGATTCATAATTTGAAATTTAAATTATAAATTCATAATTCAAAAGGGCAATATGTCAGACAACCTAACTGTCCAGGGATTCAATATCCTCTTTACTTACACCATGTAAGAGGTTTTATAAGACTTACATGATTTCCCTCCTATATCGTTATTTTTGATTCTGGGGATTAGTCTTGTTCTCAATATGTTTTCGTTAAAAATGTGGTTTGATAAAAGGGTGAAGAATGAGGTGTGTTTAGAAATAGTACAGTCTTCCCAGACTGCTACGAAGCTTCTAAAAGGAGAGGTTGGAACTCTGAAAGGGGGTATGATCATTTTAACTAACAAAACTCCATCAAATGAGGTACTTTTAGAAATAGTACAGACTGACAGTAATTTATTAAAATGAAATCTCAGCACTCTGGAGAAGGATACAGCCAATTTGGAACATAAAACCCAGTCAATGACAGTGGGTGCTGTGAGATTATTTGAGGAAATTTGTACTGTTGAGTGTATTAGTCGGACTCTATTGAAGGAGTATGACAGATTGACTGACAGAATGTCTCTCCAGGAAGGTAATATGCATGCTATGAAGATAATGTCCAAGGATGAGACATTATCTCTAATGGACAGACTTCATACCTTGGAATACTCAAAAAGGACATTAGAACAGAACACTGGACAGGAGATCCAGACTTTACAAAAGGCAGTGGTAAATAGATTTGAAAAGATCGAGGAACTTATCAAATTTGGTGACTAGGGAAAAAAAGGTACAAAGATAAAATTTAGCCTCATCAGTACATAAAATACTCTGGGATAGCTTCACCAGAGTTATGCCTGCCTTTCTGGTAACAACATCAGAAAGAATTTTTGGCTCCAAGTACCCTAAGGTTGTCCAAGAATATTCATGGGAGCCCATACATATGACTGCTCTAAGGAAGTTAAACAAGAAATTGTAGCTTACTGACTACATTCATCCTTTCTTAGGGAAGAAAGAGAGTTAAATCTTACCTTAAGGTTAAATGGGGCCAGAGAGAACTTTTTAGAGACTTTTTTCAAAGACTAACTAGAGCTGTACCAATAGGGGTAACTGACCCAGAAGCTAGAAGTATAATAATTGAGTCTTTGGCTTATGAAAATGCCAACATTGAGTGCAAATGGATCTGTTGGCCTTTAAATATCAGATCAGCAACCATGGATGAATGGGCCTTGCATACAATGAATGTTGAGACACTTGACTATGGTACTGAAGTATGGGTAGGAGAAGCAGTTTCCAATGGTAAGAGAAGGCATCAAAATACCAAACATTTTAATTGTGGTAGAATGAAACATCTGAGAAAGGATTGTAGACAACAGATTCCTAGAAATAATGTCTCCTCTGGGAATGGCAGAAATAGGAGGACTCAGCCCTCAGGTGTGGTAAAGGCCAACACTGGAAAAGTAAATGTAGGTCAATGAAAGATAGACAAGGCAACCCAATACCATCAGAAACCACTGTTGGGGCCTCTTGCAGGTCCCCATGATGAATGTGCCCAGTCATTCCCAGTTACTGTGGAGAACGTGTCTCACCAGGAAAATTTTAAAAATCCAGTGCCTACTGTAAGAAAAATACTGGTCTAAATGATGAGTTAAATGTGGAGAATTAGTTAAAAAAAATTCCAGTAGGACAGAAGTATATATTCTGGAAGACTCCTATAAATTATAAATGATCAAAGACCAAAGCTAAGAGTGTGTGCATATGGTATTTTTATTGACTGCCTACTAGACACAGGTGTGGATGGGAATATCATTACTCCAGAATCTTGGCATTCGAATTAGCTTCTTCAAGAGAATTCCTATGAATTGGAATCCCATCTCAGGTAAAACAAAGCATGATATGGGTTGAATACATAGGGCAAATTGGAAGACTGAGGTCATCTATAGCGTATTTTGCAGTGAATTTGTGGGGTCGTGACCTATTTCAGCAATGGACTACCCAGGTTAACATTTCTGCAGTCCTGAAATCTATGTTTCTGAGACAAATATTCAACCTATGGACCCTCTGCAATCTTGAATTCCTCTGCCTTCTGTATTACCAAAGGGATGGCCTCTCATAGTTATTATTTAAAGAATTGTTTCTTCACTATATCTTTACAAGAAAAGGATAGAGAAAAGTGTCTTCACAGTGCCTACTTATAATAATTCTCAGACTACAGGGAGATATCAATGAACCATCTTCCCACATGGAATACTCAATAGCTTCACCCTGTGCTAATACTTTGTGAGCCAGCCATTAGAAATAATATATAAGCAGTTTCCTAAGTCTATAATTTACCATTACATAGATGACATTTTATTATATGATTCAAATATAGATTATTTAGTAAGGATGTTTGAAGAAGTAAAAAAAAAGTCTTGCCTAAAAAAGATTCAAAGAGGAGATTCTGTTAATTATCTAGGTTACATAGTAGGTTTAAGAAAATTAGAAAACAAAAGACACATATTATGAGAGACCAGCTGTGTACTCTTAATGACTTTCAAAGATTATTAGGAGACATTTCCAGTCTATGACTGGCTATTGGAATAACACCTAATCTAATAATTTATTTTTTTAAAAAAACCCTATATATTGATAATGACTTGAATAGTTCCAGAGAATTAATAGCTGAAGTGGAAAAGGAATTGATGATTGTTGAGGAGAAATTACAGGAAGTACATGTTGATAGGGTGAATCCAAATCTTACTTGTATTCTAGTCATATTGTTTTCCATAAATTCTACTACAGGAATTTTAAAGCAGAGAAACAATATTATCTTAGAATGGATCTTTTTATCACATAAACCAAGTAAAAAATTAAAATCTTATGTGGAATTTGTCTCTGAATTAATTATAAAATGTAAGTTGAGTTTTTGTCAATTAGCAGGTATAGACCCAGCAAAGATTATAATGCCTTTTACTGCTGAAAAAATAAAAAAGTTGTGGGAAGACAATGAACCCTAGCAAAGGGTTTGTGCTACCATTTTTGGAGAAATTAACTGAAATTATCCCCAAAGTGATAGACTTAACCTTATCAAGAGAACTTCTTAGACGCTCCCCCCAAATTATACATGATACACCAATAACTGAAGTATGTACATGTTATACTGAGCAAGTAAACTAGAGAAGACAGGATACAAATCAAAATAATTAAGTACAGTGGAACAAAGTCCTTATAATTCTGTCCAGAAGGCAGAATTATATGCTATTCTTATGTTACTGAGGGATTTTAAAGAACCTCTCAATATATTTACTGATTCACAATATGCAGAAATACTTGTTTTGCATATTGGAACTGCTGAATTTGTACCAGATGATACAGAATTGACTTTATTTTTCTGCCAGGTGCAAGTTATAATCAGGAATAGGCTTTGTCTTATATACATAACACACATCTGATCCCATGAGTCTGACAGGTCCTCTATCACAAGGTAATGCAGAAATTGATCAATAATTGGAAGTATGTTGTAGGACTCATAATTTCATTTTAAAAACATCATGTCAATAGCAAAGTTTAAAGAAAGAGTTTTCCATTACATGGCAACAAGTCAAGGAGATTATAAAGAAGTGCCCTACTTGCTCTTTCTGTAATCCAACACCATTGCCTGCAGGGAGTAACCCAAAGTGTACTCCGAGGAATGAGATCTGGCAAATAGATGGATTTTACTTTATGGAATTTGGTAAATTAAAATATGTATACCACATCACAGATGCATATTCAGGTTTTCAATGGGCAACTGCTTTGAGCTCAGAAAAGGCTGTTTCACTAATCACACATTTATTGGAAGTTATGGCCATCATGGGTATACCTGCACAAATAAAGACAGACAATGGTTGGCATATGTATCTAAGAAAATGAAGCAGGTATTTTTTTGCTTATTATAATATAAAGCACATTACAGGTATAACAAATCATCCCACATGTCAGGCAGCTCTGGAAAGGTCAAACCAATACTGCAATGGGTACACTAAATGAACAAAAAGGGTTCAAATATACCCTCAGAAATAGATTGCATAATGCTTTATTAATCTTGAGTTTTCTTAATGCTAATGAGAAAGGAACAATACCAGCAGAGAGGCAATGGATAATGGAAAAAAAAACTTCTAAATTGAATCAACCAGTATATTGCAAGAATATGTTGACCTCACAATAGAAACCAGGTGATGTACTACATTGGGGAAGGGTTTTGCTCTTGTTTCCATAAAAGAAGAAAAATTATGGATACCATCAAAATTAATAAAGATTCATTTTGTAAAGGAGAAACTTCTTGAAAAAAGAAACTAAAATTAATCCACAATGGTGACAATCATACAGGTGGTAAGAAAAGCTCCTCCTTCAACCACTGACAAGTTACATAGTATCCTGAAATGGATAAGCAGGACTGTCAAATTTTGCCAAGACAGGGTAAGAAGGTTTTGAAAATTTTCCTGCCTCTGAGAATGGTCTGTTAGCTATACTAGGCCTTAGACAAACTAAGACTTTGGGTGATTGCTCAGGTAGCTAATTGTCTCCGTCATATATTGCTCGCTTTGGGAGCTACTTGATTGTACTTCCGGCCTACTCAAGTAATATTATCTTCCTTCTCAGGTCTTTGGTGGGGTTGAAGATTAGATATTCATAGTTACTGTACTCCTATAATCTAGCCAAGCCATTTCCTATACAAGACTTGAACTCCATAGTATAGAATATTTATTAAAACATTTAGCATATATTCCTTGCTTAATGTTGTTTATGCCGGTTGTATTTATAATTATATTTAATATCTGTTTCTACTGTGTATAGTTTTGTATTGGGTTTGGAACTCTCCTATTTAAACAAAAGGGGGAGGAGGTGTGGGAACACATTTTACTCTTTTAGTCTATAGCCTTTAAGATACCAGCCCACTTGGGCATGCTCGATTATACTGTAAAAGCAGGAGTAAATTTGTACCCACTCTCTTGCTTCCAGTTCCTGCTTCTGGCTGCTAGATTCTGTTCCTGTTTGCTCAGAGTACTGTTGTCTAGGACAGTGATCTGTAAGTTTTCCCTTTAAATAAATAACCCTTTTATTATTCATAATTCTGAACTGATGTGAGATTGTTTTGTGACTTACATCATCAGGAACAGAGAAAAACATATAGTTCAATAAAAACAATTTAAAAAATATGGAAACATGGATACTGACTTTATATTTGATGTATTATTCTTTCTGTATGTCGTGAATGCTGTGAATAACAGTGGTTATTAAAGAAACTCTCTTATACCTGTACAGGGAATAGAGGTAGGTGGCAGAAACTGAACTGAATGGTGGGAGAAAGAAAGGCAGAGTTTAGAGAGAAGTCATGGAGCCACCACCAAGACAGATGTGCTGAAACTTTAGCCATTAAGGAACAGACACGTGGTCATACACAGATTAATAGAAATTGGTTAAATTAATATATAGCAATTCACTGAAAAGAAGCTAGAGCTAATGGGCCATGCAGTGATTTAATTAATACAGTTTCTGTGTGATTATTTTGGGGCTAAGAAGCCTGGAACCAACAAGAGGCTCTCTTCTCCTACATATATTAAATGAAAAATAAAAAAGGAAGGTATTAATTTTAACATAGGAAAATTACATAAATAAAACAGTTGTCAAGGATTAATTATAAGTATAATATGTAGTTGATTTACATTTGGCAAATTAAGGAAAATACTCGATCATTTATTCTATCTTTGTGAGTCTAAGTTTTATATCTAGTTTATCTTCTATAATAACTAAGGAGAACTATAACTACCTGTCTTTGACTCTTCAAAGACCCCAGAGGATACAGTATTACCTAAGTAAACAGGAAGTGCATTGTAAGCAGCTTCCAAATTTCTAGAACTGATAAAAACATCTTGCAGCCTGGACAGTCACCAAAATACTTTTGTAATGTTGGGGCATCCTTCTTCAGCCTACAGGCCCATAGTATCCAGCAGACTTTTCCATGATGAAGGAAATTTGAAGATCTCTTCTGCCTTGTACTGACAAAAATTCAGCAGTTGTTGTCTTTTCTGTTCTGCAGAATGTCTGGCAGTTTCTTCTGGGAAGCAAAAACCCTGAAGGACCATCCCATCTTTTGGAAAGTTTATCAGTTACTTTTCTGTAGGTCCTGCATGTCCAACTCATACAGCATAACATAAAGCAATCTGGGCAAGAACAGTTTCTTTCCTATATTGCTAAACTTGTCTTGTTGAAGGTAAATTAGATAATGGGTTTTTTCAATGCCCATCAATTCTCTGAAATAATTGGTTCTGCCAGAAGCAGACAAGTCTCATTGTTTAGAAAAGTCTAAGTTCTTAAAATATTTTAAGTGCCATATTTTTTAGGAGGTGAGGTGTTGAAGATTATCTATATGACTGAATATATCTCCGTATATCTAGAAAATCTAACTAACATGATTATAACTTTGATTATTACATGACTCTCTTAATCTGTAATTTTTAATTATATATTACATTTTAAATGAGCTGTATAAACATAATACTTTAAACAAGATTAGAAATATACATATAAAATTTGACCTTAAATTTATACAACAAACCCACAGACATACCAATAAATAGTATACATAATTATATTATATCACCCTCCAGTTTTTTAGAAAGATTGGGAATTTGGTCATAGTATTCTCCAAACTGCTTCTTACTGTTTGTTGGGGCTAAGTATTCTTAAGGTTTATGGAGATGTTTCAGGGTGCAATATTCCATAAAACCACAATAGTCTGAAAGGAATTCAAAGGTTCCCATCCTCTATGGAAACAAAAGCTGAACCTTTTTTTCAAAACAACATATCCTTAGACTAAAATTTTCAAGTCAAGATACATTTATTATATATGTTGGATTAGATTAATAACCTCCAGATTCATGTGTTTTTCTGTGGTCAAAAATTCAAAGAAAACACAATGAATACATAATCCAACCTTTCTGTGTATTTTCTATCTTTATGAAGCTTTTAAAAATTACTTTTGATCTATGAAAATTTCCTTTCATTATGTCTTTCTGTACTCTTTTATATTACTTTTACTGTTTCCTTAGAGAATTTGTTTTATTTTAAGGCTATTTGTTTCTTTTTATAACTGTTTATATTCTTTTCCCATTTTTATACAGACTCTGTCTCATTTAGAGTTATTTTATGTCTGCATCTGTCTTATTGCATATTTGTAATATTTTCAGAACAGGATGCTGAGTGAGCTCCTTCTGCTCCTTCAGCCAATAGCCACTGAGATACCAGACCATTGGGGCATGGTCTCTCTCTCTTTAAAAAAGCAGCGGCTGTCCTCTATTCGCTCTCTGGCTTCCGGCTTTGCTTCCGACTCCTAGACTCCTTTCCTGATCACGCAGAGGGGCTGTTGCCTGGGACAGTAATCTGTAAGTTTTTACCCTTTGAATAAATAACCATTCCATTAATCATAATTCCAAACTGATGTGGGATTATTTGTGACTTACGCCTTCAACTGGTGCCCACGTGGATAACTGAATCCACAGAAAGTTTGAGAAAGCTGGGAAAGAATAGAGTAAAGCATGTTTTCTTGGTGGCAGCAAGTCTACTTCTGGGGTCTACTCTGCTTGATAGGGGCAAGCAAGCACTTTCATCTAAGAGAGGTTTCCTGACTCAGCTTTGGCTGCAAAACTCTGCAGCTCTTTGAGAGGTCCAGCTACGAAACACTTAAATGGTGTTGATGAAAAGCTGAATGCATGCTTTTCAGTTTTCAGCCCTAGCAGGAAAAAAGCTGAGCTGTTTGAAAATGCTGACTTTCTGGGCTATCCTGCCAGGGCAAACCCTGACTCTTTCAAATAAATGGTCCTGACTACAGAGGTTTTGAGTGTTGTTTAACACTATTGCAGCTTGCTTGCTGGCAAGGACCTTGAAACACCATAGAGTTGTGGCAATCAAAATGGCTACAGATGGTACCTCCGCCATGAGGCTGGAAAACTAAGAAGTGGGCTGAATCTAGCTGTCAAAGCCACGGCTTTCCATATTGCTTAGCATAAAGACTCATGTGGTCAAAAAAAGAGAAATATACAGTAAAGAGAGATTCAAAAACAAAGGAAACCCCTAAATGTTTTACAGTGTGTTAAAAATATATACAAGCTAAAAGTTAAAGTTCTTAAAGTTTAAAAGAAAAAAAGAGAGTAGTTGAATGTGGTAGTACACACCTTTAATCCCAATGTCTTGGATACAGAGGTAGATTGACCACTGTGACTTCAAGGGACAGAGGTAGATTGACCTCTGTGACTTCAAAGTGTGGTAGCACACACCTTTAAACCCATTGCCTAAGAGGCAGAGACAGACAGATATCTGAGTTCAAGGTGTGAGCACACACCTTTAATGCTAGCACTGGGGAGGCAGAGACAGTTGGATCTCTGTGAGTTCAAGGACAGCCTGGTCTACAGAGTTATTCCAGGACAAAGATATACAGAGAACCTGTATCAAAAAGTAAAAGTAAAAATAAAAGAAATAGAGGTTAAAATAAAACTGAACAAAGATGGAAAATACACAGACAATCTTGATACTGTATTGTAACATGAGGGTCAGCTTGTTGGGGTTTCTGTCCTGCCCAGCACCCCAACAAGTCAACAAGTCGCAAAGAAAATCACACACAGAACTCCATAAGATTATAAACTGATTGGCCCATTAGGTCAGGCTTCTTATTAGTCCTTGTAACTTATATTAATTCATTATCATTATCTATATTAGCCATAATGGCTCAGTACCTTTTCCAGTGGGGGCAGCTTACATGTTGCTTCTTCAGTGGTCTGCGCAGGAGTAGCAGGGGAATCTTCTTGCTTCCCAGAATTCTCCTGTTCTCATTGCATCACCTCTACTTTCTATATGATATTCCCGCCTATACTTCCTGCCTGGCCAATCACTGTTTTATTAAAATACATGATTGACAGAATACAGATAATTCTTCCACATCACTGTATGCTATTATGCTCTCTTTAAATTGTTTGAATGCTGAGGAAGGAACAACAGCTGCTAAAAGACTTTTGTTTATAAATGCTACTGAACTAACCCAATATAGGTATTTTGAAAATACTTTGACTTCAAAACTGAAGTAAAAAGGTATGTTACTGTGGAGAAGAGATTTTGCTTTTGTTTCCACAGAAAATGAGAGGCTGTTGATTCATTCTGAGTTAAGAAAAATCCAGATTGATCAAGGAAACCCACCCAAGAAATCTCCAGTAGGAACAGATGGCCCAGATGTCAGAGTTCTACATCCAGAACGGATTCAAGATGCTTCCTGAGATGATCGGGTCTCACCGGATACTCCAGTCAGAACTTGATTATAATTCTAAATTTTCTTTAGGTCCCCATAAGATTATCAGCACCCCCAAAACCAGCCAGAAGTACCCTTGAAAACTATGCCCACATTCCCAACAAATGGACTATGGATATTTTCCTTTTTTTTTTAAGAGGAGGAAGTGGTGCAGGAGAATTATCTGTATTCTGTCAATCATGTAGTTTAAGTAAATGCTGATTGGCCAGGCAGGAAGGATAGGTGGGAAAACCAGACAGGAAATAGAGGTGATGCAATGAGAACAGGAGAATTCTGGGAAGCATCCTTTGCCATTCCTGACCAGATCACTGAAGAAACAACATGTTTGCTGACAGCTGAAAAAGGTAGCAAGCCATATGACTAACATAGATCAGAATAATGGGTTAATATAAACTACAAGAGTTAATAAGAAGCCTGAGCTAATGGGCCAATCAGTTTTATAATCTTGTGGAGTCCTCTGTATGATTATCTTTGGGGTATGCCAGCTGTGGAGTGCCAGGCTGGACAGATACACCAACAAGCCAGCCCTCATGTTACCTTTTTTTTAAAAAAAAATTTCTCTCCCAAAGCCTTGTAAATAAATTTTCTTATTTTGTTTACTTTAACTTGTGTCTTTATCTTGAATTATGCTTGGAAACATTTTTCAGTATATTTTCATTATAGTGACTGAGATCGCTTTAGGTTTATTTAGCTGGTTTATGCTAAACCCTCCCAAATTCTGATAAATGTCTGCAGGTAAGGGGTGACTAAAATATGTTCATTGACACAAGCCTAGTTGCTGTATTTTAATTAGACATGAAAATGACTTTAGTAAGTATATGGAAAATAGAAAAAAATCTTAAAATTTGTAAAGAAAAAACATTTCACAAATGACAGGAGTCATGTGACCTCTTCAGGTGACAATGCCTGAGGATAGCACAAAATGATCTCCTAGTCTCAAGACCTTGGAGACTCTTACCAACTTGGCAAAGACCTATGGGAGAATTTACTTCATGATTATGGGCATGACCCTGAGAGCATAAGTGCTACATGTTCTCTTTGTATGTCAGCCATACTGCTGGCCTGATTGCGTCACAGTAGGTCAAGAAGTATCACATAGTTGCCTCATTGTTCTGGAAAGAATTATTTTAACCAGAAGAGTTTTTGAGAAATGCTATTATATAGATGATAACAAGAGTTAATCGGAACAGTCTAGTGTGATGATATTTTATTTTTAATTTTATTTTAATAAATCTTGCCTGAAAATCAGAATGCAAAACTAAGCCACTATAGGCCAGGGAATGGTAGAATTTTAGTCCCAGGACTAGGAAGACAGAAGCACATAGATTCTTGTGAATTTAAGTCTACCCTGGGCTACACAAGACTGATACAGAAACAGATCCAGGTTGTGGTGACTCAAACCTTTAGTCCCAGTATTTGGAAGTCAGACATCTTTAATTCGAGAACTAGGGAAGTGGAGACAGGAATAATGTGACTGAGCTGAGAGGAATATAAAGAGGAAGAAACAGGAACTTATTGGAGTATGTAGTCTGAGGTTTCATGGAAAATGGATCTCCACCATTCAATCTGAAGATTTGATAGGGGTAAAGGGTCTCTCTAGTGGCAGGCTGCTTTGTTTTTCTGATATTTAGATTGAATTCCAGTATTTCTCTCTGGATTTTTATTATTTGTGTTTTGTTTGGTGCCAAACATTTGGGGAGGGGTACAAATTCAGGGAAATGTCTTTTGCCTGTGACTTTATAGTCACCAGCATAAGTCAAAGCTCCACATGACCAGAGACACTGCTATAGTGGTTAGGATTTTTTTTTCTCTCCTCGTGGTCTCTCCCTGAACCACCTTCTGTGGTTTCTGTAAAACTAGGAAGCTGCCTTGAAATACATTTAGGCTTTTACTGTTCAATACAACAAAAATAAGTCTCACATCCTCATCAACAGTGCCAGCAGATTTGGTAAGACAAGTATGAATTCTTAAAATGAGGAATTAGTAAAGAGATAATTTCTCGCACATTGAAAATGGACAATATCATTACAATGTAGGGATTTGGGTCTCTGAACTGTTACACACTGTACAGTTTGAAAACAGAATGATTAAATGAGAGGGTAGAAAATTGGATGGGATTTGTGTAATGTCAATTGTGACTATGATCAGCATCATCATTTTAGTTTTATCACTAAAAATGTTGGTTAATCTGAGTGCTTAGATTCAATTTTTAGAAAAACTTAAAAAGAACAGATCATTGAGGTATTCAAATCCAAGGAGAGGTATTTAATAGAGGATGAATTTCAATGTTGCATTGTAAGAATAGAGAGGAACAGCCTAAGCATTTCAAATAACCAAATTTAACATATCCAGTAACCTTATGTCAGTTTCCAAATGGCATAACCTCTTTAAGAGCTGATTGGATTTTTAAGATAATGTTAGATTTAATAAGATTCACTGAAGCAATAGTCTCATATACCATGCAATCCTCTGTTGGAGAATCTCCTTCAGCCAATGGTCTTGTAGATGCTGGACCAGGTTGGGCATGGCTATTGGTACCAAAAATATGCACACTCATAAGCCTGCTGTTTTTTTTTCTCTCTCTATGATGGCCCTTCTCCCAACAAAAGCTTTCCCTCAAGGTGAGGGGTTGATTATAACAGGTATAATGTTGGGGGTTAGGGTGAAAGTATTGTAGGCTCAGGGATCTCTCTTTAAAAAAAATGAATGAAGAATAGCTGGATTAGTGTGAGCTTACTCACTAATTATAATTGCTCACTAATAATAACAGTATGAAATAAAGTGAATATTTGTGAGCTATTACTTATAGACAATTTGTATTGGAATAGATTCTTGTATATTAATACAAATTCACATTATATTTATTATATAAAATTTTCTATTTCTGGTTACCATATTTGTACACCTTTGCAAAGTTATTTTGTCATATTGTATGCATGCACATTTCTACCTCTCTTTAAGACTTTTTGTATATTGATACAATTTTAGAATATATTTATTATATTACACTATTCATTTATATCTTTAATCAAGATACTTCTATACTGTTTGCATTTTGAGGTCATTGTCCTCATTTGCTGCACAGTTGTTTAAAGATTATTTAATATTCTAATATGAAGTCTTATACAAGTATTAAGTATTATAGGTCAATAGTCATCGACAATTGTCATAGTTAGATTAATCAAGTTCTTTAGAAGCATAGAGATTGCCTTCTGCACAGAGAGGTAATCTTCAACCACTTTTAAAAACCTGTAGAATATGGCATATACATAAGTTCAGGTTCTGTTGACATGAGACCCAATTGCTCCTGGCAGCACTGATCTATTCCTGAGAGAATATTGAGCAACAAAGGTACTCTACTTGGAGCTTGTTTTTATCTAGGCAAAGCTGAACTTTGCCTATGCCTCGACCATTTATAAAATGCATGGTCTCTGGACTGGACAAGAAGGATACAAGAAAAAAAATGACAATGTTTGCCAAAATGGGGTAAGATGATTTTAAAATTTTTGCTGCCTCTAAAAATGGCCTGTAAGTTACTCTAGGTCTTAGCCAAATTTGGTTGCTTCAACATTACCAATAAGACACAGAATCTTTATGTTAAATTAATTTTCGAAATAATCAACATATGTTAATTATTATTAATATTGTTTTTGCTAGTTGTAATTCAAATTTTTATACCTGATATCTGCTCTTAGTGTATATTGATTGGTATTTGGTTTGGAACTCTCTTATTTAGACTAAAGGTGGAGGTGATGGTTAACCACCTTCAGCCATTGCCTTTGAGATGCTGGATCAGGTTGGGCATGACCTATAGTACCAAGCTGCTGCTGCTTCTTCTTCTTCTTCTTCTTCTTCTTCTTCTTCTTCTTCTTCTTCTTCTTCTTCTTCTTCTTCTTCTTCTTCTTCTTCTTCTTCTTCTTCTCTCTCTCTCTCTCTCTCTCTCTCTCTCTCTCTCTCTCTCTCTCCTATCTCTCCTGGCTTTTGGATTTTGTTCCTGTTCTCATTCATGCAGAGGACTGTGATCTCTGAGTCCCCCTAAATAAAGAACACTTTATATACTCAACACTTTATTATATTTGACATGGTTTGGGACTGCTTTATTTGCATTCACCTACATTCTCCTTTTGTGAAGTAAATGTCATTCATGGACAATTTTTAATAGAATTATCCCTAAATATGGGCAGACTTGATTTAAGCTGTGGTTTTGCATTAATTCCCTCAGCAAAGGAAATCTCAAAACAGTCTATCATAGACTTTGTTGTATGGTTACTAGTGTAATGAAGATATATAAGGAAAAGGGGCAAGCTGAGCAAAGAAAAACATTTGTGAAGAAATGGAACACCAGAAAGTGGAATGGAGTTAAGTTCTGTATTCAAAGAAATGAACTGGTTAAGAAATGGAATAAAGGAAGTCATGAGTCCAGAGAAAGATCCTACCCAACTACATTTCCAACTTGTAAAAAGGAATTAAAGGAAGGCTTAGAGTTGGGTCTGGTAGTACATGCCTTTAATTCCAGTACTAAGAAGGTAAAGGCTAGTGGGTCTCTGAGACCAGTCTGTTCTATGTAGTTTAGTCAGTAAAAGAAAACATAAAGTTGGTGAAGATGTACTTGTCCATATCCTAGGCCTGTAGTAAGGGGCTGCGGGCAGGCCTGCTTTTCGCCTCACCTGGCTCCTGCATGGCTAGCTTAGTCCCAGAAATAATAACACATAAGTTGTATTCATTTAAATACTGCCTGGCCCATTATCTCTAGAGAATTAGTTACTGGCTAACTCTCACATCTTGATTAACCCATTTCTAATAATCTGTATAGCACCACGAGGTGGTGGCTTACGGGGAAAGATTCAGCATGTCTGACCTGGTGGCTGGCTCCATGGCGTCTGCCTCATAGCCCTCTTCCCAGCATTCTGTTCTGTTTACTCCGCCTACCTAATTTTCTGTCCTATCAAGGGGCCAAGGCAGTCTCTTTATTGACCAATGAAAATAACACAATAGACAGATAACCCTCCTCCATCATAGGCCCAGTATACAGCAGAACTTGGTAGCTTTGTCAGGTGACTCTTGAGTTAGGTATTTTAAAAAAGGGTGCAGGTACATGGAATTTTTCTTTATGTCTAAGAAAAGTCCTTGAGTGGGGGCTTGTGGAGGCCTAGAGAGGCCACTGTCAAATTGAGACTTAGGTTCCTTTGGATAACCTAAGATGTTGGAGATTCCGATCCATTGATACCTGCTGAGGAAAGCTTCTAAAATGGAGTGGAAACAGCCCAAGAGAACGAAATATGTTACAGTCAACAGTGGTGAAATAAGTTGGAAATTAAAGAACATTTTGCCGTAAAACATGGAGATGCAGAGTTCAGTGTCTGCCCAGCTGGTTTTTTATCTTGATTTAATCAATATTTCCTCATTATGCTCCCTTCCCTGTGTTTTGGAATGATAATGGATATCCTATACATTATGTTGAAAGTATGTGATCTGCTTTTCATTTTTATTTTACAGGCGATTACAGTTAGGAGTTTATATGACTCTCTTAAAATACATGAAACTTTTAGATTTTAAATAAGTTTGAGACTTAATTATAAGACTATAAGAACTTTTAAAGTTGAACTGAATGAATTTTTGAATTATGATATGACCATAAGCCTTTGGGAACTTGATAGTGGAATGTAATAGTTTGAAAGAAAATGACCCGCAAAGGGAGTAGCACTATTAGGAGGTTTGGCCTTGTTGGAAGAAGTGTGTCACTGTGGAGGCAGGATTTTAAGTCTTGTATGTGTTCAAGATACTGCCCAGTGACACAGACCATTTCCTGTTGCCTACAAGTCGAGATATAAAACATCCACCTACCTTTTGTTACCATGCCTACCTGCATGTCACCATGTCATGTCATCATGATAATGAACTAAATCTCTGAATATGTGAGTCGCTCCAATTAAAAGCTTTTCCTTTATAAGAGTGTCCATGGTCATGCTATATCAAAAGTGCAATGAAACCCCAATTAAGACAGCTTGTAAGTATCCATCATCAAAATAAAGTCTTTATTCTGATAGAGGTAAGGACTAAAGAGAAAGGCTGATAGATATTCACACAGTTCTATGGGGAAATTATTCTCATTTTAATTGCTAATTTTTTATAATATTTGATGATTATTAGGAAAAATATCATGTTTTCCATTATTCATGATAATGCTAGGTTTCAAATATCATACTGGGGGACAATCAATCATACAGATTCCCAAGAAAGCATCTCTAGACAGATTGGTGCATGTTTCACTTAAATATTTAAAAAGAATAAGTTTCTGCTGTTTCTTCTTCACCAAAATAATACCTAGGGCTTTTTCAACCTCAGAGGGAACATTTTGTGACACTTTCAAATCTCATATGGTGGGAGAGAAACACATTGTGGTGAAAACTGACTTGCTTCCCTGACTTTGTATGGTTCATTCAGTCTCCTGTGATAGTCCCAGAAAACCACCTCCAAGGGGAACACAACAGCAGACATCTATGAATATTTCCCCACTATGCCATCTATCTGCTCTTAGAGTTGTCAATATAAAATATTGATACTATTCTGTTGAAGTCAGCTGGAGATTCAGGAACAGAATTGTTCTCTCTGATGACTTAAAATATAAAAAAATAAAAACCTAGGAAATAACCTTCCTCAAGACCAAGTAATACCACTTTTGGGTATATATCTCAAGGATGCTCAATTGTGCCACAAGGACATGTGCTCAGCTATGTTCATAGCAGCATTATTTGTCATAGCTAGGGGTAGAATGCTTGACTTTTATGCATGAGGCATTAAGTTTGAATGTCAACATTTTGCTGAACAAAGAAACCAGAAAAGAGTAACAGCACACACATGTACAAGCACACAGACAAATGGCAAGAAAACTAATGTACTTTGCTTTCTTAATAATAAATTCTAATCATAATTTGCCTCACAGAATTTGAGTCTATTTATGCAATTGTATTATTTTTCATTTGATTACATTTAGAACATAAAGAATAACTATAAAATAAACTATCTTGAAGACATAAGAACAGAAATTAGAGAAAACATATTGGGGTGATTCTGATTCCTCTCAGTTTCTGTGGATAAAAAAGATAGTTTAATGTGATGAAGCAGTTGTAGTGGAAAACTAATTTCTCTTCAGATGTATGGCCTATTTGAAAAGCAAGACCCTGTGATGAGGTGGATTACTTTATAACCTTATCTTTCAGTACTCAGAAGAGCAATACACATTCTTGAAATGTAATTTGAATGGTGACTCTTGTAAAGAATTGAGGATCATCTAAGTTTCTTTTGTACATCAAGTAAATGTATTTTCAAACACAGGCATGCCATAGGGAGTATATTAAACAGACACAAAACATATTTAAGTGTGGTTGGATTGCTTTTATTTTTGACTTGTTTTGTCCCATTGTAGAGATACAAACTGTTCACACTGAATATTAATAAAGTGACACAAAAAGACAAAGGATATGCCAATTTGTTTTTAAAAGAACCAGTATTTATTAAGAAATTATGTGCTGAATGTGCCTACATTCTGTAGGGATGGTCTCTCCCTTTTCAACTGCACAAGACAAAAGCCAAGAGAATTTGGAAAATACAATTCTTGGGAATAGAGGATTCTGAGGACTAGGGGATGAGATGAAGGGGTGTGTGCACTAACTGAAATTTTGGGATCCCAGGACAAGACAATCTTTTCCTACTACTTCTCATCTATCCAAATACTGAAAACTGTCCGCAGAATTTCACAGTCAGTCTCAAGTAATAGATGATTGGATCATTTCAGCTCACTAGTGCCAAGCATGCTCACAGGTCAAACCAATGTCCTTAAACGGTTGCATCACTTCTGAAATAACTGCATTCTTTATTAATAAAATGGTGCTTATAAAGGGCAGAAATATAGCTTTTTCAAATAGTTCTCCTCATAGTCTAAAGTACCTTAAACTATAAATAGAAAATAAATTATAGAAACTAGCATACAATGTATATTCTCCATATGACATTGCTGGAAACAAGCTTTAAATGTAGAATTACAATATTATGTGACTATGTGATCAACAATGACACATGCTAATCATAAAAATAGCTTTTACAAATATACATTTGTATACTGTGTCTCTCTCACCATTCATTAATGTCCTTCACACTTTAACACTCACAAAATGTAATTATAAAGAGGGAAAATACATTTACAATGTAAACCATAAAATGACAGTTTTACAGCTTTTCACACACAAGAAATGGTATGTCTGAAAGTGAACAATATGGTCCATATGACTGGGGCTTTATATAAACTGAATTGGAGGTGCTGCTGTTCAGGATGAAATCACCTTTGACATTTCTGCACATGTCACAGCCTCCTTTTCTTCTTTTACAATATTGTATACAACTTCAGATCACTTTATCTGTAGAAACTGAAAAGAAAAATAATTACTTGAAAAAGGCAGAGATTTGTGGTTTGTTGTTTTTAAGATGTGGGTATACAAGTTATATCTGAGGAGTAGATAAAGAGAAAACTAAAGCAGTAACTATGACTTTAGATTATATACGTATTAAAATAATATTTTTGTTGATTCTTTCAGAACTGTATTCCTTATTACAATGTAGTTTGATCATATCAACCCCTGCTCCTCCTGTCACTCCTCCAAGAAGGACCTCCATACTGCTTTTCTGACTGCCTGTGTTCCTTTCTTCCTTTCTTTCTTTCTGTCTTTCTTTCTTTCTTTCTTTCTTTCTTTCTTTCTTTCTTTCTTTCTTTCTTCCTTCCTTCCTTCCTTCCTTCCTTCCTTTCTTTCTTTTTTCCTTTCTTCCTTCCTTCCTCCCTTCCTTCCCTTCTTTTGTGCAGATCCTCTCACATCTACTCTGTGCTGCCCATATACTGGTGAGTATGAACCCATTCACAGAAGCATCAAAGATATAAATAATAAGAAATACAGTAATCAAGAAACATTTATTAGAAGAGATCTAAAAGCCTTTATTGGCCCCACACATATAAATGCACATTTCATGAAATCCATGTCAGTGTGTGAGACTGAATTGTCCTTTGTAATATAGAGATTCAAAGATTAGTGTATTGTGATACTATTAATATATAATCAGTGTGATTAACTTCATCAAAAATAAATTGTGTGGAACTTCAGAAATAGCACAATTGGAAAAAAGTATTATAAAATTTATAGACACAATGCATTAGTTAGTGACTCATTCTGAAGATATATCTGGACTCTGTTTTATTTTATACTTAAAAAATATTTCACTGTAGTTAATTAGGAGGACTTAACTGAAGCTTAACAGTGTATAAACTTTAACAGTAGGGTATTGTTTTAAGATTAAACAGATCACCTAATTTTAATTTAAAATCTTTGTATTAATAACTGAATTGAAATGCCTAATATGTAATTATGCTTAATTTTATGTAATTTTATAATTGTGGTTAATTATTCAATACAAATTTATTATTGTTAAGTGCTGAGGTGTTCCAAAGGTTCCTTCATTTATTAAATACTAATTTCAAAATAATCATAAATTGCATCGATTTTACAATTTTTTTTTCAAAACAAAGGAACCAAATAAAACAACAACAACAAAAAAATTAGACCTGCTATTCTCCCAATATCTTCAAAGGTTTTTGATGGAAAAATTATATATGTGTCAACAACAAGGACAAAACTAAATTTGGCACTTAGGTGATAGTAACTGCTCTGGATGTGTTCAGAGGCCGATTTGTCTTGCACACAGTCGTCTTTAAACTAAACTCAGTGTACCTAGGTAGCAATTTCTCTTTGCCATCCTGCTAATCCTTTATGCTAATGAACACCACAAGGAAAGTAATGCCAGCACTGTGAGAGGCCATTTTTCTTAGTAAATGTATACTTTTAATTTTACAAAATCTTCAATTACATATAAAATGTTTATTAGACCATAAATGATACTGCTAATAATTTTATATTAAGAAAAATGTTGTCAAAGTCATTTTGCGTAAATACTTAATACAGTGTAATTGTAATGATTGTTCTGTATCTCTAAAGGACAAGCCATGCCCATTCCCTTCCTGCTTGCAGCCTCAGAGCCCTACTTTCTCTCTTCCTGTCCCCTCTCTCGGAGAGGCTGCCTCTCTCCCCCCCTCCCCCCTCCCCTTTTTCTTTCCCCTCCGTAATCCACCTAATAAATGTCTAACTTTACTCTGTATGGTACGTTTTTTGGTCTCTCTCACCTGCCAGCGGCAGTCACATGGAGATCTGCTGCATGGTCTTGTGCACCATTCCTGCTTGGAACTGGCTGCTTTTGGAACCCCTGCAACTTGAAGCAAACCCATCTGCATGGTGTGCCTAACTGTCTGCCACTTGCCCACCCGCCGCCCATATAACTAGCTGCCAGGTCCCTCAGATTCTTTATCTTTTTTTTTTTTTTTTAACTTCTTCTCTTTTCTTTTTATTCCTTGCTGTAAAAGGCTGCTCAGAGTGGCCTCTGGCCTCTCTGTCTTCTCAGTCACACCGACAAGATTCAGCCAAGCATTAGCACCCCACCCAGGGTCAGGGGACGCCCGGGCCATGGGTTCCTGTGGTGTTCGTGCTGATTCACACCCCGCCACAGTCGAAAGACATCTCACAGTGGGCCTAGTGGTGTTTTGCAGGTTTTCACAATTTCAGCTGTGTGTAGCAACCATCCATGTCTGTCCCCCAGCTTTTTTCAATTCCAGCGGTGGCATGGTGCAGTTTTTTCTGTTCCAGCCTTTTGTTCCCCTCTGTGACTTGTGGCATAGGGACTCAGCCACAGGGCAGATCACACCTCTAGGTCCCTCTTATTAAGCTTAAAATCCTTATAGCTCAAAAATTGTAACTTTTTCATACAACATGTGTTTGCAGCCATTTTGATTTGGGGTCAGGTGACTTTGCCACCATCTTGTCTGAGAACCAGATCAGGTGACAAGGTTCCATCATCTTTACTGAGATATTCCTTGCCCGGTTCTTCAGTGTTAACTCTATTACATGGATGACCTTACCGCCTAGCCAGGTCAGGTGACCAGGTTCTTTCATCTTTATTAAAGTATATACTGCCTTGTCCCCCCGTTTTCACTAAATTACTCTTATTGACTCTGTTGCATGTATGTTTTGTGCAGTTGCATGCCTTTGGTAGGGCCTACCAAGAGCACCCTCTTTCCCAATTCCTGTTCACTCTATGTGTGTATGTTCATACATGTAACTTAAATACACCTATGTTTATTATTAAATGCTATGATTGTTTATTTCATCTCATTTCAGACAATAAAAACAATAAGTCTCATATTTTAAACTGGTATGTACTTTTAAGTCTCTCACAAAATACCTTATTTTTAAATCAACCTTCATTTAAAATACATTAAGCAGTTCTTTACTATTGTCAGTTCTGCCATTAACCTAATATTGCAAGTAGTTTTTTCTTCTTTCTGCCTTTTTATGAGTGTAAATCTTACCAGTTAAGAGCCAGTACAGTCAAGCTCAGATCCAACCTTCCAGGCAGATTCTATACTGTAGTTATACCTAATAAACAGCCCTCAACTTCTCAGAGATCTTGGAAATGTGATATTTAAATATTTAATTATTAAAAACCTTTCATAACAAAAAGAGACAGGTTGGCTCCTAGCAGCAACACTCACTTCCTTCAAAGAAGACAGAAGACAAATGGACACACAACAATGTCCATCTGCATGGGGCAAAACTGCTTTTCATCTAAACTAAAGATCTCCTGACATGAACAGAATCTCTGGAATCAACAGCCTAGCTGCTCAGGTCAAGGCAAGCATGTCTTTCTACAGATTTCTCAGCCCACAGGAACTTCTGGAGCCTGGCAGGCCCTCCATTAAACAGCAACAGGCAAATGTGACCGTCAGCGACCATGGAGGACCCTAAAGAGTAGCTCTGGGTGCCAACCAGGTAAGTTCTCTGTCATTTTTTAATTAGTAACCCAAGTAAAATTTTATCCTTCTCAAAGATCTCTGATACAGTTTGATAGCTGAGAGGTTTTGTCAGTTTTTTTTAAAAAAAACAACCTCACCCAATCAATTTCAAATCAAATTTCTCTCTCATGATGTTTTTTATACTCTTAAACTACTTTACATTGTACAAAATATGTCACAATCATTAAACAATGTGTGTCCAAAACTTCTGTTTTCACAAACCCAAAAAATTCTTGTGAGTTCCAGGGAGCCAAATTAAAGAATCCGTCTTAAACAGTTCAGATACATCCCCCTAAATTCCCTGACCCTAATTTTTTTTCCTTAATTTAACTTTGTTCTCTGCTCTGTCAATACCTTAACCAGGTATAAGAGACACCAGGCATTTCCATACCACAAACACCAGACAGGAGCAAAGAGATCAGCTATGCCAGGATGTGGCCAGTACCCATCCTTCTCAGGTTCCCCCACCCCCCAAAGATGATGTCCACAAATAAGTAGGAAGCAGTCTTGAGAATCCACCACCCCAATTCCTTCAACTTTTGGTGCCTAATCTCCCACTTTTTATTATAAAAAAGAGCTGGGAATGTAATGATTGTTCTTTCTCTTTAAGAGACAGGCCATGCCCACTCCCTTCCTGCTTGCAGCCTCAGATCCCCACTTTCTCTCATCCGGTCCCCTCTCTTGGAGAGGCAGCATCTCTCCCTCTATTCATCTTTCTCTCTCTCTCTCCCCCCTTCTCCACTTTTTATTTCTCCTCCATAATCTATCTAATAAATGTCTAACTTTACTCTGTATGGTATATTTAGCCATCTCTCTCTACCACCGGCCAGAGTCACATGGAGAACTGCCGCGTGGTCTTGTGCGCTGCTTTCAGGATCCTGAAAGCTTGCAGAAAACCCATCTGCATGGTGTGCCTATCTGTCTGCTCCTTGCTCTCCTGCTGCCCATATAGCTACCTGCCAGGGACGCCCAGGGAACCAGTCACCTTTGGAGACCTGCTGCGAGGTGTGCCCAGTCCCTGCACAGTATTGGCTGCTTTTGGAACCCGCTGCCCTCTCTGCTCTCGGGAACCACAGCAAATCCATTACAGTAATGGTCTGGTGAATTTTTATTTAGAATGTTCTTTGAAAACCTGATTGAGTCAAAAGGCTTCAAAGTTATTTTATTGTTATTGTTGTTTTATGGGGTTTTTTTTCTTTATACTGAATTCTTACTATGGCTATTATATTGAAAGTCTAAAGAAGCTAGGACATACTAAAATATTTAATGTATTAGGAATTAGGAACTTTTTCATTTAATAAAAACAGACTGTTTGATGAAACAGACAAATAAAGTAAAAGTAAAAAAGAAACCAAATATATTAAATTACAAATTACATTTACAAGGTTTGGGTGCCAAATTACTATTCAAAGACTTTTACAAGTGCTTTGTGGATCTTGATGTATTTATATGTATTCTCTTAAAATAAATGTATTTCAATTTTGATTTTCAACTATAGTATATCTTATGTAACTGAAATTAAACAAGTGTTAATAATACTTGCATCTGAAGAAAACAACAATCCAGGAATATGACACAAATATATTTTGTTATATATTTAATTATCTCATCTTATTTCTAGTTACTCAATCTATAACATATGCATCTTAAACGTGTATTTAAAACTTAAAACATTATTCAATTTTGTTCATCTAATTCTAGGATGTGCTCATGCGTATAGGAGAAATCAATTCTGGTATAAAACCACAATATTTTAAACTCATGCTTCAAAATTATATACTATTGTTAGTGTGGAGTAAAGGAAGTTTTGTACATAATCTGTAAGTAAATACCAAAATGAGAAATTTCTGTTGTGGGAAAAATATCTTAAGCAATACCAGATGAATGCTGTCATGTGAAAATCAAGCACTGTAGTATTACAAGCTGGTTGGTAAAAGCTGCATGCAGGAGGGACCTAGAACAGCTGAAATGCCTGCAATTACCCTCTTGTCACAGAGTCTTAATTATTTTTATCATAGATGGAAAATGCTGTAATTAATGTTGTAGCTATTTTTGTAAAGTTTCCATTCACTGTACTTCTTCATATTAAATTCTGAGATATCACTTTGATTTAGAATATTTGCATACTGTCCTGCACATCTGGTAATTATTCACTTTATTAGAAAGGAAAATACCAGGTTATAGACTTCTGTTCATTCTCTCTTATGCTTTTCATACCTTTTTTATTTTCTCCTTTGTTTCTTAATTATAAATGATCTTGTAAAATGATGACTTCTGATGAAGAAAAGAGGAAAAGAGGTCTTGAATATAATATATTGAAATATTTCCAGAAATGTATAAAGTCTATGATGATTATAAAATAAAATCTTTATTAACTTTACTTTCTGTTGTGCTATTATTAGATATATGGAAACATGACTTGAATATATTTTTTTCATTAAATAATGGAAAAATTATTCTCAAAGATTTTATAGAAAACCAAGAGTGAGAAAGGCTTCCTGTTGATTTCTAATTTTCTGGAGAGAAAGGAATAGGCTGTAACTTTCTAGATACCTTCTATTCCTTCAGGTAAATGGTCATTTCTGAAATTGGTCTGTTTAGCATAATGTGAAACTAATTATGCTCTCTTGAATAGTGGGTAATTTATCTTTTTGCTGTATGGAAGCTTGGATGCTTTTAAAACAAATTCGCTTGATGATAAATGTTATTTTTTTTCCAACTCTCATTTGCTTTTATTTCTGAAAACGACACAGGAAATCACTCTAACAGGACTGGATTACACTTCTTCTGTTTTACTAAGATCAGGAAGACCGCATGAACCACAAACCAAGTTTGTTTACTTTTAAGCCCCATGTATTCACGTTTGTTAAAATGAAGAGATACAGTAAAATATGGAAAAACTACAACTTACATAAAGTTTTACCAAAAAAACTTTAAAATACAGTTTATGAATTATCATTTATGAGAAATGTTTATCTTTCTAAATTGAGATGTGTAACAATCAGATATTTCATATTGTCTTTGCAGTATCCTTAACGGCAAAAAATAAGAAAAATTATATAATATTGACACATACATAACAGTAATAAGTACCTTATCAACACTGTCCACAAGGGTATGCTATGAAATTTATCAAGAGAGGCAGTAGGATTATAGGAATTTGAGACATGACTAAAATATAACCAACGATTATTAAATCAGGCAAATGAAAGGTATGTCAATTAGAAAATCCAGAGTCTTGGAGGAAAGTTTAGTTGTGTCCTTCAAACAACTGTCCAAAAATATATCTTACTATTAGACATAAACCTGGCCTCTGATAGGCATGCTACTAAAGATAGATGCATTGGCAACCCAAGTATATTCAACGTCAGCCAAATCTGTTTTAAATCCATGTTCTCCAATAAAAATGTCTAACCCTAGTGTCTAAATTTTACCAATGGGAAGAGAATGCTCAGGCCAGAGACCAGGCAGATTTAGCTATCAATATGACAGAAAAAATAAAATCAAACCTTCTGTATTTTATGCCACTCTGTGTTAGTTTATACTACCGTGATATCTCTGAATAAAATCCACTTATTATAAGAAAGATTTTTCAGAAATGATTTTTAAATATCTGACAAATTGGTACATGGTTGGTTGGCTCTTTTAAATTAACTTGCTTTTGAATTTGCAGCAAGAATGAAATATCACAGGAGAATGTTATGGTTGAGTATTTGGGTAAGCCCAGGCTCACATCTAATACTAATATATCAGTCGGTAGAACATGAGACTACTAATCTCAGGGTCATGGGTGTAGGCACCATGTTGGGTGCCAATTTGTTGGAGGGGACTGCTTGTTTGTCCCAAAATAACCACACAGAAACCATATTATTTAAATCACTGCTTGACCCATTAGATATAGCTTCTTATTGTCTAATCTTAATTTAACCCATCTCTATTAATCTTTGTATCAACATATGGCTGTGGCTTACAGGATAAAGTTTCATCTGTCTGTCTCTGGGAGGGCTACATGGTTTCTCTCTGACTCTGCCTCCTTCTTTCAGCATTCAGTTTAGTTTTCCCTGGCTACCTCTCTTTTCTTGTACTTCTGCTATAGGCCCAAAGCAGTTCCTTTATTTATCAATGGTAATCACAGCATAAAGAAGGACATTCCTCATCAGTTCTTGGGTAGACACAACCAAATTTTCTACTCATGGCAGTTGAAAATCAGAATTAAAGAGAGGGGGTAGGGACAAGTTCTACTATTTAAAATAATGTCCAAGTGACAGAATACTCCAAGCAGCCCCCACCTACTGATCACTCAACTATAAACCTCTGAATGCATTTATCATTCAATGAGATGCCCATCCTTGCAATTCAAATATCTTTCAGAATCATCACAGCCTGGGGAATAAGACTTCAGTACACTGGCCTTTTAGGGGAACATATCTTTTCAGAACTCTAATGCAGTTGTTTACCAAGGATATAATTGCTTGAGGTGTTGATCCCTAAGTTTCCTGGATCTGTAAGACTAGTTTTAGACTCCTGTTGGTGATAAGTAATAAGATTATAGACCTGCCAATCTGCTAGTGATCTTGTCTGTATTTATGAATATTTGCCTTATAGATTTCCAAATATTACTAGGAAAACATTTATAAAATTGTCAGTGCATAAGATTTTTTATTGAAAATGAACAGAATGAATGAGAGATTTATGATTTCCCTTTATATAAATGAGTAAAAATGTGAAGTTCCAAAGAGTTTGAAAGACACTCAGCTGGAATTTCTTACTAGAGTCATCAGCCTGACTGTCATCAGGAATCCTTAGCATTACTCTTGGTAATTACACTTTCTGAACATCAGAACTGTCAGATGATCTTGTTAAACTGAGATTGCTAGAGTCTTATCTATTTGTTCTCTTGCATGGCATTTCTTTTCTTTCTTAACTATCTTAGCACCATCTCAGTTCTTGGGACCAGCTTAATTTAACTGTTGAAAGGCTATCCTTTGAGGACCTTTGAAATCCTACATATCTGATGACTATTCTTTCCCCAAGACCATATCTTGGAATTATTCATTTAACTGACAGTCTTGAAAAATTAGGTAACTCCTCTTGTTGGGGCATTATCTTCATCTGAAATATACTTAGACTCTTTCTGAACACTTTACAACTTGCTGGATTCAATAACCTCACATTCTGTCTGTGTGAAAGGCTCCACTACAAACAGGATCCACCCAGCCTTCCACTTTGAATGTGGATCTTGTATTGGTACTTAAGAAATGAAAGCAACCATCTGGACAAAAGTAATAAAGGTCTTTACTTCAACAGTTTCCTGATATCTGATAGCATCCATTTGATTTTTTTTCTGGCTATGTAGTTTTAAATGGGACCCTGATTACTTAAAGAAAAATAAAAATCTATTGCATTAGCTGTATATATTGGAAAAAATACGTTCCCTCGAGACAATAACTACTGTGACAAGCCATGATCCATAATTCTTGATCAAACCTGATCCACTGCATTCAGGGAGTGCTGTATTCCTTTTATTTTATCTCTATTCCACTTTCTCAATTTAATACCACCCGTCAAAAACTTATTTTTAACTATTCAGTTTTACAACCTTAGCTAATTTGTCCTGTTTAATAATTTTCATTTTTATTCAATCTTTCATCAGAAAAGTGTAACTAAGAGGCAATGGGACTTTACATTATGGTGGTTCATAAGTAGGTATCCAAAATTATTAGTTTTGCCCACCAGTGAATTAATGTTTTTTATAATGTCTTAGAATTTGAGTGTTTATGTATAATATGCTTTATTCTTTCTTAAAATTGAAAGACAACATAAAAATAGTAGCATAATTATAAATATAAGAGAAAAGAAAACAGATTACTAAATTAACCTTATTTAATTCATATGGATATAAAATATAAGAAAATAAAATACCAGTGGGTTTCATGATTTATTCTTTAGTGTAGTTTATGTGCTTATCTTGTTGGAATAATATAAAGTGATCCACATTGATTTAAATAAAATGTGCTAACATATGATTATAATTACAAATGTCATATCCTTGCTGGGTATTTGGCAGGAATGTGGTCTATCATATATGATTTTTTAAAATTTCCATTCAAGTTAAACAACATCATTTTTTCTGTGTAAGCACTGATTTTTGCTAAAGCTGTCATTAGTATGATAATAGTTTTGACATCTAGACTCACATAATCTATTTATATTTGGAGAACATTTCTTTTCCTTGAAATCTCAAATTATTTTCAAGTGAAAAGCAGATAGTATTTTTTTGGATTCATTATAGGAATTATTTCTTAGTTATGGAAAATGTAATGATGCCTTTTCCCTGCAACTCCAGAAATATTAAGGAATAGCATTAGAAGGTAACTGAGCAGGTAACACAGATTGCTGAGTGCAGTATCCAGTGATTTAGAACTCCTCACAAATCAAGGAGATGTCTATATGACTGTGCCTCCATCTATAGCAAGTGACATGGAATTCCTAACCTCTATTTGCAGATCTTAATGATTGCAAAAACTGTGTTATCCTCAGTCTAAATCTATTAACTATCTCAACTGTTTATTAAACCAAAAATTTGCAGAGTTTGGTAATAATTCAGAGAGCTGAGGATAATCAAAATGTTTACTATTGAAAAGTATAGGCATGTTAGTGGCTCCCAGTTAGAGATTATGCAGCATGGCAGAAGTAAACAAGTTGGAGAACAACTCTAGATGGTGACAAGCAGCAATTTGAGTATGACAACAGGAATCAGAGGAGAAATCTGTCCTTCAGTTCATTTTGGAGACCACATATATGCTGAAGAGTAAAACAAGGTCCAATCATTATAACAACCCTATGATGACCTCAGGAAGATTTATTAGAGCATGGGGTGCTGAGAGCTCTGCCTAAAGCTGCTCTAATCTGTTCTAACTGCAGAGCTGAACTGCCCAAAACTTGAGGGGTTGATTTGAGAATGACAAACAATCATAAATTTTATGTGTACAGCATGTTGAAATTTGGGAAATGCTTGACATTATGGTTTGGGCATAGTTTGAATATACCCCTAAGTTTTGAGTATTGGGACACTATGATCAGTGAGCTGTGTGAGCTTGTAGGTCTTTAGGAAATAAAATTATCAGTAGGCACTGAGGGCATCCACCTGAAGTGGTTTGTGGTAGCTCTCATGGGAGCCTGAGATAATTCTTTCAAGGTGGCTGTCAGGAAAAGAGCAAGTCTACGTTTTCCCCCATTGCTCTGGCTGCTTGTCTCATTATGCATTCTCCTCATCATGTAGAAGGCTGTACTTATCCTACAGCATCTGCCACAGGGACTTTGCCAGGTCTAGGACTTTGAGAATCTGAGGCCATGCCCTCAAACCTTCAAAAGTGTTAACTAGATTTGATTATAATGCTATCTAGCACCAGATATTCCTTTATAGTGTTAGGGAAAGAATAATACACCATATAGGCATATTCAAATTTGTTTTAAACTATAAGGAATGAGGCATATCTTTGGCCAATCATTCTTCTTTGAATGCTTCATCAAAGAGCAAGGTCCTGTCTACGTGAGACCAAAATTATAGATCCCTATTCTTTCCCCTTGTAAGTAACACAAAGGGAAATTCAATAGGCACAGGTGATCTGTGTGACCTTATGTCATTAAAAAAAAAGGAGAAGAGACACAGGGAAAGTATTAGAACTTCAATAGGACCACCACCATTGATGTCATTGATATGCAATCATTCTTCCAATAACTGTGTGTGTGTGAATTCCTGTTGTAAGCTAATTCAAAAGCATTTTAACTAAAAAGTTGCTTTAAGCATTTATCTAAAGACAATCTTTAATGAATGCACTTTTCAACTGAGAAAAAAGAACAATAAAACTGACTATTGTGAGCTATGTAATTTTACTTAAGATTAAAATTTACTTGTTATGATTTAATTAATTCAGCAATGAAAGACCTTAATTACATTGATAAGCTGTAAGACTTGCAGGAACTTGATAATTCAGTTATACACACTCACTAATGTTATTATATATATTTACAAATGACATTCTAATAATTTATGAAGATTATAATGATTGTGTGTGTTTTAGAATCACTGACATTCACAGTAGAGTAGGATTGATAAATTTTAGTAAGTTATCTTTAAAATAGCAAAAATAATTTTGTTGTTACTCTAAATTGTTTTAGTTCTAGGCCAAAAGTTAATTAATAATAAGATTATTAAGAATCTTGAAATTTCTCATATTTGATTGTTTTGTACAGTTACTTGTAGAATTAGCTTTGGTAACACAAAAAGGAGTAAATTTATATTGAACAGAAACCTGTAATTTAAAATCAATTGTGATATATATGTGTGTTTGTGTGTGTGTGTATCTGTATATGTGTATGAGTATGCTATATAGATATATACATATACATGCTTTTCAACAACTTTCATTTAATTAGTCTACTATTTATACTATTCAAAAACAAGATTGTAGTAAATTTTTCCAGTTTAAAGTTAGAAAAAATAAATGAGCGAATACTTTAAAGAACAAAGTATAGAAATCTTTACTATAATGTTAAAGGTCGTTGTTTTATCATTGTACTTAAAAAGCATTGGGCAATTTTCAAAAGAACATTTATAACATGAGGGGCATGCTTGTTGGAGTTTCTGTACCGCCCGGTACCCTACTGCTGGCAAGCCCCAAAGAAAATCACACAGAGGACTCCATAAGATTATAAACTGATTGACCCATTAGCTCAGGCTTCTTATTAACTCTTGTAGCTTATATTAACCCATTATTCTCATCTATGTTAGCCACATGGCTCCATACCTTTCACAGCCAGGCAGATTACATCCTGCCTCTTCAGTGGTCTGGCAAGGAATGGGAAGGGAGCTTCCTGCTTCCCAGAATACTCCTGTTCTCATTGCCCTACCTCTACTTCATGTCTGATTGACCCACCTTTACTTCCCGCCTGGCCAATCAGCGTTTATTTAAAATATGATTGACAGAATACAGACAATTCTCCTGCACCAAACATTAAGCACTATGTCTCTGGAATATTTTTAAAATATCTTGAAAAATTCAAAACCTGGTTAATATATAAAATCTTGAATGATTAAGAAGCAATTATAGAGAACCATAGTACCAGAGATAATTGTGATTATTTGTAAAAAGAAAAAAAATCTTTAAAGAAAACATTCTCAGAAACAATCAGAAAGCGGGGTTTTCTGCCTTATGACCAGGTCATGCTCTCTGCAGGGCTACATTTTGTAAAAACAAAACAAAACAAAACAAAAAAACTTCCTGAAACAAGTTTTGGGTATCAGATCATTTATCCAGGCTTTAGTTTTTTTCATTATAATGAAATCTATTATTTAGAATTTGTATTAGTGATTATCCTGGAGTGGATCAAAGGTAAATAAAATTGTGCAGGATTTTAGTTCAATATACCAAGGAAATATTTCAGTATACACTGATGTTTTTCTTAAAAGCTTCTTGTAGACAAATCTGCCCACTAATCAAAAAGAAATCAAACATTTGATTTGAAGGAATTTTCTTGGTCATAGATTTCTCCGTTAAATCTAATAAATTGTTCTTTTCTGCATATTAGAATTTCTGTTTCAAATCTATCCTGGACTGTGCCTATAAAACAGAGGAAGGGCTCTGTATTTAGTTGGAATTCTTTGATATTTGAAGATATCATTTTTTTCTACTGCATTCAAAAACATTTAAGCTAATGAACACAAGAGAGTCATTTGTCCAAAGGATCAATAGGAGTAGTAAATTGAAACCAGCAGCAAGTTTCATGAGTCTGCCCTTAGTCCAACAGTGAAGAAATAATTAATTAAATTGGTTTCAATAAATACAACAGAGTATGTGGTTCATGTTTTCTATCAAATCTTCCTCTACAAACTTGGCTTTTTAGGAGAAACTATAGGGAAAATAATTTTCTAGGTTAAAGGTTACACATGATAAAGCCAGTATTAATCCTTCCAGGGGCTTTAGTAGATGAATTTTGACAGAGGAAATTGGTAGACATGTCTTGGAAAGAAGACTGGGCAAGGACTTGTAACAATGAATATCCCAATTACTCTAGAAGCCTAGAGACAAGTGAGAGCAAGGGCAATGAATTTGTGGTCAGAACTGGAAATAATACTTAATAACCTCATACTTAATAACCTTAATACTCTCATTTTGTAGAGGTGATGGGTGACACTGTCGTTTTTTTCTTTTAAGTGGATTTCTATTCATTTACTTTTCTGTCTCGTAGCTAAATAAATGTATATTTGTTCCTAGTCTCTATTCCTAGAGAATCTCTTACAATCTTTGAATGATGAAGACAATGCAAGGATCTTTAGAAACCATTTTGATCTCACCTGAAATTATGCTAAAGACTTAGAATGGTGTTCCTTTGCCATGGACTAGGTCACCAGAGACACTGGAAAAAGAGGGCTAAACAAGGCTTCTAGTAAGGAAAGGTTGGGCTGTAGGAGGTTACACATTGTGAAATCTTGTAATAAGAAACATATTGAGTTACACATGCCACATGCTTTAAATCTACTGAGACAGGTACTTGCAAGTTTTAGAACCCACTCAGACTTCATCTTAGGGGCAGCTTCTCCACATCTTTTCTGGATCTCTTTTATGCATTAAGCATAAGTTATGTGAGCAAATTATTCAGCATGATAGGTTGGAAGTATGGGTCATAACACAAATGCTTCCTTTACAACTGAAGTATGGGAGCCTTTTAGGACTGGGGTCCACTTTATAGGTTCTGACAATGTCTCCATATTCCAGGTACAAAATGAATAGTGTTATAGATCACCAGTTGATACTGACTGTAGAGTGCAATGAATACATAGGGAACAGTCATTGGTCTGATGTCATGAGTATATAGTCAAGCACAACACTATGCTGTCCATAGACCCTCATAACTCTATTAATTTTTGCAAACAAAATAATGGCTAACATTGAATGTTTTAGTGCAATTGTTTCATTCATTGAAACATTGTGGAAAATGAAAAGGAACAACTAGTTTTCTATCTTTGTTAGGCAAATAAATTGTATGAAATACATAAGAAAATTTGTTTGCATTTTTTGTTATTCACTTTGCATTTATAGATGTAGTTCAAAGTTAAAGGTCCTAAATTCATACATAGAAATTAAAATAGAAAATTTAAATTTTACAGTAACAAAATGATTCCTTTAATTTGAAAGGGCTGATATGAAAATGATTGAAGTGATATGCTGCTCACATGACTTAAAATATATTTAATTCATTGATATTCTGTAAAGTTTCTACATTCTGTCTGTCTGCCTCTGTCTTTCTCTCTCTCTCTATATATATCATATCTATATATATATATATAGATATATATCCGTGTATAAGTGCAGGAGTATGTGTACATATATATGCTTATCTAAATCCTTCTAGCCTGGCCTTTTCTTTTTTCATTTCTTTTTATTGATTTTTATTAAGCT
Organism: Myodes glareolus; assembly: GCF_982192425.1. Lineage (NCBI taxonomy): Eukaryota > Metazoa > Chordata > Mammalia > Rodentia > Cricetidae > Myodes > Myodes glareolus. Next base: position 72,961,121 of record NC_142041.1, on the reverse strand, counting down.
ATACATTTTTATCTGCTCTCCGCCCTTCCTCTCCACTCCATTCAACTCTCTCCCATGGTTACTATATTCCCAATTTAATCAGGAGATCTTGTCTTTTTCTACTTCCCATGTAGATTACATACATGTCTGTCTCTCTTAGGATCCTATCTCTTAGGATCTTTTAGGATCTAGATTCTCTGGGGTTGTGAATTTTAGTCTGGTTTTCTTCGCTTTATGTCTAAAAGCCACTTCTGAGTGAGTACATATGATATTTGATTTTCTGGGTCTGGTTTACCTCACTCAATATGATGTTTTCTAGATCCATCCATTTGCCAGCATCCGTGGTTTCTTATTGTCAGCATAAGGCTTGATCAGGACCTTCTGACTTTCATTGTTTCCTCACCTTAAGTCCAGCTACCCAGTGTCCTGGAAAACACTATGGATATTTGACTCCTCAGCAAAAGCAGTAGAATGTTGTCCACTATTTTTGGGGGGGGAGGGGAGGTTTCAAAGACCATCAAGATGATACTTTCTCCTTCATTCACTGAGCCTTTTAACTAGTTGAGGAATAATTTTTTCCACAATGGCCATAATTTCTATACTTGACTTGTTTAAATAAAAGGTAATGTGTTTTCAGGGCTTTCTATTGGCTTTTTGGGATTGCCACACGTATTTGGCTTGCACTAGGGCAGGAGCTCAAAGAGGGAAGAAAAGTAAACAGTGTAAACACAGCTTTATTTGTCCACACCAACCCTACTGGCAAAATGTCACCTTTATTCCCATTTTACAGATAAGAAAGCAGTTCCAGAAAAGACAAGCACTTGTCCACATTGATAGTTATTTTTCACAACCCAATATTTTGTCTGTAAGATCTTATTTGTTCAAGTATCAACACTACATAAACCTCTCCTGTTTTATTTAAAGCTGTTTTATACTGTACCTATATTTGTACCATTAATTTTGTGGCAATGATATCATATATACATAAGCACTTATGTGTTGTGTAGACCTGAATGACAAGAACTCTAAATTTTTGAAGAAAAAAATTGAAGAAGACACCAGAATATGGGATGCTAGTCTGAACTACCATACCCAGCAAAACCTTCAATCATCATAGAACGACAAAACAAGATATTCCATGACAGAACCAGATTTTACCAATACCTAGCCACAAACATACCCCAACACAAGTACTATAAGTAAATCTCCAACCCAAGGAAGTTGACTACATCCACAAATACACAGACAATAGGTGATCTCACAGCAGCAAATCCCAAAGAAGGGAAAAACACACCTTCATCAACAACAAAAACTAAAATAACAAGAGATAGCAAATCACTGGTCATTAATATCCATTAATAAAAATGGACTCATCTCACCTCTAAAGAGACACAGGCTAACAGATTGGATACAAAGAAGGAACCACCCTTCTGCTGCACACAGTAAACAATGACTCACGCCTGTTCTTTCTCCTTTGGGATATTAGGCAGTGAAACTCAGACAGTGAGAACAGATTGGTAATTACTAAAGGCTGTGAAGTAGAGGAACCAAGCAAATGCTTATAAAAGTATGGCAAGTTCATTTAGGAAGAATATGCTTTGTATGTAGACTCTCATTTGTAACTTTATCTTTTATTTCAAAATTGCTAAGCAGTAAATTTCAGTCTCACCACAAAATTCTTGTTTAAGTAATGAATGTGTTCATTTTCTTTGCTTACCCATAGCCTCATTTTGTTTCATGTATAAGTAATTATAACTTCTCCATATATAATACAATCAAATATAAAGCTGGTATAGTGAGAAAACTACCTTCCAATTCTACTTGTTTTTTCAGTTGCTATAAGGAGGACACAGATGTGAGTATTGATCTTCCTATTTCTCCAAAATGAGTACTGGATTTTATACTGAGACCAGAGAAGGATCACAGATATTCACAGAACACAGATATTCACAGAACTTTGCTGCCCAAAATGTAGCAAGTTTTGTCTTTTAAATACGTTAATTTTAGATATATTATAGTATATATTTTTAAAAGTCCGGCCTTTTTATTTATTGTAATTATATTAATTTCTAAGAAATATAGTAAGCCAGTGTTATTCAAAGCACTAAGTGGGCTGAGAACCTGCTCAGTTGTTGAAGTACTTTCCACACAAGCATAACAGCATTCACAGTACAAAGCTGTAGGGAGTATTCTGAGTTAATTTCTATTTCCCCAGTTGGAAGTATCCAGTAGCTGTGTTGGCCATGCAGACTGCCTGAATCAGTGAAAGCCAGGCTTACAGAGAGACATTATATTAAAAGAAAAATAAATAGCAATGAATGAATATGCTTGACTTCTGATCTCCATGTATATGAATACACATGTGTAGCATGTGGACACACATAGACATGTATTACATATGCATACAACTTGCACACACATGCAAAAGTATACATGTGTTCAGGCACACAGAGTCACAAAAACATTAAATAAAAATAATACCAGTATATAGATAAAAATATGAATATCAGAAAATTTAAATTAATAAAATTTGTAGAGTATTAATACAGCAATAATATCTAAGGCCACTAGATATTCTGAATCCTGGTGGAATGTTTTTGACCTATTTTTTTATTGATTTATCTGACTTTTCTAAAATAACTTACTTAGTGAATGAAAACTTCTTTATTTTACTTCTAAATAGAATGACATAAATAAAATCTCACATAATTGTTACTAGGAGTTAGTAAAAATGGAAAAATTTCCTCCTTTTCCTCTGTTTACTTCCATTTTAGTTCTGGGAAATGAACGCAGAGATTTTACATGCTCTTCCCTGAGCTATATTCTCAGCCTCTGTCTGTTTTTTGTTTGTTTGTTTTTACCTTGACACCGGGTCTCAGAAAGTTGCTCAGGTTAGTTCTCAACTTGCGATCTCCTTGCCTCAGTTATTAGTAGGTGATAGATAAGCCTGTGCCACCAGGTACAGTTGCATTAGCTCAACCTGCCATACAGCCTCCAGTCCTTGTGCAGATCCATTCTAAGGATGGAGGCTTTAGGCAAGGGCCATAAGCAGAGCTAACTGGAGGTGCAACATGACTCCAGTCTTTGAGTGTTAAGGAGACACACAGCTATCACAGCCCTTGGTGATGAAGTTGTACAATGCAAAGGGTGAGCCGAAGCATGCCTCTGCACTGTGGATTCTGTCTGCAGACACACCCTCTAACATTAACATACTTCTTAAGATTTAGTTTTCAGGACACTGAAAAAATTCTAAAATTTCAGAACCAATAAGGTGATAAATCTCTTTTCCCCTATGATATTATCTGTGCATAAAACTGGGAGAAGAAAGCAACACTTTTATTTCTTTCAATTTCTGAATTAATGAAATGTTTTATATATGTTCTCATTTCCTCTGCCACAAATGATTACATTAGAGTAGTTGAGCAGGTAAGATATTAGTATTCTCCAGAAATACTATTGTTAATAATTTTTTTAGTTGGCTCAACTAGAAACTTCTTACCATGATATTTATCAAATGACACTGGCTTTGACTCATTTGTTATCTTTAATATTTTCAGAGTTTTAGCATATATTATTTTCAATATTATTTAGATAACTAGCAAGAATTTAGTAATCTCCTCCTATAAGTCATTCATATATAATGGATCATTCATATTTGGGGGCTTTTAAAATGTTGACAAATACTGTTATCATCTGGCAGGTAAAATTCTTAGACTACTATCCCCAATGACTTTGGAAAGACAGTTAAAGATAAGCATTTATCAATTACTAACGGTTCTCTGGAATATCTATTACTCTAACCCCTAAATACATTCTGGGAAAATATGAGTGTGCAATTTGAATATATTTTATCTTAGGTGCCAAATGATGAATTGCTTTGTATTCTAAGAAATCAATAAATTCATTGACTTACCAAGTTGGATTTTGGTGGTTTCCATAATTTATCTTGGGTGAGTACATGTGTATGTAACATCTCACCAGGAACCATTTTGTTACACAACATGTGGCCTGACACCAAAGACACAGCAACTTGCCTAACATATGAAACCTGCCTTTCTGAACCTAAACCTCACATAAATTTTCCTGCATTGAGTTGATGAATTAGTGTGTAACTTGGAAGGATATATGGAAAAATTCATCTTCCATTTAGAGAAGAAGATTCTTGTACTTCCCCTTGGTCCTCATCAGGGATTAATTTTGCCCTCTAGGTTTTAGATGTATATAATATGTTAGACTGTGAGTCAGATAATCTGTGTATATATATATATATATATATATATATATATATATGTGTGTGTGTGTGTGTGTATACATATATATGTGTGTGTACATATGTATATGTATACATATGAAATTAAATATCATATATATATATACATACACATATATATGATATTTAATTTCATTGATGCCTATGATTCTGAAAAACAGTGAATAAGTATTGGTAGGTGACTACTGAAACCACCGAATGTCCATTGTGTAACATACGTAAGACCAAGGTCAGCTTATTGACTTCTGACAAGGCCAAAGACAGACTCCAAATTCCTGTTCTTGCTTTAATTAGTGATCAACTCAACTACTCCCCTTGGTCCCACATATACCATGAGAAACATGTGCTTATTATTCAAAATTTGGTGTAGGCTCTCTCCTCCCATGATATGCCACTTTATCCCACTTTGACTGAACCAACATTTAGTTGTTAGCTCAGGTTGTTCCTGGGAAGTAAGGCCCATCAGTTTCTGATCTACTACGCAACATGTATCCTTTCATCCTGTCCCCACACAAGGCTCTTGCTCAGCTACCCATCGAGGACCTTGTAGATCCTATAGCCAGTGTGTTCTCTCTGTTACTACTCCCTCTCCAGCCTTGCAGTAATCATTGCAAGTGAGTCTTTCTCCTGCTAAGTCCACATTTGTTTTTTTATTTGACAGTTGTGGAATGTAGAGTTCTGAAGTCAACTCTGAGGTGTCTAACAGTCATATAGGATGCTGTCAGCAGTTACAGATTTTCATCTCTTAGAGAAAGATAATTGATCCTTTTCTTTTGCTGTAGGAAATGTGTGAGATTTTGTGCTAATGTTGAATATAGCCTCTGAGATTTCTTGGAGCATGACAAAATTTTATTGACAGAGTTAATTTGGATTTTTGATACTTCCCCTCTCCTTTGTTATAACATTGACTCTGAAAACCTCTAGAGTATACCCCTTTTCTGTCATTTTGAGAAAAATATCTGTCTTGACATCACTTCAGGATGTTTGGCAAGTCAGAAATGTCTGCTTTGAGGACCTGGATAATGGTTTTTGGAATGTGGTATTGGGGAGAATATTGTGTGTAGCTGTTAGGCTATGTGTCAGGAGATAAGTAAGAACACAAGTTTGATAAGGAATTGTCCGCTCAGATGGCCTTACCAGCCTCCATCTAACAACTCCCAGCAATTTTTTAGTAGTTCACCGACTGTTTTGGAATTCTATCTGTTAAGTAAGTGGACTTGAATTACTCTACTTTATTGCAATAGTGTTTTGTACTATATAATATTTTAATTACAAAAAGTAGTTTCTATATTTTCTATATGTACACATAGTTACATTATAATGATGACTCCCTGTGGTGGTTTGAATACGAAAGCCCCCCAGCCCCAGCTTCATGTATTTAAAAACAAGATCCCTAATAGCTCTGTTTATGGAAGCTGTGGAAATCAGGATGAGAGCCATATTGCAGAAAGTGTGTCACTGAGACCAAGATTTGAGATTTGTATTGCTTAGCAGAAGGTCTAGTTCATTCTCTCTCTTTCCTGTGTGCAGTTGACATTTGATCTCTGTTCCTGCCACATGTCATTCGGTTTTCTCTGCCATTACAGACATCTAGTTCTCAGAATTATAAGCCAAAAGAAAATTTCTTCTTTAGTCAATGTTTTATCACAGTAACAAAAATTAACAAAAATGCATACCGGGGAATGTCTTTTTGGGTGTCTATCTTCATGAGGAAACATGTCTCTAATATTCAACAACCATTTATCCATTCAGCTCTATCAATTCAAAACTTGAGATGCCCCCCCTTATTGATGGGATGATGTCCTTTAATTGGCAGTGTAGCCTTACTTCTTAAACAGTTTTATAAATGTCTGAAATTCAATAGAATGGATCTCTAGATAGATCTGTTTTCTTCTAGTAGCATTTCTGTGATTTATATATTTCAGACTTAGCATTTAGATTGACACTCATTGACAAGGGATGTTAGAACATTTCTGTCTTCTTTTCCTGCTGTTTCCCGGGCACAGACATTTAAAAATGGTGAAAGATTGTACTTTGTTTGGATGTTTGTTCTTCACTAGTCCTTGAGCATATTAGAATCAGCTTGAAAGTAGCACTTTCCTCAGACCTTTTCTTCTCTCTTTTCCCCCAGACCCAATCCCCCAAACTCTTCCCTAGTGTTGTAACACACATGGTGCAGTCTTCCCACCTCCTTCCTAATCTCCTGTGGGCATCACTTCCTAACCATAACCCCAACTGTTGTTGTACCCTATTTCCCAACTCCAACAGGATCCCCTTGCTAAACCCACAGATCATGCTTTCCAGAAAACCAAGAAGGCTGCCCACAAACCTTCTTTCTCTCTGTTCCCCTAGAAAAAAATCCCCAGTCTTATCCCTACCTCTGTAAGAGAACAGCATTTGCAGCCTTTCTGTATCCCTGCTCAGATCTCTTGTGTATCCTATAGATCACCCCTTCCTAACCTTGTTTCCCCACTTGTTGCCTTGTCCCAGACCCCGACAACAGCAGATACACCTTGCTAACCCAAGGACTGCTCCTCCCATGGCAATAAGTGGGTTGGAGCCATACTCAAACCTCTCCTGCTGCTTTTAAGATGCAATTCCTCTAGACTCATCCTCAGTTTTGTACCTGCACAGCTGCTGTGCTCTCTATTTCCCCTCTGACCCTGTACCCACAGTATCAAAAACACTATCTCCTCCAACTTTTCTTTCCAAAAATTCATCTCAGTTGCTCACTCTCCAAAACCAGCAGGCAATCCCCGTGAACACACAAGTTGAATAGGCTAGGAAGAAAGGCAATACACAACATCACATTCTATAAATATCCTGAGAGAAAAAGAAACAAAGGAACAAAACACCCTCCCAACATAAACGAACTCAGAAATCAGTATGAAAACCTTTAATTATCCCAAACACAAAAACACAGACAATAGCGTATAAACAAAATCAACGGTCATTATGTATCAACGAGAGTTATCTACCATAGGAGGCCCTGAATATTTTGGCATAGATGAAGGACAAGAAAAATTATTAACACAGCTTTTAAAAATATAATAGCAGTACTTAAACTGAAAATAAGTAAATCCTATTAAGAAATGGGAAAACCAATAAAATGGTAGGGTAGGGGAAAGGGCAGAGACAGAGAACAAAGAAAGAGATATATTGATTGAGGGAACCATTATGAAGCTAGTAAGAAACCTAGCACAAAAAAAGTTCCCAGGAATCCACTAGGAAAATCTCAGCTAAGACCCTAAGCAATAGTAAAGAGGGTGCCACTGTAGAACCTATTACCAGAAACTGATGAAAGCAGACACAGAGAACCACAGCAGAGCTATGCCTGAGCAAACAAAGCCCAGTCAAAGAGCAGGAGGAGTGAGAATAAGAGCAAGGAGGTCAAAATCATGATGGGGACAGCCACTGAAACAGTTTCCGTGAGCTGGTGGGAGCTCACCATCTCCAGCGAGAAAAGCAGAATAGAATCAAATCAGACTGAATGCGGGTGACAATTGTGTGGCTGGGGCAGACTGCAAGGCTACTGGAAGTGAGACCTGAATTTCTCCCTAAGACTTGTACTGGCTTTTTGGAACACATTCTCTTTGGAGCTCTACCTTACTCACCCCACACATAGTAGAGAGGGCCATGGTCCTACCTCAAACAATGTGCTAGACTTTGTTGACTCCCCATGGGAAGCCTTATCCTCTCTGAGGAGTGTATGGGGGAGTGGAATGGGGAAATGTGGAAGGAACAGGAGGAGAGGAGGGAGTAGGAACTGGAAATGGTATGTAGAATAAAAAAGATAGTTTTTTAAAAAAATAATTAGTTAACTTGAAAAAGAAATGTGGGAAAACACAAAACAAGCAGTATAAGGAAATAAACAAAACTTTTTAATATCAGCAATGGGAAAGAGAATCAATAAAGAATACCCAAACTGTAGGGATTTAAGAAATGAAAAATTTAGAAATTCTAGCAGACACTACATAGGCAAGCTTCATCAACAGAACACAATGAGATAGAAGAGAGAATTCCAGACACTGAATATAAGAGAGAATAAATTAATCAAAGAAAATGATAATCTAAAAACTTCCTGACACAAAACTTTCATGAAATGTTGTACAATATGAGAAAACCAAACTTAAGAAACTTAAGCAAAATAAGGATAGAGGAAGAAGTAGAAACCTATCTCAAAGACCTAAAAAATATTTTCAACAAAATAATAGAAAAAAAGGTAACTTAAAAAAGCAGATGCCTTATAAAGTTACAAGAAGTATTTAGAACTCCAAACAGACTGGATCAGAAAGAAAGTCCCCTTTAGCAAGACATTAAACCTGCCCACCTCCTGCCACTTCAGAGGAACTCTGAACCACAGGCTGAACTACACATACCAGACCAAGAGACCAGGCAAAGAGATACTTCAGTGCTTTCCTGAGACCCAGACAGCAACTGCAAGGATCAGACCAAGAAGCAAAGACACTACTGGCACCAATTGGAGGAAGAGATGGATAAGCACCAATGCAAAAATTCATTCAACAACTTATAAAGCAACATAGTATTGCCAGAACTCATACAACAGGAAGACATGATCATTCTAACCCAGAAAAAGCAGAAGAAAATGATCTTAACTATAACTTTACGAAGATGATAGAGACCCTTAAAGAGGAAATGAAAAATTCCTTTAAAGAAATGAAGGAAAAGAGAAACAAAAACTTGAAAGAAATCAATAAATCTCTTTAAAAAAAAACTCAAGAAAAACAAGAAAAAGGAAACAAACAGGTGAAAGAACTTGAAGACTGAAATGAGGCAATAGAGAAAACACAAACCAAGGGAATTTGGGAAATTAAAAATATGAGTAAACAAGCAGAAACAACCAATGCAAGCATAATCAACAGAATAAAAAAGATGGAAGAGAGAAATTCAAATGTTGAAGATACTATAGAGGAAATAGATTCATCAGTCAAAGAAAACATTAAATCCAACAAAATCTTTACACAAAACATCCAGGAAATCTGGGACACCATGAAAGAAACAAACCTGAGAATAACAGGGCTTCTAAAGGGAGAAGAACTACAGCTCAAAGCACAGAAAATATATTCAAGAAAATCATAGAAGAAAATTCTCTCAACCTGAAAAAGAATATGTCTGTGAGGGTACAAGAAGCTTACAGAACACAAAATAGATTGGACCAAAAAGAAAATGTTCCTCTGTTAAATAATAATCAAACCACAAAATATGCACAATAAAAAAGTATATTAAGAGTTAAAATGGAAAAAGGTCAAGTAACATATAAAGGCAGACCTATCAGAATTTCACCCAAATTCTCAATGGAAATCATGAGAGCCAGAAGGTCCTATGCAGATGTGTTGCAGACACTAAGATTCCACAAGTGCAAGCCCAGATAACTATCACCAGCAAATCTTTCACTCACCATCGATGGAGAAAACAAAATATTCCATGACAAAACCAAATTTAAACAATGCTTATACACAAACCCAGCCTTACAAAAGCACTAGAAGGAAATCTCCAACCCAAGAAACCTAACTGCACCCCCCCAAAAAAACCCTACAACACAGGCAATAGAAAAACTCTCACCAGCAAACCCAAAGAAGGGAAACACACAAACACTACCACCAAAAATCATCAGGAATTGACAATAACTGGTCATAAATATCTCTTAATATCAATGGACTCATTTCACCTATAAGAAGACACAGGCTAACTAAATGGATGCAAAAACAGGATCCAGCATTCTGCTGTATATAAGAAACACACCTCAACCTCAAAGATAGACATTTCCCCTGAGTAAAGGGCTGGGAAAAATTCCAATCAAATGGACCCAAAGAAGGAGGGTGAGATTGACCAGTACCACCTAGGGCTCCTCTTCTCTGAGTGGGAGGTAGCTGTGATGGCCTTGAGCCGAAGAGTCTCTGGAAAGTTGCTGACACTCCTACATGCCAGCCTACAGTTGGCACTTCCTACAAAGCAGGATCTCAATGGGAGCCTTGAACTAAACTCATGAACATCTGCACACCCAGGGAGAACATTGCAGGAAATAAGGCTGGTAGGGACCAAACTCAACCCACTTCCCTAGGAGCTGGAGAAGGCAGGCTTCAAATAAGGAAAAACACATGTCCTTCTCTAGCTGTGTCCAGCTGGCATAGACAAACATCCCTACCAGGGATCAACTGGAGGCTTTCTGTGAGCCTTCTACTCATCCATCTTCCACCCAGAGGTTTCACTGCAGCGCAAAAACCTTAACAAACCAGAAAATACTCAAAATTTCAAATGTGTTATCCAGTCATCTGTAAGACTGTAACAATTAGAAAGAAAAAAAAAGTCACAGTAATACAACAGTGCCAGATTAGCATTATGGTCTAGATCTCAGTACTGACAAATAAGTAACCTTAGGATCATGGCCCTAAGGCCACCAAATCCCAAAGGAAGAATCCCAACCACTCAGCAAAAGTATCAATTCTAGAGAAGCACACTGTTTCCAAAGCAGAAAACAGACCCACTCACTGAGGACTGTCATTGCTGAAGTATCTGGGAGCATGTCTCCGGATTCACTCAAGTAAATGAGGTAATTTAATTTTAAGTGGTTCTTGAGCATCTTGGGCCCTGCTTGAACATTTTCGTGAAATGACATTTGTACCTCACACAAAGCTTCCATGACCCTGCATCATGGCAAAAACAGATATTTCAAATCCTCTTTAGGAATGTGGCTCCAGATAAAAATAAGATATGGACAAATATCAATAAAAACCTACCAAACTAAATGGAGGAGAGGGAGTGGGGAGACTCATGGGCTGTCCTTTCATGGCTTTTTGGAGGCTTGGAGCTGCCATGTTTATCCCCAAATCCTGGCACTGACCACCCTCCCAAATTTGAGTGGAACCTGAAGACATTTGGAAGAAGACGCCAGTTGACTAGGGAACATGGTAGTAATGAGGGAGGATTTGGAGCAGGCAGTCCAGGGAAAGTAACAGTGACGTTAATCAAGTGACTTAGAACTGTTTTCCCACAGGCTATCACAGGAACAATTGGCGAGGACGATCTTTCTGTTTTTAAGCACTGTTGACCAAGATCCATCTTCCCCAGAATTCATTAACTCCTCATCTACTTGCTTTTAAAAATCTGGAGGTTTTGGACTGCACTAAGGCAATATACCATGTTCCACTAACATTTTTTGCAGGCACATAGTTTACAAGGAATCTGAGAAGAACTGAAGCCAAGTCACATACCCTGACTTGGGATGCCTGCGATGAAGTGGGCTCCCTCTGGTACACACACTGAGTGGGTACACGTCCACATCCCAATGCCAGGGGCCCATCGACTAAAAGACTGATGGGAATAGTCTAATCACAAAGCAGGGCATATTCGTGACTCCGGGTTTGCCCTAGTAAAACGCAAGTTTTGTGGAGGCATCCAATCAACCTTCGCAAAGCCATCTTTCTCAAGGACTTTCATTGTTGGAGCATACCTATAATCCCAGGATTTGGGAGGATGAGGCGGGAGAATTTCAGGCTTAATTAAGGCAAACCTTGGACAGTATAGAACCATCCTACCCTACTCTCTCTCCACCAATGTACACATTCTCTTATATCCACTGACATGACCAGCTAGGACTAGACAGCAGAGCTCAGCTTAGGTTCCACCCTGTAACTGGTGCTTATGACTGTGTGTGTAGGTTTGTGGGATGGGGAACCTCTGGGTTCATCTGAAGCAAATCTTTATGTTCCACTATTTGCTCAAAGAAATTGTGTGTGTGGCTAGAATCCACTTATGAGTGAGTACATACCATATTCCTCTTTTGGGGTCTGGATTACCTCACTCAGTAAAGTGTTTTCTATATCCACACATTTGCATGCAAAATTAAAGATGTCATTGTTTTTTACCGCTGAGTAAAGCTCCAATGTGTATATGTTCCACAGCTTCTTTAACCATTCTTCTATTGTGGGGCATCTAGGTTGTTTCCAGGTTCTGGCTATTACAAATAGTGATGCTATGAACATAGTTGAAAAAAATGCTTTTGTAGTATGATAGGGCATCTCTTGGGTATAGTCCCAAGAGTGGAATTGCTGGGTCCTGAGGTAGGTTGACTTCCAGTTATCTGAGAAACCGACACACTGATTTCCAAAGTGGCTGCACAAGTTTGCATTCCCACCAACAATGGATGAGTGTCCCCCTTAGTCCACATCCTCTCTAGAATAGCCTATAATTAGTGATCCTAGAGAAGCTAAATAAGAAGGTGAACCCAAAGAAAACCATATAGTTATCCTCCTGGATATTGGAAGTAGACAAGATTGCCAGGCAAAACATGGGTTCATGGAGGTGTAGGGGAGTGGATGTAAGGAAAGATGGGTAGAGAGAAGGGAGAAGGGGAGAACTCAGGAGAGCTTGGGGGAATGGGATGGGTGGGATGGAGGAAGGGTGGATATGGGAGCAGGGAAATAAATATCTTAACTAAGCGAGCCATTTTAGGGTTTGCAAGAGACTTGACTCTAGAGGGGTTCCCAGGTCCAAGGAGAGGTCCCCAGATTGTTCCTTGGGCAGCAGAGGAGAGGGTTCCTGAACTGGCCTTGTCCCATAGCCACACTGATGAATATTTTGCATATCACCATAGAACCTTCATCTGGCAATGGATGGAGATAGAGACAGAGACCCACATTGGAGTACTGAACTTAGCTCCCAAGGTCCAAATGAGGAACAGAAGGAGGGAGAACATGAGCAAGGAAGTCAGGACCACGAGGGGTGCGTCCACCCACTGAGACGATGGGACTGATCTAATGGGAGCTCACCAAGGCCAGTTGGAGTGGCCAGTGATGGAGCATATGATCAAACTGGACTCTCTGAATGTGGCTGGCAATGAAGGCTGACTGAGAAGCCAAGAACAATGGCACTGGGTTTTGATTCTACTGCATGGACTGACTTTGTGGGAGCCTGGTTTGTTTGAATGTTCACCTTTATAGACCTGTATGGAGTGGGGAGGACCTTGGACTTCCCATGGGGCAGGGAACCCTGACTGCTGTTAGGACTAGAGAGGGAGGGGGAGGTGGGGAGGGGGAAGGAAAAAGGATACAGGGAGGAGGTAGAAATTTCTAGTAAGTAAGTAAGTAAGTAAATAAATAAATAAAGGGAAAAAAATAAAATGAGCTAATTACCACTGCCAAAAGAAAAAAGAAAAACAAAAAACCAGGATAGCCCAAACAATTCTGTACAACAAAGGAACTTCCAGAGACATTACTGTCCCTGACATCAAGCTCTGTTATTGAACTACAATAATGAAAACAGCTTGGTACTAGCATAAAAACAGACAGGTTGACCAATGAAATGCAATAGAAAATCCAGATATTAACCAACACACCTATGAATATCTGATTTTTTTTACAAAGAAGCTAAAATTAGACAATGGAAAAAAGAAATTATCTGCAACAAATTGTGGTATAACTGCATGCCAGTATGCCAAAGAATGCAAAAAGAGCCATACCTATCCCCATGCACAAAACTCAAGTTCAAATGGATTAAAAACCTCAATATAAATCTGACATCAATGAACCTGATAGTAGAGAATGTGGGAAGTAACCTTCAATTCATAGGCACAGGAGACCACTTCCTAAATATAACCCCAGTAGCACAGACACTGAAAGCAACAATAAATAAATAAATGGGGCGTCCTGAAATTGAGAAGCTTCTTTAAAGCAAAGGGCACAGCCAATAAGACAAAAGACAGCCTACTGAAAAGGAAAAGATATTCACAAACTCCATATCAGACAGAGGACTAATCTCCAAAATGTATAAAGGACTCAAGAAATTAGACATCAAAATATCAAATAATCCAATTAAAATAGAGTAAAAATCTAAACAAAGAATTCTCAACAGAAGAATTTCAAATGGCTGTGTTAAGGAAACGTTCAACTTCAACTTTGTTAGCTATCAAGGAAATGCAAATCAAAACAACTCTGAGAAACCATCTTATACTTGTCATAATGCCAAAGATCAAAACATCAACACTAGCTTATGCTGGAAAGCATGCTAACAGGATCACTTCTCCATTGTTTGTGAAAATGTAAAATTGTACTACCACTCTGAAAATTAGTATGATGGTTTCTAAAAAAAACTGGGAACAAATCTACTGCAAGATCCAGCAATACCGCTGTTGGGTATATACCCAAAGGATGCTCAACCATACTAAAAGGACATTTGTTAAACTATGTTCATAGCAGCATTATTCATCATTGTCAGAACCTGGAAAAATCTAGATGTTTCTCTTTCCATAAATAAATTAAAAATTATTTCCTTTACATAATGGATTATTACTTAGTGGTGAAAGACAATGACATCTTGGAATTTACAAGAATACAGATGGGACTAGAAGAGCCCATCCTGAGTGAAGTAACTCAGACCCAGAAAGATGAATATGGTATGTACTCCCTCATAGATAAATATTAGCTATAAAACAATGGGTAAGGAACCTACTGTCCACAACCCCAGAGTAGATAAGTAGCAAAGAGAATCCTAAGAGAAACATATATAGATTCCCATTGGAATGGGAAATAGTCAAGATCTCCTGATAAAATTGGAAGTGTGAGGGTTGAGGGAGAAAGGAAGGCAGAAGGGAAGGAGAAAAGGAGAAGGGGATGTTGGAGGGGAGCTAGAGGAATGGGAAGATCAAGATGGAGAAAGGACAGAGATAAAGAACAAGAAAAGAGATATCTTGATCGAGGAAGCCATTATAGGACTAGCAAGAAACCTAGTACTAGAGAAATTCCCATCCACTAGGATGACCCCATCTAAGACCCTAAGCAATAATGGAGAGGGTTCCTATACTGATTTTGCCCTGTAATCAGATACCTGACTTTCTTAAATGTCACCATAGAATCTACATCCAGCAACTGATGGAAGCAGATGCAGAGAATCACAGGAGATCACTGGATTGAGTTTCCAAAGTGCAGTCAAAAAAAGGGTAGAATGAGAATATGAGCAAAGAGGTCAAGACCTTGATAGAGATACCATTTATCTGTGCTAACAGAAGCCTTCTAATTCTGGCCTGACAGTGAGGGAACCAGCAAAGGACCAAATAGGCCCTCTGAATGTGGATGACATTTGTGTGGCTGGGGAAGACTGCAGGGTCACAGGCAGTGAGACCAGGATTTATCTCTTCTGTTTGTTCTGGCTTTTGGGAACCCATTCCCTTTGGAGGGATACCTTGCTAAGCCTGGATATAGTAGGAAAAGCCTTGGTCCTGTCTAAATGCAATGTGTTAGACTTTGCTGACTCCCCATGGATGCCTGGCCCTCTCTGAGGAGTGGATGGGGGTGAGATAGGTGATGAGAGGAGGGAAGGTGAAGGAAACAGGAGGAAAGGAAGAAGTCAGAAATGGATCTGGCATTTAAAATGAGAAACTATAGTTTTTTAAAAATAAATTCTAAAAAAATTATACCTACAAAAATGACTCAACAAAGAAAAAGAATTGCAGTCAAATTTCTCTTCTGAACATAGACTAAAAACACTTAAAATATTTGCAAATTTAATCCAAGAACACATCAAAGAGATCATGCTAGAGATGCAAAATAGAACAATATATGAAAATCAGTAATTTTAATCTACTGTATTAATAAACTGAAGAAAATTTAAAAAAACAACCAAAATAAAACACCAAAAAGAAAACACATGGTAATCTCCAAAGATGTAGAAATGCTGCTAATAAAATCCAACACTCCTTCATGAAAGAAACTTCTGGAGACATTAGGAATACAAGAGACATACGTAGCCATAATAAAGGTAACTTGCAGAATGTCTATAAACAACATCAAATTAAATGGAGAGAAATGTGAAGCAATCACACTTAAATCACATTTAAAACAGTAACAGAACAAGGTTGTCCACTTAAAACAGTAACAGAACAAGGTTGTCCACTATTTCTATATCAATTAAATATAGGACTTGAAGTTGTAGAGCAAAAAGACAAAGTTCTAGCTAGCACAATATGACAACTGAAGGAGGTCAAGGGGGTAAAAACTGGAAATGAAGAAATCAAAGTATCATTTTCTGCAAATGATATAATAGTATACTTAAGTTTCCCTAAAAATTTCACCAGGTAACTCCCACAACTGATAAATTCTTTCAGCTAAGTGATTGAATAAAGGTTAACTATACAAATAAACATTAGTAGTCTTCCTATATACAAATGGCAAACAGGTTGAAAAAGAAATCAGAAAAACATTACTTTTCACAATAGATTCAAGTAATAGAAAATATTTTGGGTAGCTATAACCAAGCAAATAAAAGACTTCTAAGATTAAAAACTTTAGTCGTTTGAAGAAGATGTTTACTGATATCTTTTTGAAGAAGGAGGGTTCTCCCCTGCTCATGAATTGGGAGGATGGCCATAGTAAAATTAGGCACCCTACCATATACTATCTACAGGTTCAAGTAAATCCCTGACAAATTTCCAAAATAATTTTATTCTTTTCAGATCTTGAAATGACAGTTCTCATCTTCATATGGAGAGAAAAAATGGCATAGCTAAAATATATTTGAACAATAAAAGAACTACTGTATGTCATACCATTTCTTATTTCATGTACTACTATAAAGTAATAGTCATAAAATCTCATGTTATCGACATATAAACAGACATATTTATAATTGGGTTGAATTGAAGACCCAGACAAAAAGCCACATGTTTATGAACACCTGATTTTTTCTATAAAGAAGCCAGAAATATATAATGGAAAAAAATTCATCTTCAATAAATGATGTTAGTCAAACCAGAAGATTGAATGTAAAATAATGCAAATAAATCCATAATTATCACCATACACAAAATTCATGCCCAAGTAGATTAAAGACTTAAACATAAAACCAGACACACTGAACCTGATAGGAGTCAGAGTGTCAAATCGTCTTGAACACATTCACACATGAGAAAACCTCTGAACAGTGTGGGAACTAAGATCAACAATGAAAAAAATATGAAACCTCATGCAACTGAGAAGCTTCTTTAAAAAAAGGACAACGTCAATGGGGCAAAAGTGGGAAAAATTTTTTACCTACTCCATATATAATAGAGAACTAATATTCAAAATATATAAAGAATTCAAGAAACTTTACATCAATGAACCAAATAATCCAATTTTAAAATTGGATAGAAATCTAAACAAAGAATTATCAATGGAGGGTTCTTAAATGCCTGAGAATCACTTTTTAAAAAGTTTAACACTCTTCTTCTGGGAAATGCAAATCAAAACTACACTGAAATTCCATCTTACATCTGTCAAAATGGGTTAAGATGAATAATACAATTGACTGTTAATGCTGTCAAAGATATCAAGAAAGGAAAATACTCCTCCATTGCTGATTGCAATCTTGAACAGCCACTATTGAAATCAATATGGCAGTTCTTCAGAAAGTTGGGAATAAATCTACCCCAAGATCCTGCTATATCACTCTTGTGCATTTGCCCAAAGTGTGCAGCATCCTACCACAAGGACACTAGCTCAACCAGGTTAACTGTTGCTTTGTTCATAATTGACAGAAACTTGAAACAACCCTGATGTCTCTCAACAGAAGAATGAAAAAAGAAAATGTTGTACATTTAGACAATGGACTCAGTGATTTAAAAATATGACATGAAATTTTTAAGTAAATTGATGGAACAAGAAAAAAATAATCATCCTAGTAATTTGGAATACAGAGTCTCAACTGGCCATCTCTTTTAGCCACAGGCAAGGCTTCCTGTAGTGGGTCTAGGTTGCATTCAATTGAAATCTTGGTCAAGGGGGTCCCATGAAAATCACCAGAGAGTTCAGACCTCTGCTATTCACAAAGTCATAGCAAGACCCCCATTTCCAAGGACAACAGCCACACAACTCATTAAAAAGTTGAGCTGATACCTACATGGAGCCTTCTTTCCTACTTTCTAGTCTCTTCAGTATAGGAATACACTCTGCACTCTACTGAAAAGGAAATGTAGTTAAAAACCTAGACACAAAACTTTGACCTGTAATCTGTCCTGCCTGCATAATATGCTAGGGTAGTCATGGCAAAGAACTTACGAAAGTAGTCTACTACTGTCTGATTTTACCTGAGCCCCACTACAGAGGAAGGAACCCAAAACAGACACTGCCTGGGTAACCCAGAACCAGAGATTCAACAACCAATAGACCTAAGGTAAAATCAGAATTTCTGCTCAAAAAAAAACAAAAATAAAAATAAAATTAAGAATTTGAAAAAAAGTCATATCTATCATATTTCAGGTGGCTTTAGACATAAAGTAACTTTCTGAATAAAATCTGCTGTTATTTTTTTAGCAATACATATTAAAAACTCCTTTATTTACCTGGGTCCACTTTAGTTTGAACTTTTTGAGATCTATTTCAATATACACTTGTATGTTTTTCATGTATCTGCGTTCTTTGTTCAGTTTTCTTTGATGAATCAGGAGTTAGAGGCAGGTTTGTTTTCTGGCTTGCTTAGTTAAAATTCAGATTACTTCCAACTTGCATTTTGATCACTCACTAGAGACAATTACACAGCAGCAATATAAAGGAGCATCTCAGAGTCAAGACCACCTTCCAGGAAAATGAGTTAACCCTTCTGTTTTCCCTTACAGTGCCTACAGGAGGAAGGTTGTCTGTTGTCTTAATGTCCTTGGGGATGCTATAATAAAATCTGTTTGCTGCTATACTTATTTAATAATCCCCTAAATCACAAAGGGAGTGCATATGGAGTAGTAGTCAGAACACAATCCAATCACAACAGACAGTAAAATATGCTTAAAATAATCATGATGGTATGTGGGTGATTGAGGACAGTTTCTTTTTATTTCTCTCTAGCAAGTATTTATTAACAATAAGGTATGCTAAGTTATTTCACTGAAGAGAAGCTCAAAATAAAATAAACCCTGAGAGATTTGCAAATCAGTAAAATTGAGAGAAGAGAAATCTATATTTTTTATGTAGCAAGGTAAGTATAATTTATATGCAGAACATAAAGAATAAAACAAAATCAATAATTGTACACTTGGTCATTGATATATTCATGGAACAGGTGATTTTTGTTGTGCCAAGAGATGACAACATTTCCAAGAAGATAAAATAGACTGTGATTATTTAAGTAAGGAGGAACAGCATACATAGTGAATGGAAGCATGTCAAAGAACCCAGAATCCAGTACACTTTTATCCTGCAACCCATACAGTCCTGGAATATTGCGCTCTGTACACAGACAGGAGCAAAGAAGGACCAAGTTGTAGATGGATTTCCTGTCTAGAAGAAGTGGTGGTTGTGATGTAGTGTATATTCTAATGGAGAACCTGTGGTATGCGGTTGTAGTTTTGTCTTCAAATGGGAACATCAGGAAGCTTTTGTAGCAATTGAGAGGTTAGAATTGTGTAATGTAGTGATGGATTCTCACCAGGGCAAAACATTCTGAGAAAGTCAAACCCTCCCTTTCTTCATTTTGTTTGTTTATTTTTTTTATTTGCTTGGTTGTTTAAATACAATGGAAGAGTTCTGCTATTCACATTCATCTCTGCACCTCACAATATCAGTTGACCCAGGCCATTCTCAGGACAGTAGATGTGTTACCTGAAATTGTCTTTTCAGTTGGTATGTTCTTTCTAGAAGATTGAGGGTTGTAGACAAACTTTTGTATGTTTACTTCACCAGAAAAGTAAACCGTTTCCTTCATATTTGTTTTTTTAATTGCTTTATGCCAGTGCCAGTGTTTGTTAACACTGGTTATATATGAAAACATTTTTAAGTCTCACTTCTCAAAAGCTATAATAAATTATTCAGGTATAGACAGGAGCCCAAGTTTGAACCCACATCTTCTACTTCAGGGTTCTCAGATTTCAGAAGGCAGCATTTTTGGCTGGAATGCCATTTGAGCAAGATGATGAGGTCCATATTCAAACTCACTGTTTTAGAGGCTGAGAAGGTTTGTTTCTTCAAAGTATTTACCATAGGATGCTTCTATTTCTGATGTGATCCTCTAAGTCCCATTGTTTTCCCCAAAATAATCAAGCAGTTTCCTAACATGTTTCCTTAATTCTTTTTCCCATATTCTGCAATCTCTCATGGAACTATCCATGAGCAAAGTATATAACTTAGTTTAACCTTAATATTATCATCTATGAAACTAGAAAAGGAAAATCACCTCTGTGGCTCTTGTAAGAGAAAATGAAATATGTTACAATTCCCACATCATATCTTTAAAATTTTCTGCCATGTTGTAGTAGTGCACGCCTTTGTTTTTATTTGCTGTTTAAAAGTTTATATATATATATATATATATATATATATATATATATATATATATATATATATATATATATATATATATATTTCTGCCTGTATGTCTGATTTCTGGTCGGAAGAGGGCACCAGGTCTCATTATGGATGGTTGTATGCCACCATAAAGTTGCTGAAATTGAACTCAGGACCTATGCAAGAGCAGCATGCGATCTTAATCATTGGGCCATCTCTCCAGTCCTCCTATCTTAATCTGCACAGCATTTTCTTAGTTAAGAACTCTCTCAAAGGCCATGGCATTAAGCTTTGAATGTGAAACCCGTATTGACTTGGAGATGCCAAGAATGTGAAACCCGTATTGACTTGGAGATGCCAAGGTGTTGGATATACCAGACTCCTGGGATAACTGTCAGGGAAAGCTGCTGATAGGAAGTGGAACCAGCTCAGGATTAAGACATGTGTTGAAGTCAATAAGGCTGAAGGAAGTTGGAGTTTTGAATAGTGCTTTGACATCAAACATGGAGATGCAGAGGTTGAAGTTTGTCTAGCTGATTTTTTGGTCTTGCTTTGGCACAGTGTTTTCTATGCTCCCTTTTCTTCATTTTGGAATGATAATCCTGTCAACTGTAAGTGGGAAGTATATGATCTGTTTTTGATTTTGATTTTATAGATTATGTCATTTACGAGATTGTGTTAATCTTAGAAGAGACTTTGAACTTTTAAACATTGTTCAGACTGTGTTAGATTATGGGTGCCAGGGAGTGAAATGTGGTGATTTAAATAGGTATGGACCCCATAGACTCATATATTTGAATCTTTAGCCAATAGGGGGTGGCACTATTAGAAGGTGTAACCTTGTTGGAGTAGGTATGGTATTGTTGGAATAAGTTTGTCACTGTGGAGGCGTGTTTTGTGGTCTTATACACACAGGCTACACATAGTATGGCATGCAGTTTCTTTTTTTTTCTTTTTTTTTAATTAATTAATTTATTTATTTAAAATTTCCACCACCTCCTAACCTCCCCGGACTCTTTGAATGTGGCTGACAATGAGGGCAGACTGAGAAGTCAATGATAATGACATTGGATTTTGATTCTATGGCATGCAGTTTCTTTATGCTGCCTGTGGATCAAGATGTGGAACTCTCAGTTCCTTCTCTAGCACCATGTCTCCCTTCATGCCACCATGTATCCTGCTTACCCTCATGATGAAAATGTACTAAGCCTCTGAAACTGTAAGCCAGGCCCAATTAAATGTTTCCCTAAGAAAGAAAGAAAGAAGGGAGGGAGGGAGGGAGGGAGGGAGGGAGGGAAGGAGGGAGGGAAGGAAGGAAGGAAGGAAGGAAGGAGGGAAGGAAGGAAGGAAGGAAGGAAGGAAGGAAGGAAGGAAGGAAGGAAGGAAGGAAGGAAGGAAAGAAGGGAAAAGAACTCACTCACATGTCGGAAACTTTGCTCAGGAATTTTGAATGATTTTGCTCTGTCTTCTGACATCTCAAAATATCCTGTTATTATGCTCTGTTACAGTCAGATTGTAGCAATGGCTGCAAAACACTCTGCTCTTCAATTGAGGGAGAATTCTATAGCATCTGGAACTGTGTTGCCATTCTTTTCAACTCATTATCAATTGGAAATGTATGGTCCATTAATAATTAATTAATATTTTGTAATTAAAAGACTTTCACAGCTCTTATTTTCTTTCAAAAATTATTTTATGTACCATATGGGTGTTTTCTGCTAAACGTATGCCTGTGCATTGTGGCCATGTCTGGTTCCTGTGGGTGGCAAAAAAGGGCATTAGATTCCCCAGCACTGAGGTTACTGGTGGTTGTGATTTGTCATGTGCATCCTGAAAACTGAACCTAAATTTGCCATAAGAAGTGTCAATTAAGTAAACTGCCTAACTTCTCTTTAGTGCCCTGTAGCTGTTATTTGGATGAATAAATGATTGAATGGCTAAAAATAATGTGATATCCATGGAGTTTTGAATATTCAGATAGTTTATAAAAGAAGTTGATGAGCTCACTAAATTGATGGATAAACCACATGCAGAGAACAAATCTGTAGCAAAATATATAATTGAAAGTCATAAATCATCATTGACTCTAGTTAACATTGTCTAAAAGACAAAGCCATAGGAAGAAGACGAAAGCTCTCTTGAATTGAACGAGTTGGAAAATACTAAATCAAAAAAAATTTAACAAAATGAAAATACATCTCAAAATATAATTGCTGATTTCATTTTTATAAAATAAAAAGTTATTTAAGACACAAAGCCCTACATAGTACTGAAGTTTCTAGAAACACAGAGCTGCTTTATGTACAGCTTCACTTGCAATAACAGAAGATTAAAGGTCCAAACAGGTACTAATTTCTCATATTAATGTTATTATAAGTGTCAGGATGAGAGGAAATAAGGATCAGATAAAGTTATAAGGGTGACACCATATTGTTGACTATTATCATGTTAAAAAAGAGAACTAGTAGTTCTGTGATGTGAACCAGATAAAAGGGTTTTAATAAATAGCACACAGCTGTTGGCACCACGAACTGTGCCTTTGAGCTTCCAGAACTATGTAAATAATATATAACTAATCCAAACAAAATAAGGATATAACTCAGATGTAGAGCACTAACCAAGCATGCAAGAATATTTGTCCCTGATCTCCAGTATCAATCCTCTTTCTCTCTCTCTCCCTTCCTTCCTTCCATCCTCTCTCACTTTGTCATTGTTCTTTTTCTAGTTTGTTTTCTCAATGACACACATAAAGATAGATAGATGCACACACAGAGACTAACAAATATACAGGGAAACATATACACAGAGACACACAAATAATAACCAAACTTATAATATATCTATGTTATTTCAATTTCATGAAGATAATATCAAAGGTAAAAGAAGTCAAATAATGTGCCCAAAGATACTATGCAGCCTTTTCTTTATGTAAATTATTAAAAAAATAAGAAAATTAGTTGAATTTGAGGCTATTATAAATAAGAAAAACAATTATGGTATAAGCGTGTTCCATGTGTTACATAAAACATGATTATGTCAGAAATCTATTCATTATTATCCTGAAATTCAAATTTAACTATGGGGTCTGCTTTTAATTGCTGCGTCTGAAGATTCTATATCTCTCCCACTCCACAAACATTTGCCAAGACCATCAGGTAGCTGTGCATTCCAAACAAGCAGTTTACAAACACTTGAAAAATTGCACATAAGGGCCCTTCCTTCTTTGCCTTTCTTCCTACTCCCCACCTTCTGAGGGGCTACATGGCAAGGCTGGAGGGCAGGAGCTGGCTAGGGCATGCATGGAGGATGATGGGTATTGAGTGGGAGAGAACTAGGTGCCAGTCTGAGAGATGATTTCATTGGGTCATATATGGCTCTTTGAATGTCAGCAAGAACTTGATTTTACTTTGAGGCATGATGTTATTAATCAGGTGTAAGTGCACCCATCTTTCTTGCCTTCAGTTTTACAAACCCTAATGTCAGCTCCTCAGAGAACAATCTGTAGGAGGAAGTGCTGGACCCTGGGGCAGTAACTCATGTCTCATTTCTTGAGTTAGATTCAGGATTTGAGCTTTGAACCTAGGGCCTGAATGTGTTTCCAACATGAATTTGGGGGAATGCCATAATTCTCCTAGGTTTAATATGAACTGTGGTATGGTTTCTCAGATACAGCGAGTCTGAAATGTGCCTGACAACATCTGCTCTCTTTAGATACTGTATCTTTGGCGGCAAGGAGAGACCAAATTAGATGAGAGCAACATCTCCCTCAGAAAGCAGTGCTGGGAATTTCAACAAGCCTGTGTTATCAAGAGAAAAACAGGTAGTAGTAAGATAAGAAAAGCACTTAATCATGCTGGATCCCATCTGAGCTACTTTTCAATTCCAAAAAATGTCTAGGTAGAGTGTGGGAGGGAGGAACATGCTGTAGCTGTGCAAAGACTGATATAGAGCCTGTGCTTTTATTATTAATGTGCAGTGACTACTGCTATTAAGCCAAGTGCAGTCTTCCTTAGTAACAGTAAGGCTACCAAAATTAAGAAAGTAACAAAAGTTAACAAAATCAAAATTTACAAAAGACACAAATTCCTACAGAAAAAAAACTCAGATAATTTTTAATTGAATGACTTGTGACCGCATCTTAAGACATTTCATTTCTGCCTCAAGATACCGTTTATCAGACAAGCAATTGTCAACTCTGTTTTACAGATGAAATTACTGAGGCCTTGAAGTCTCAGAAAAGCAGCTTCCTCATAGTTATGGGGGTTTTAACTTCTTTAGCCATACACTGCAGACAGAGTTATGAATTATGTCACCAAATGCCAGGAAAAAAAATGTTGTCTAATGAGCTACACAAAGGTCTTTAGTTGAAATTAAAACAATTCAAATTATATGAGATTGCAAGAAGAGCAAGCCTGGAATTTCTGATGAGCAGCCTTTCTCACGGAGCCAGTGGAGGACCTAGAAAGACTGGAAGTGAGATCCACTCCAGTAGTCCATTTCTGCTAATCTGTTGAGAAACAGCTCAATGCAGATGGGGTTGATTTTGATCACAGTTTGATGGTACTATCCTCATGGCAACTCATCACAAGGAAGGCATGGCAGTGGAGCTTGTTTATATTAGGGTGTACGAGGAAGCATATTTGGGGCAATGCTATGCGCAGCCTTTGAATGCTTATGTGGAGACAGGTTGACTTTGAGTGCCTTCTTCTACTCCTCTCCACCAGTTCCACCAGTGTTTTTTTGTTTGTTTGTTTGTTTTTGTTTTTGTTTTTTTTCTGAGACAGAGTCTCTCAGTGAGCCTGAAGATCACAGCTTTATCTATACAGGCTGAACAGTAAGCTTATGAACTTAGACCTGTCTGTCTCAGTTCCTCAGCACCTACAGGAGCAGACCATCATGTTTTGCTTTAACATGGACTCTGAGAATTTGAACCTATGATCTTGTGCTTGTATAGCCAGCACTTTATTCATTAAACCATGTCCCTAGTCTCACCATTGTTCCTTCTTTAGTTAGTGTTAGACTGCAACCCATTAACTGATGCTGCCAATTTCAGAATGTGTTTTCCCTCCTTGGAAACAATTTCACACATTGACACAAAGGTATGTCTTATCAATACTCAAGGGATGCTAGTAGGACCAACCATGGCAAACAGGGCTCTAGCAGCCCTTGCCCTTTCTTTATTCCCTCTTCCTTGTTAAAACCTGCTAGACCACATTTCTAAAGCTAGTCACCAAAGTCTCTTCCCTCACGGGAACAAGGACTCAATCCTGAGACAAAACACCAAGTTTAAACAATCATAATTCATTATTTAGCTAATAAATCCAATAAATATTTATCAATTCATCCTAAAACTGACTCTACCCTTTCTGCTCCATAAAACCTACTCCTGTAGAAACACCCTCTTTTTGTGGGATCATCTTTTACACTGTGAAAATAGTAATCCAAAGAAAGTCCCTTGCATCTCTTGCTTGTTTTTGATTACTGCTATTGCTGCCACTGTTGCTGTCTCTGCAGTCTCTAGGGAACAATAAAAATCCTTTGTGCTGAGAATTTGGTGTCGGTATATTCTGTACCTATTCCAGGGGGTCAACCTACTTTTCAGTGTCATGACAGATAATGGCTAAGAATGGTCTACAGGAATCCCAACTCAATTCTTGAAATTTCTGAACAGTGATTTTCAATTTCCATCACCCAGTAGCAGGTGAGTTTTCCCTTACTATCCACCCTCAACAAACCCCAAAATAAAAAGTAATAACTGTTGAATGTCCAGCATCCTTCCTCTGTGTTGTGGGGAGAATGCACCCCACCACACTCCTCAATGGCTATGGTGGGTTTCTTTGGATGGTCACTTTACACAGTCTATTCAGCTTGACTGTTTGGCAGTTTTCCTTTTACTTTTGGTAGCCACCCTACAAGAATCTGTTAGCCACTACTAACTGACAGAAAATACTTTCAATAAGTTCTGGATTTCTCCTAGCATCAGTGCAACTCCCTGTTGGTGACAGAGCTTGGATGACAACTCCTCCCTTCCAGAAGTCTCAGTAGATACATATGAATCCAGGAGACGACCTTGCCTTTCGACTCTGGCTTGAGGCCATCACTAACCAAAGAAATCTGCTCTCTCCATCCCAATTGAAAACATCAATACACACCAAAAATTATTGATGCATCCTGACACTCAAAAATACCCTTTATGCTCACCCCCCTCAAGGCAATCTTAATAATTTTGTGAGCACACACATAAGGAAGGAGTTATACCCCTCCACTCTCCTAGGTGTCTTATTACTCCACCTGTCCTGAAGCTCTGTTGCTCTCTGTCAACTGAAGATTAAATGCTACTCTTGTCTGACATTGAAACAAGCCCATAAATCACTATCCCAGAGAACCTAGACAACAATGAGGACCCTAAGAGAGACATTCATTGATCTAATCTACATAGGTAGTAGAAAAAGACAAGATCTCCTGAGTAAATTGGAAGCATAGGGACCTTGGGAGAGGGTTGAAGGGGAGGGGAGAGGCAGGGAAGGGAGCAGAGAAAAATGTAGAGTTTTATGCCCAAATCCGCAAAGCCCCGCAAAAGTCAACAAGGAAACTGAGTTCCGCATGTAAAAGAAGAGAGCCTTTATTTAATCGACTTTGCAAACTCGGTCTCTCTGCATACTGGACTAACCAGAGAGCCCCAAGCTCAGTTAGAATTGGGCTTTTATAGTAGTAAAGGTGGGGGTGAGGGGGTCTTTGAGGTTCCAGACCCTTGATTGGCTGACATTTGTCTAGGGGTGTCCTGGTGAGTGTTCACTGGCAGATGATTATATCTACAGAGGTTGGACTGTTAGGCATTTCCTTAGAAAGGTCTGTTCTTGGGCAGTGGTCAGGTCCTGCAACCAGGCATTGCCTCAGGGTAAACTAATGTGACTCAGACCTCTTGTTAAATTTATCGAGGGTCGAGTTCTACTCTGGCCGATGATAATGGTTGGAAATAAAGAACTTCCTTTGGGTGTCCTGTTCATACTTAGCTTATCATGACTGCCCCCACATTGCTCCTTTCACAAGCAGCAATGACAGGACCCAATCTTGGGTCCTACTTGCCATGGTTTTAAGGAGGCATGGGACTACTTAAATTAATTGACAACTCTGGACCTAGTATATTAGCCAGGCACTATACGTAGTTATCTTGTTCTCCATGCCAGGAGTTCCCCCTTGTCACAGCCTTTCAACCTATTTTGGGAAGGGGCCATGGGATGGCTTGTTTCTTTCCACAGCTACTTCAAACTGATGTTGGGGCATTGTTATCTGGGCCCAAGTAGGTTGAAAGTGTAGCCAAAAGTGTGGGGGGCATTTAGGCAATGGGGCACTCATCAGACTTTGTTGAAGGAACAGTGACAGTTCATGTTCACATCAGCTGGACTGGTTCACGTCAGCTTTCAGGAAATTCACGGCTCACCACCATTCAGAACTGGTTGTAGTCAGCAACTGATGCTTAGATTTCTCTGCCAGCCAAGTGGAAGCCTATTGAGATAAGTTTAAACTAGAAAGAGTATGTGACGGCCAGCCATGATAAGCTAAGTATGAACAGGTCACCCAGAGAAAGTTCTTTATTTCCAAACCATTATCACCTATTTAATAAGAAATCCCAGTCTCAGTAGTTTACCCTGAGGCAATACCTGGTTGCAGGACCTGACCACTACCCAAGAACAGACCATTCTAAGGAAATGCCTAACAGTCCAACCTCTATAGATATAATCATCTGCCAGTGCACACTCACTAGGACACCCCTAGAAAAATGTCAGCAAATCAAGGGTCCGAAACCTCAAAAACCTCTCACCCCCATCTTTACTTCTATAAAAGCCCAATTCTAACTGAGTTTGGGGCTCTCTGGCTATTCTAATATATTGAACATGTGGAGAGAGCGAGTTTACAAACCTGATTTAAATAAAAGCTCTTTGCTTTTACATGCAGGACTCGGTTTCCTTGTTAGCTTTTTCAGGGCTTCATAGATTTGGGCATAACATAGAGCGCAATAAAAATCAATAAAAAATAAACTCACTAGGTAGTCAAAGATAACCTTAGAAAACAAAACAAAAAGTAAAAGCAAAAACAAAATAAAATAAAAAAGACTGACTGCTTATGCACCCAATGAGCCAGGCAAACCTCGAATGACTATCCTAAATTTCTGTCATTTTAATTGATACAAAAAGAATTAAAATTATACTCCCTACTCAAATTTATCCTAGTTTACCTTGATAACAGGCTTAATACTAAGAAATATTTGCTTCTAAAAGTTATGACAAATAGACAAAAAGGTTATATCGGTCAATGAAAACAGAATGAGAAAAGTTATGCATGCCTAAGAAAGTAACTTAAAGTATGTAAATATATGAATATGAAAGACTAAGTAAGTTGTGAGGGTCTGAGGAAGTGATTTAGAGTCCAAGAAAGTAATTTGAGGTATGTAAATCCAAGAAATTACTCAAAAAATTGGGAAATTCCTCTCAGTCTTATAAATGCCTTACAAAAGCTTGACTCTTCCTCTCCAAATTCCACCCTTAACTTACTCCTTCACAGGTTTTTCCATTTCTCATGCTTCCCTCCTCACACCCTCACTCCCCATTTCTTTTCTAAAAAAGACATCTTTTTGAAACTGACAAATTCTGCCTTCTACCTTTACAGCAGCTCCCAAGACACATTTCTACCCCTCCCCTTCCTTACTTCAGCCTCTATTCGTATCCTCCCTCTCTCCAAAACCCCTAAGTTCTGTTCTCCTCTGCCCACTTCTTTAGTCAACCATACTGTAGGGGACACTGCTTTTCCTCTCTTGCTGAATATTATAAACTCCTCTGTTATCTTCAAAGATACTTCTGCCTACATCCAAATTCCAATACCCGATTCCCTTAACATGGGCCTAAAATTTTTCATTTCTATACCTCACCTCTTCTGCCTACAATATTCCCATATTAATAGTCAAAAAACCAAAGGAAAGTTTTCTTTGGTTCCAAGATGTTCACTCTATTAATGCTGCTGTTTTCACTATACACCCTGTAGTTTCTAAGTCTTATTGTATCCTTGCCATTATCCCTGACAATTTACTTTTAGTCCTAAATCTTAAAGATGCTTTCCTCTCAATATCCCTTTGCCATCACACAGGCAAACTGTGATACTCAACAGTCCTGACATCTAACCTGAACTGTCCTCCACCGAAGCTTTAGAGATAGCCCCCACTTTTTCATCAGGCACTCACTATGCACCTGACCTGTTCCTCCTTTCCCCTTCTACCTTCTTCAGTATTTAGATGACCTCCTCCTTTGCATCCCCCCCATAGCCAATTTGAAACCACCTCCCTCCTCAATTTTCCCAGCTCCAGAATTTAACTGGTCTCACCTTCCAAATCTCATCCCTTTTCTCCCAAATTGCTTATCGTAGATTATCTCTCACACCAACCCATGAACACCTCACTTTTGACCATCTTGACGCTCTTCCCTCCTTATCTCTGCCTTTGTGACCAATTTCATGTGGTCGAGTATCCCTAGGTACTCATTTCTAATATATTCTTTATATCAAATCACTGTTAGACCTCCTCATGATAACCTTCCTTCCACTCTCAAACAATTCCTCAAACTTAAAACATTCTCCTTTCTATCCCAGCCTTCTGCCTCCCAGCTCTATCCAGACCTTTCCCTATTTACCCTTCCAAATAACATAAAGACTTCCTAAAACAACCTATACTCCTGTCCCCTACCTCTTCAAAACTTTCACAAACAATGTCTGTAGTTGACCTCCTTGTCTACACAGTCTTGCCACTCTGCTCGCCTCTAAATCTAACGAACAAACTCTGGGGTTCCCGCTCACAATTTATTCTCACCACAATCTCCATTAACTCCTAACTTACAAAGGACTTCAAACTCTAGAACATTATCCCTCCAAACTTCTCTTATCAAAACCACAATACTCGCATTTCTTACCTGTCCTCCCCTCAACACATCCATGCTTATTCCTCTGCCTCAAATTTTAAGATGCTCTAGTCTTCTGCATCAAAATTCTCAAAAACTTCCTTCTCATACATCAGATGGTTCTGTAGCTACTTCTGCCTAAATATTTTTATATAAATGACAGCTCCTTCCTGTCAGAGGTTCACACCAGACTGACTCTTCCATTATCTGTAAAGACAATAATCATGCTAATATGACAGTCCATCAAGCCACCATTTCACCCCTTACAATTCACCTCACTTTCCTACAGCCTACCCTACTACACAGTCCTAACCTTCCAGTCTACACAACCTAACACCAGTTTTATGTATTCATTCTCACCTTCCAGTCCTGGTCATTCAAAAACACCTACTCGTCAATGCCAACTATTGCCAAACAACATAAATCTCATTTCTCTTCTCACACTCTTACTTTCCCTCTGCTCAAATGAATGTCAAATATCTACTTCAAACTGCCTCCCTTTGATGTCTTGATTGTCTATATGTCCTCACACATCGAACACACTAAACAAACCCTACACTCCCAATTAAATCTAACCCCGCCTCACACACGCAGAGTACATACACACACTCATGGCCAAACCTTCACTTGGGTCCAGGTCATCAGACTCTCTTTTTGTCCTAAACTTCACTGACACCTACTTCTGGTGCTCCCATTACTTGCTTTGTGGTTATCTTCAACATCCTTTGTTAGCTGCAGTTCCTCTTGCTAGTGATATACCCTTTGTCAAAACAGTGCCCAATTACCCATGCTTCTAAAATATTTTAATTTCAGAGCTGATTTGGACAGCCCAGAAAAGCAGTTTTGATATAAGGAAAGGCTCTTTGACTGCATTCTTCCCAACACAACCAGACCCTGCTTTCAGATGAAAGATGTTTCACAGTTAATATTATATTTTCTTGCTTCCTCTCAGAAGTCTCAGATGCATTCCAGAGAAGTATCCCTGCAAACTAACAGTCTCAGTTTTCCTGCCTTTTGATCCTGTGGGTGCAATATCTTCCACTTTCACTGGTCTTGGTACTTCTGTTCCCAAGTACCAATGTTGTGAACTTAAAAGTTTTAAATGTAAGTTCAAAATAAAATCCCACCCCCCAAAATCATTAATTTTACCTTTGCTTCAGTCAATCTCTCCCAGTAGAAGGACTATCAACTACGGACTGCTTCATCAACTTCAGTGTCAGCCCCAGTTCTTTCCTCAGAAACTATATTCTAATCCATCCTCAAAGATTACACTTCCATAGTCTGAGATAGTCCCACAAACCTACACATTGACTGGTCTTCCTAACCTTGTCCAGAAACCCAGCATTCTTTGGTGCCCTAACAATGATGTACCAATGTCAGGAACCAGCCAGAGAGAAAACACCCACTCACCCAAAACCCAGGAACCATAATAAAAGAAAAAGATGGGATTGAAAGGTCTTTAGAAGGCCTATGTATGGCAGACATGACTTTGGCATGCCTTCCCTTTCTTCTATTCCCTATTCCTTGCTCAAAACTGTTAGACCACATTTTTAAAGCTAGCCACCATGCTTTATTCTCTTATTTGGACACTGACTAATTCAACAATTATAATTCATTATTTGGCTAATATTTTCAATCAGGATTTACTAACTCAACCTAACACAGACTCCTTTTTTGCTGTGGGGCAATATTCTATATTATTTCAATTATATTTTAAATAAATGCTGATTGGCCAGTAGCCACACAGGATGTATAGGTAGGACAACCAGACAGGAAGAAGAGGTGGGTCAATTAGAATAGGAGAATTCTGGGAAGAGGAAAACTTAGTCGGATGTCGTGACCTAACTACGGAAGAAGCAAGATGTGACTGCCTTGCTGAATAAAGTACCAAGCCACTTTGTCTAGCATAGACAAGAATAACGGACTAATATAAGTTATAAGAATTAATAAGAAGCATGAGCTAATGGATCAACCAATTTATAACTAATGTAGACCTCTGAGTGATTTCTTTGGGACTTAATAATTGCAGGAACTGGGCAGGACAAAAAATAAAAACCCTCAGGCAACACCCTTTCCCCTTAAAACCCACTCCTGTACCTTTGCAGCTTCTCTGGTTTATAAATCTCCTTTGTGCTGAGAATTCGGTATCTGGGTAGGTCCTGTACAGATTTCATGAGCTGAACTTAAGTACCTTAAGCATTTATTAATCCAATCAAGTTGACAAGCAAAGTTAACTATCATGTGTCCTCTCTTTGCCATTTTAGCATCCAACCTCATCACGTTAAACAGTAACATTCCACATCTGTCCCCATATAGGCCCATTTACCTAGCACAGTCCAAGTGTGTCATCAAAAGCCAAGTCACATCTCACTCCTGTTATGAAAGCATAGTAACTGGCCGGTGGGCCAGGAGCATCTATGTTTCTTATCATGACACTATTCGGAATATGTGATATCTTCCCTTATTCCTTCGTCTCTGATCTAGGAACAGGAGCTATTGCATGATGAAGACTGAAAGAGTTTAAGGTAATGTTCTCTGGAGCTCAAGTTAAAAGAAAATCATGCCCAAATTACACAGATTACAGAACAACTTTTATACTTCTTTGTGATTGTAATTCTAATAAGTTCATTTCGCTCTTACTAACATTTTAATTTAAATGATAACAAAAGAAACAAGCAAGGAGAACATCCAAGTGAATGTTTTCATCATGAAAAGGAAAAAGAAGTTTCAACAATAGATAACTTTTGACTTTCTTATAAACAAAGGCCAAGAATATTGATCCGAATGCTTTGTGCATTTCGATTTCCAATAGATTTACCACAACTCTTACTTTGAGTTCCCTTCAACTGCAGAATTAGATTGTTGTCAGACTTTTCCCAAAATGTGTAGAATTCAATAAGTGGAAGACTCAGGTGGCTTACTGCTTAGTTGAATGCTTTGTTAAATACTTAAAGAGGAATTACAACATAGGCCTCAACTTGCATGCCTAACTACTATATAGTCTAAGTAGGTAATTCTGATTCTTACTAGAATTCCCTGATTAGTTTACTTATAATTATCAAAGGCAAAAATCATTGCATGTAAAATTCAAAAGAACTCCAATTCTCCTTAATCCATTCAAACCCTTTGCTTTCTATAACATTTCTAGGGAATTCATTGATGATTCTTCTCTGTGGCACTAATTCCTGGAGTGTTTCCCTATATGAACTCAATTGGTGCTATTAGCAATCATTAGGTATTAGAAGTAAATTGGCCAGAAATATTGTTGCCCTTGGGCAGAGTGTTTCTGTCTTTTTGAATTAACAGACGACTAAGCATTTTCCTAGCTCCTTTTCCTAGTGATCCTATTAATTTCTGTAAGAAGAATGTAAATTTGATGGAAATAAGGAAAAGAAATGGGAACGCTGAAAAAGGAAACATCTTAGGTGTGAATTTACCAGTCCTGTCACATAAAATATATAACCTACATTTTCTTCTTTGTATGTATGTCAGGGGTGGTATGAGTGTGAGATACGTAGATGTGTGTGAGTATATGCCCATGCATGTGTTGA
Organism: Myodes glareolus; assembly: GCF_982192425.1. Lineage (NCBI taxonomy): Eukaryota > Metazoa > Chordata > Mammalia > Rodentia > Cricetidae > Myodes > Myodes glareolus. The sequence goes on along the minus strand of NC_142041.1, from coordinate 72,927,115 downwards.
GACCACAGGGGTGTTTTCAACACTCTTCACTAACATCCTCTGACTTCTTCGCTTCAGGAAGAGTATTTTACTGAGCCTAGAGCAAGGCCGACAGCCAGTAAGCCTCAACAATCCTGACTCTGCCTCAGACACTGTGGTTACAGGTGCATACAATCATGCCTGACTTTTACAGAAGTTCGGAGAGTATGAATCCACGTCATCACAGCTGTTCAGGAAGTGTTCTCACCTACTAAGTAATCTCCAAAGCCTTCTAAGCTATTTTCAGTTTCAAGTAGGTATTTCTTAAATTATATGAGAACAATGAAGGAAAACCAGAAAAGTTTTTCTTTGAAAAAGCACTGCTGTCTCTTTAATGAGTCACCGTCCAAGGCAGAATTCCAAGCTCCTCTCACCAGGATTCTCTATTGATAAAGCTCAGTGTGTACTATTCTTCGCCTAAGAGTTCATTCTTATATATGCTCTCACCCCTTCACATGCATTCTTATACTTATGACCTTAACAATAAGCAAAATGCTTATCCTTTAAAGAGATAATATTTTCATTCTTTACTCTTACAGCACAAGCTCAGTGTCATTCTTTAATAAAGCCTTGTAAATGTTTACTAGTGGATATATTTCCAGGTAAGGAAAGAGTGGCCTTTTGAAAGTATGTATAAAGCACATTAATTTGTGTTCAATTTTAAATCAATTTTAATTTGCATTTAATTTTATAATAAATAAACTGGCATAGAGTACTGTAGTATCATTTTTAGCTATTTAGTATCATTTTAGGATGACTTCTCAATAATGAAGACGAAGTTTGCTTTTTAGTACATGAGTGGAATGTGCCATGTCTCTGAGACAAGAACCCATCTTCGTGGAAACATAATTCCACACATAAAGTAATCAATGCATTTAGTTTTTTTCACTTTTTGACAGTACTGTGTTCATGCACAGTAGGGTTCTAATGCTATATGATTAGATTGACACATGGAAATTGATTTCATTCAGTAGATATTCAGCAGATGTTGCTTGGCAGTCAGTATACATGTCCTCAGCTTCCTCTGGTTTCACACATGACCTGTTACCTATCCCACTTGTTCATTGTCTTGAACCTTAAGTGTCTTAGATTGGATCCCTACGGCCGTGTTCACTATATTGGAATGAAATTGTGCTTCTGCTTGAGTTACCAACTGAGCGTTTGGGAAGGAGATTGTATCTGACTTCTGTCACCTGCTCCATTGTGGCATTGTGTCATCTGTCCGCACATCTATAATGCCTTCTCTTACTTTCTAAACTCCATGGTTTCTATTTCTGTAGTACTATTTCAACAGTAAAATCATCCACATTCATTACATTTAAAATCCCAGAAAAAAAATGAATTGACATAAACAAGAAGATTTAATTATTTAACTCCCCAAGCTTCTGATTATAAAACAAAGACTTAGAGCAAAAATCTTAGCACATTTAGTCACAATATCTCAAATCACTCTGATTCCGTGTGAGTGGATATGATAAGATCACCAGGGTTTGATCTTATTCACATGACTGCATGATCAGGCTCTGCCCCATCAGATACGTGTCTTCTCGGCAATGTGGTCACTCAGAAGTATAGTCAAACCAAATAGATTTCAAAGTTGGACTTGAGGAAATAACTTGTCCTGTAAAATTCCTGCCAAACAAACATGAGGACCTGAGTTGGGATCCCCAGTACTCTTGTGAGAAAATCAGGGATGGAAAAAAACGTAACTCGAACCCGAGAGTAGAGATAGAGACAGATAGAACACTACAGTCCCCTGGTCAGAGAGTCTAGCCAGTTGGTGAACACCAGGTTCAGCGATATATTTTGTGTCATTCATTATACATGGTGGAGAGAAATCAAAGAAGGCATTTAATATTGATCTCTACCCCTCTCACCATCCATGGGCACATTTCCTCTCACATAGGCTCATGCATATAACAGCACACACAAATATGCACATACATATGTACAAACACACAAATATATGAAGAAATTTGTGAATTAATATTGCTATGTTATACACAACAAGTTTTACTTTCAACAAAGTTATTTCTTTAAAGTGATTCAATTTGACTGGAAGGTGACAGATCTGGGACTAAAAACAGACGTGCAACTTTTTATTTTCAACCCAAGAACTACTTTCTTTAGTTCTGTGAATAGTTGGAGTGATCACATAATGGTTTAGATGATCCAATCTTTATCTTGATCTTAGTTCTTCAGTTTTTCATCTGTGGTGACTTTGATCCTGATGATTTCACTATACCCTCCCATGAATCATGTCATCACGTGCCACCCATACCCATGACCTCAGTCTTTAATGGGAAACTCCACATTCTGCTACTTGTCTTGGGGCCATTTTTCTGATTTCTTAAACATATCGGAATTGTTCTTTCCCCTTGCAAGGTTGCGAAAAGTTGCTTTTCTGTAAAAGCTATAACATTTCATTTGTCTCTATGGTAGTTAAAACAGAATGGAGGCCTTTCATCTCTGTCTTCATTTTGTATGTTTCCTTTAAGTGGGAGTCACAGTTCTGGTCAATTCTGCATATTGGTATGTTCAAAGTTTCAAGAGGATCTGTTTCAAAACTGGTGATAACTAATGTATCTATTCTTTGGGGTATTAAACTAAAATGACAAGAGTAAAAAGGCATCTTACTGTCACTTCTACAATGCCTTTCTTGAATTCGCCAGAAAAATTCTACTAAAAGTCTATAGTCCTTGTTTTAAGCCTTTGAGTTCTAGGAAATGAAAACTCCCTCAGACAGATGCCCTTGTGAACAAGATCTCTCTCTTACATAGGAGCAAATACTTCAGGAGAACTAGCCTTTGTCTTCATGCGACAGGGTGTCTCTAGAACTCGCTTGTGAAGCTAGAACAGAAGAAGCTATAATCAACAGCACACAGACTGATAAGGGTTACTAAATCACATAATCTTCCCTCCTACAGTTCTCCCTCAATGCAAGCCAAAAATTCCTTGTTTCCAGGATGGGCTGAGTGTTTATAGCTTCTGTCTTTCTTACATGGACATTTTGTTTGTAATAATTCATGGCTTTTCATTTATTTGCTTCATCTGTGGATAGTGACCAGTCTTGACATGTGAATAGTAGCCAATCTTGACTTTGGCTTGTTTGGTAGAAGTCAGATTAGTTTCATAGTTTTACCACTTCAGCTTTTTCCTGTATTTCTTTCCTTCTTTGTCAAGTTCAAATGCACAGTCCTTCTAGTCAGTAACTCTTTTAACAGTTGTTCTCATTTCCCCTTATTTGTCAGTTGCTGGACTCTCTGTAGACTATATAACCAGAAACTTTCTGAATGGGACATGGAAGTTTGCTTTAGCAGGTTCTCCAGTGTATTTACAAACTACTACTCTATATTGGTTGGTGATGATTAGAGTGACATCAGCTCACTCTAAATACTGTAAGTCTTTATGCATTTTCAAATTAAGGATCTTTCATGCTTTTCCTTTTCCGCTAGCTTTTTCAAAACCTTCCAGCTCTGCAAATCTGTGACATAATTTATACTTTTTACATGCCTAAGTTCTGTGCCCCTGACACTGAAACCAGTTCTCAGATACGCGAAGGTCAGTTGTAGTGGAAGAATATTATTTGAGGCAAGTTCAGATGACTAGGATGGTTACCTTGCTTTCTGCTTTCAAGACTTTCTCATTTTCTTTTTTTGAATTTCCCTCTTCTTATATCTTTCCTACCAGTCTTATACATTTCATTAACTGATTTAAGTATTTAGGTTCTAAATGTAGTGAAAGCATTACAAAGTTTTAAATAATAACATGATGTTATATGAAAAGTAGAAAATGAATATAATTTTTCTCTGTATAGACTGATTGAACAGAGAAGGAGACTGAAATCTATTATATGAGAAAAGAAAACCAGCCTAATTAAAAAAATGGAGAGAAAATTGGATTGGGTCAAACATATTTGTAGTGGATGTGGAACTCAGTTTGGGATATAATTTGAAGGCAGAATTAATAAGTAATGGAAGAGGAGAAAATGAACTCATCCTTGTCACTGTCGCAACTGTAAATATAGGTGAAAGTGTTTACAGAATAAAGAAGTATCAAAAGAGAAAGGGAAAACACTCAAGAGTACTCTGGTCATGCTGTTTCAGTTGTTTAGAGGCTAACAATTTGCTGTCAGTCAAATGAAACAATTACAAATACAGATGGGGATTTAGAGATCCTTAATCTTCAGAGAATGCTTACAGCTCGCATGCTCTGTGAGTTCAATTTAGAAAAGTAATAGAAAAGTCATAACCTACTGGGATACTTAAAGTAGGTGGTATGCCTAACAAAAGAAACTGAAAGTGAAGACTTGGTAAACAAAGGGAATCTCAGAGAAGGAAGTAGTTAGTTATGCATAATCCTGCTGAGAAACAAAGGAATGGTAATTTCAAGTCTCCCTGGCAAACTCTTCAAAAGGATATTAAAAGAGATGTCAGAGGAGAGCAAGGAGGGGAAATTAGGTTTCATTTACAAATCACTGAGAAGCCATTGTCCTTCCTTCTTGTCTTTGATCAATACCATCCATTGTAATTCTAAAGCAGTGGACAGACCTCACATTTTGAGAACTTCAATCTGAAGTGAAATTTGAAGGAAACATTGTAATTGTTGAAAGCTTATAAAAAAGTTTAAATGAATGTGCCATGGTATTTAAATGAAGCTTGGTCTTAAAATCAACATAGAATTTTGATATACTACAATCTCATTAAAGTTTTTGATAATTTTACCGCCATATCAAACAAAAAGGATAATAACCAAAACAATATTACTTAAGCAACAGTAGGTTTTAAAATAAATGGGAATACAATATATCCTGGAAGAACCTGTTATTTATATATTTAGTAAATATATGTATACATAATATTACCTATAGATACAATTGAGAGTTAATCATGTATACAAAGCACTCTAACACACATATGCACACTTTTCTACTTTTATTAATCAAGTTCTTTGAGATATAATATTTAATCTCATGGTTAATGAGATATCAACATGTTTTTACTAAGTGTCTGTCTGATGTAGTTGTCAAGGAAAGTGTATCTGGAAGTGAACAGTATACTAATTTCAACACTGAGAAAAGAAAACATTTAAGAATCAAGTCTGACCTATATTCCTAAACAATAGCAATCTGTTATCAAGAGGCACTGATTTTGGAAATGATGAGGTGAAAGTATACTGATGGGTTACTATAGCATGCCATTTGTGGAGAGGATTACTGGCTTCAAAGATAGTATGCGTCATTATTGCCAGTGAGTAGATCTATTGAACTAAAGGGAGCTGGGCCAATGAGATGTCTCAGTAGGTAAGTGTGCTTTCTTTAAATACTGACACGCCGAGTCTTTTCTAGAGTCCACATGGCAGAAAGCAAGAACTGACTACAGCAAGTTTGTTATCTGATCTGGACTCATGGTTTAAAGCATGTGCACATGCATAGACATAGTAAATAGCTAAATAAAAAATAAATAACTAAAAAACTTTTAAAAAAGGTTCCACTTGTCTTGGAATACATGACTTTTATAACAAGCATATTATGTCCATTTAAACACTTAATTGAACAAATGGATATTTTCTTTCATGATAAAGAATGTGGGGAAGAAAGTCTTTCATTTGGGACTTTATGTATACCTAGAATTATATATAGAACTTATATTTTATATTCATTTTCACCTTCATAATTTAAATTAGTAAAAAATATATTGAGCACTTGTTATGTGCAAAGCACTATGCTGAGGTTCCTTTGAATATATTCATAAAAAATAAAGTAGCCCCAAATGATTTACTCTTTGTTTTAGAATGGATGGTCTGGTCAAATTCTATTTCTGTCACACAACAGATGTGGACACCAAACATTGCATTCCTACCAGCTCGTGACCCCCATCTTCATCGAAGTCCTCCTCTACCCCATCAGTCATTTCTCCTCCATCCGCTTCTTGCCCTCCTTCAGCAGGCTCCTCTGTGGAGTGGTCTGCATTCTCTGACACACACTCGTCTTGGATCAGCTCTATACTCTCTTCCAATTGCTTCTTCTGAGCTTCTAGAGGGAGAAAGCAGATGACTGCTACCTTGGGTTGCTAATGAGTCATTTGGAAAAACCATGAAAAGACAGGGAACTCTTAAAAAGAATAAGCTGTTTAAAGCATGTACAATATGGCGGATATTTTCAGGGAATTTATTCAATAATTGAATTAAGTGCTTACATTTGTATATATTCATAAGTAAGCAATTTATTTAAAAATTAAATTGGCAAAAATTAGGGTCTTAAGATGGTAAGAATATATAAATGAATATTTACATTAGTATACTGATCTTCCTAAATATTTCATTTTATATGAGACTCTAAGAAGGATAGTATCTCTGGGTGAAAAATACTGATGACAAACTGCCTAGAACCACAGTGAGGATTCATTATTTAGTAGGAGTGCTTTGCAAGGAAGAAATGATTGACCTGTCATGTGCCTATTTTCTCTTATCTCCACATGATAAGTGTTTCCTAAACTTTTAAGGTTTGATGCAGGAAATAAAAGAGCTAACACAGTAGTTTGCAAATAATAAGTGCTCAACAAGAGAGGCTACACTAGATACTAACAGAATTCCCTCTGATTACCAAGATTGATGCATTCTGTTTGCAGAAGCTCATACATAGAAGTAATTATTTCTCTCCTGGTTGTTTTCATCTCCTATGAATATTTCAAGCAGCACTGGACAGATAGGAAAACATCCTGTTCCTCTCTCTGCAGCATTCCCCTGTGTGTTTACAACTCTCTTAAGACCTATGATATTTTCATTAATTGTGCTTACTGTTATTTTGATTATTTTTGCATTGTTTGATTAAAGTTTTAAATAGGCTTCATTTTTATCTTACTCATTTTTCATGACAATAAAAACAACTTAGAAAGTAAAAGTCTGGGACATTCATTTCATATTATTTTTTCATAATGTGTGATAAGAGGAAACTAGCCATTGAACTCTAGACTTTGTCTCAACACAATAATCTTCGAAAAAATGTGTTACATAATTATTAGAAGTAACCTATTCTACACATTGTTGAATATCATCACAGTAATGATTTCTATAAATAATATGTGTCTATGCATTCTTCCTTTTCAGCCATCCAAATAATAGATGTCGTTGAAAAAAAAAAGACAAAAGATACAGGATGTGTCATGTTCTTTACCAGATGAGAGGGCTCTAATTGTACTCAAGTTTCTTAGAAGTGACTTAGAATCATGGGTCATTCTAAGCTTTCCCACATGCTTACATCATAAAAATCCATGAACTTTGCTCTGAAGATTAACAATATGTTAATAATATTAACAATATGTATGTGGAAAATATTTTATAAACTGACAAAGATGGCATACGTATATACAATTGCATTAAAGGGGGCCATGCATTCATGCCCATATATGTGTGCATATATATGTATATATACATGCATACATATATATACATACACACACTCACACACATATATATATATACCTCAATACTAACAAAAGTATTAGTTTGTATCAAGGAATGGTGACTAAAAGTCTTGTGCACATCAGATCATGCTTCATAATAATTATAATTAGAGTGAATGATTAAAGCAGGGATATTAAAAATGACCTCTTTTATTTTTCTTGGTATATTCACAGAACCTATTTCTGTCAATTAATTAGCTTCAAAGACCATGTAACCAGTGTGTGTAGATGAGCTTCATGTCCATGTGCACATAGGATGTACTGATGAAAGCTGCAGCAGTGTGGACTTTTCCTTCTCTCCTATGCCATGTGATTTTTACTGGTGAAAGTACTCTGAGGATCAGAAAGTAGTTCTTATATATCTAGCCAAAAGACTTTGATTTGCTTTTTCTAAATCTAAGTAACTGCTATTCAAATTAAATTAGATCTGCTGTTCAGTTATTTAACCGGTGACAACTTAGTGTTTGAACTCCCTGGGAAATATGACTTCTGTCCTCTCAAGGTCATTGCCAGGCTCTTAGAGAAATACAGATGTTCACTGCAAACTGAGGTTTATTTTCAGGCAATCTTTTTATGCTCTATTATTTTATATGTATGGTAGGTACTACTACTCTACTGTAGTAAGTAACTACTACTTACTGATGCTGTAAGTTATTAGAATTTAAGACACAGAGTTCATACTACTGCTAGTTACTATTCCTATGAACTTTAGTTTTCTTCTCTGAACGGTAAATGAAAATATAACATTGCATTTCCAAAGTCATTGTTTTCTTGAATGAGGTGTTAATGTGTCTTGTGATTGCAGAGGCTACACAAATACATCAGCATAAAGCTCAAAACAGTTCTACAGTGGAATCTTCATTGATTATTTGGTTAGTTTACAGAAAGCTTTCTTGTCAAAAACATCTACTTCTGATTTTTTAAGAACCTATTGAAGATAGTTCACATTGACTTTTACATGGTCTTCTTATTTCGGTCTAAATAAACAAAATATTAAGTTACACTCTGGCTTTTGTACACACAATAGGCCTGTAATTCCTCTGAAAGTATATTTCAAAGATAACCGAAAATTACTATAGTTCAGAGCTTGAAAGAAAAACCTGTAAGTTATGTTCATCCATTCATTCATTAACCTGGAAGCGTAAATGTTCAGGAGAAAGTATCTGGGTTGAAAACATAAGCCCCTTAAATATAATGGTAACCGATTCATGGGATTCAAAAGTTTAACAGAAATTAGGCAGGCCTGGATTTTTGTAAATTGTGGTAAGAAGGAACCTTTGTTATAGGCTCAGTGGAAAGTATCACATACCAAGTATCACATGCCAAGAATAGAATCCATGAATAAATCAGACATGAAAGCATACTTGTTCACTAAGCTGCTGCTATGCGGTTTATAGTCAATTTTCATGTAAGAATATCTTGCTGAAATGTGAAGCAAAAGAACCAGTTCTATTTTCTGTGGATAATTTTCCAATTTATTTCTTTTGTAAAGGAATAATATTGTTTGGTTTAATATCAATTTTGTAGCATTTATTTTATCTGCATAATTCTCTTTGAGAACATGAGTAAAATCGCATTTGTTTGTGTTTGAGGGTATGAATGCACATGTGAGCACTTTTAAATATTAGTAGATTCTTCCTGCAGAAATATTTGCGTCCATCTTTTCTTTTTCTTTGGGGGGGGGGGTGCTGTTGTCTAGGTCACAGCCTTACTTGGAAACATTTGTTGAAAGTATTCATTAGTTGTGGGGAATCTAGTAATAAAATCTTCTGTCTACATTTCAAATCCTTCCTATATGAACAAAATGGCAGCTGAATTTGGTACTATGAAAGCAAAAGGGAAGTTCTGAGGATTCAAAATAAACATTCTTGCCACACTCAGTACCAATATTGGGCCTGAGATATTCTTAGAGGACAATTGTTAATATATATATTAACAATTCTTCAAAAGAAAAATAAATGTGTAGCATTCATGGAAAAGTGCTAGTTTTATGTTTTGGCATGTCTTGGAGCCTTTCTGTTGGTTTATTTATGTTAAAGTGATGAATTCTTTTCTGAACAGAGAAATGAGTTAGTCTTAAGATTTTTTTTAAGAATTGCAGATCAGGGCTAAAAAAGCTAGCAGTTAATGCCAAATATAAAATCCAGGAATTTTCTAAAGTATAAAACTAACACAGAAGGAAAATATTTATAATGATTACGCATTAGTGAGGTAGTGAGTTCTTCTGAAGTGCTGGGCTTAGAGTAGTCATGAGCACTAGCCTTGCGACACACTTCAACAAAGTATTGCTATTCATTTTATACATTGGGAAACTGTTGTATAAATGAAGCAAGTGAGAGTAGGAATCCACAGGTAGACTTCAGAGTTAACAGGCTCAGATGTCTCCTAACGCATCTCCGGGATACAGAGGCACTTACTTGACATTCAGGAAAGGGTACTTTGCATTTCTTCAAAGAGAAGATAATCTCCAAGTTCAAGAACTAAGAAATCCATTCAGTTATAGAACACACTTTAGCTAAACAATGACTATCAAAGGAAAAGAAATACAAATGTTTGGTAATTCTGATTAAGGGGAAATATTTATGGCTCCAAATGAGATAAAAAGAAGTCATTTGATATAAAATTTCCGTTCTGATATGAGAAGTTGTTTCGATTTGTTTCCCCCACCCCAGCATATATTGCTTCACCTTTAAAGCAGCATGTGTTTCAAGAAACGAGTTACAGCTGTTGGGATTTGTTATCAAAGTCTCTTTACTAAACTGTGTTTTCTTCACAGCTATTATCAATATGACTGAAAATTGGATGAGGTGGCAATTAAGCTTTCTGACATGCTGGTTTAATTACCAGCTAAACTGTACTTAGCAGAGAACAGAAATGATTAATGATACAAAAACATTTCGCTTATTTATTACAACCAAGATAGTGTTTTGCAATCAATATTTTCCAAAGTTTTATGAAACTTATTTTAAAAAGATTCTATTTAAAACATTTATATGGGCCGTGGTCTCAGGGAAACAGGAGTTACGGGATTGAATATAACTAGCAAAAGAGAGCTTGGGAAACACTAAGTATCTGAGTAATAGGAGATAGTGCTGATATTTTTTAATGGATTTTGCAAGATTCACAGCATAGTGATGCGGCACAGACAGAAGACAGAAGAAAATGCGATCCTAACTGGAGTAATAACCAAACAGTAGTCACTAAGGTAGAGTCCATGTTTCCATGCACTTAACTAAACTTTGGGTAGACTTCTTGCTGTCCCCAGGTTCATACTCTCTCCTAGAATCTTCACTTTGGAAAACGTTTGATTATTTCTCGCTTCTTTGCTCATTGGATATGTATATCACTTCCACCGATGAATATTCTCCATATCTAGGACCCATCCCCTGACAAGTCATCATATGGGTAGACAGACCCAGTCTTTCAGTCTGCTTGGAGAGAAAAGCATAACTTTGCTAAAGACAATTATCAATCACAATTTACCTAACAACATTGGGAAATGTCAACAATCAGCAATCACAGCATAGCTCAAGCAGTTTTCCTAACATTTGAAAATCTTCTGTCCTGATCTTTAATCAGAGAGGAGTTCTATGTCCAACTCTGATGCAATAATAGTCTGGAAGAGAGTCTCACTAACTGTTTTTGCCTTGTGTGCAGTGCAGGTATAATTTTCTGTATATCTGAGGGTAAAGTGGAAGATTTTTGCCAGTAAGAACTTCAAAAGTGTCCATTTAATTTGCTTTGATCAAGGTTGACTTCTTTACTAACCTTCAGTTTTTGTAGTTCCATATTAAGAGTTTCTGACTGTCCAGCTTTCCTATCTCTTTGAAGACTTATACTCTCCCAGCTGATTCTTCCCAACATGGACCTTTATGCTTCTACATATACTCCAGTTAGTCCTCCATGAATTATCTGTTGACATAATCCTCACTGCCTTATAGACTCATTTTTTTGGTCAAACAGTTTCTACTTACTTTGCATCTGCCTAGAAAAAAAATGAAGCTGAAATAGATCAATTTTCAGTGTTTACATTGTTTTAAGCTTATAGATATATTGAACAACTAAATGGTGAGTATACATTAAATGCTATTTTCCTGAACTTTCTTTTCAAAATATTTATTTATTTACATATTGTATGTATGTCTGTGTACGTGTATTCAGCACTCTTAACTGATGAATCATGTCTCCAGTTCACTGAACTATTTTTTTAATTTCCTTATAATTAAAAATGCCTTATGTATCAAGTAAATTAGTTTGAAGAGACTACTCTATGTATTTATGGAAATTCATCCCTTCCCTACAGAGATGTGTAAATTATCTCAAGCATTAGTTATTTTTTTCAACATCTTTGACTGAACTATATGCCTTTGTCCCTAATTTGGCTCATGTTTCTGATCTAGCTTATGTCTCTGCCAGTTCTTAGCCAGTTTCTCTCTTAGTATTCTCTTTAACTGCCATCTCAATAATCCCTTTTGCAAAAGTCATCTTCAGGGGTCTGTTTTGGGAATAATATTTCCATTATCTGCATTTTCTTTGTTTGGTAGTGCATTTCCACAAGATTCCATGGAGTAGAGACACATGTGAAGACAGACACAAGCTGAGGCTTCCTTTGCAACACACTAAAACTCAACTCAAATTAAATAAGAATTACTTAAAAAGTAAAATATCTAGCCAATAATATCTCTAGAGGACATTTTTACTTTAGCTGATCTATATTTCATTTGCTTTGTTCCTGAGAACACTTTGCTCTGCTTGCTAGGTAGAGTATTAACAATTTCTTTTGTATAAATTTCAGAATGCTTAAATATTTCATTAAAATGTTCATATATCTAATTTCAAAGCATATTTTAGCATTAACCTGGAGATAAATCTTTTGTATATCTGGAAATGCCATTTATTCATCTGCCCACCAGCTTTTAGGGTGCTTGATGATAGCTCTTATGCTCTGGCTTTCAATTTCTGTTTCTTTATATGAAAACCTTTCCCTCTTTCTTTTCATCTGTTTTTGCTTCCAGCTCTAGTATAGTCTTTTACTCCCCTGGTTCTAGAATAACACAATGGCATGGTTTAATTTGCATCTATAATTTCATGCTTTTCTTTAGGTACTTGGTAGAGTCTCAAACCGGTTAACTATGTCCTTCAGGTTTTATTTCCTTTTTAAAAAACTTAAAATGGTTTTTAAATGGTCTTTCTTAGTTTTTTGGACAACCAGGTTGTCCAAATTATTCTATAATTTTATGTCCTTTTCCTCTTCATGAACAACTCTGTTATAACTTTTCATTTGAGTTTCTTCATCTTCATCCTCCAATCACTCTGAGTTATTCATTTGTGCTACTATATGCTAATTCCTATAAACTCTTATGTACCCTTTGAACATTGACTTTTAGAATTTTGTTATTTCATCAATACAGTTTTTCTTCTCTCCAAAGAGATGAGTCAGTTTTTGCTGTTGTTGTTCTTGTGTTTTAAAGTTTTGCTCCTCTCTTCAATCTGATTTCTCTGGATCCTTTGTTTGGTTTTTTTTGTTGTTGTTTGTTTGTTTTGTTTGGTTGTGTGTGTGTGTGTGTGTGTGTGTGTGTGTGTGTGTGTGAGTGTGCGCTTTTAGTATTTTCTTCTCCCTAGCAATTGATGATTGGTTTTTCCTATCATTTGAGAAGCATTTAAGTACACAGCACTGCCATGCAAGTCCTTCTTTCCTTCCTTCCTTCCTTCCTTCCTTCCTTCCTTCCTTCCTTCCTTCCTTCCATTTTCTTTTCTTTCTTTTTCTTTCTTTCTTCCTTTCTTTCTTTCTTTCTTTCTTTCTTTCTATCTTTTTCTTCATTTTTTCTGTAGGGTGGTCTGCTTGATCACTTCCTTGGGGATGCCATGTCACCATTTGGAGTGTTTTTTCTTAGGTTGCTCTGGTTCTCAAATGATGATTTGCTTCGTATCCCATGATGAGGGGAGAGAACCTTGAAATCTTTAGAACAAATGTGTAATCTTTTTTCTTGCTCAGGCTTGCTCATTGTCTGTTCATCCTTATGCATACTGTTATAGCTTTTCTATGAAAATCTTCAGTCCTCCATCAAATTATAACACACACATTGGTGTTTGTTTTTTCCTTCGCAGATCATTGCTCATTTAATACATTTAACTTAAAGTCATGTAGAAATTTTGATTTTAAAATTTAACTTGGATTTTAGGAGATATTGAGTTAGATAAAGAAATGCCTTCACCAATCTGATTTGTGAATCTTTATTCTATGTTCATTATCTCAATGGAACTTCATTTCAAAGACTTATCATTACTGTCAAGCAGTATATGGAGGAAGCCTAGTTAAAACCAGTACCTGATTGGAAGCATCATCAGCTGAATTCAAAGGGCCAGTGACAGCAGAAGTTTTCAGAATTGGATCATCGGTCACAATTGAGACTGGAGAAAGACTTACCTAGAATACTCTTTCTTTTGAGTTCTACAGTCTAAGTTTGACAAACTATAGATGACCAGAGAAGAGAGATATTATTGGCTGAGGTACAAAATAAATGGAGAAGACAAACAGCTCCATGACTTGTTTCTATTAATTTAGGTAGAGACTTCTGAGATGATTCAACTAAAATTTAAATTCAATTTAGATGAATTCATAGATAAGCCATGTTAAGTCCATGTTTAAATGCTTTGGAAAAGCAGAGATATTAGAAATCCTAAATATTAAATAGAGTGTTATGTACACATAGTTTTAGATGTCAGAAGGAGAATGGTAAAATCAGGTGACAGCCAAACGCATCTTAATTCCTTTAAGGAAAGCCTACCGAAGGGTTAGTACATAAAAATTTCATCAGCAGTTAAACAGATAAAATAAATGCATGAGATGGATGGAAATATTATCTTAAAAATTTTTTCCATGTGTAGAGTGAATATCAGGCTTGAAAAATTCCATTTTTCCTTAGAAGGCCTATAATTTGATATTAATTTATAACATAATCACTTTTGGGGCATTAACTTTTACAATTTCATGCTGTTTAAAAATATATGGACAGGATACATTCATCTACTGTGACTTAAATTTGCAACCTTTCTGATAGTTCTGTTTAACTCTCAGTTTAACATTGTAACCACCAAAACAAGGCTGCTGCTTATGTACAAAGTATGCTTTTGAGAGTAAATCTAAACCAAACAATATCTATATTGCATTGGTCTGTGATAGAAATTTTGCTTTTTAATGTAGTTTCCTGTGGAGTAATTCTGCCCATTGTGTGATGAACTATGCACCTTTCCTTTTTGTGGATTACCCTTACTGGTTATATAATATCACAGGTAAGCTAGCCATAAAAATTGTGTGTGTGTGTGTGTGTGTTAGGGTAATTTGCATTTGTCTCCTTCTAAACAATCATTTATGAATGAGATCCAGTTATAATCTAAATTGATATAATTATGTTTTCATTAATTTGGATGCTCACTACATCCTTAAAAGTTGTTTTATTCACTGGAAAAACAATACATGCATGGTGAAATAACAGTAACTATAGTTTTAAGTACTTGGGTATGCACTGGAGGTCATTTCTCATACCTACAGTTTAAAAGGTCTCAAGTTTTGCTACATTCCTGGTAATTGTTAATGATATTATAATGTGTAAAGTAAGGAAAAAGAAAAATAAGACCTGTACTTAGAAAGATTACAATGTAAATGAAGAGGCACATGGATACTTATTTAAAACATTTTATGGTGTACATAGTTCATAATAATATGAATATGTTTTGTAGTGATTTTGTCTGATAGCTTTAGAAGTCCTGTGAAGTGAGTGAGGAAGCACATCCTGTGAAGCTCAGTTAGAACCTACCATGTTTCTTGCCCAGAGCACACTCTGTATTCTATTGCATTTTCCTCCCAGTCATCTCCTTTTCCCCACTACATTTACACTGAAAACAGTCCCTATTAAACGGCTAATACCATATAAGGAATGAGATGTAGAAAGAGCAATAATGAAGAATAAGAGCTTGCTAGCAAATAATTAGCTTTCAACTAATTAAGCATTAAAGTGACTGTCCCTGGATTTAATAAGGAGGCTTTGAGTGCCTTTTAATGAATTTTAATGCATTTAACTCCTTTCTCTATAACACAGTGTTGATTCTTAAAAACTTTTTCCATATAACTCTGACTTCTTTCCACAGAGAAAATACAGGAAATGTAGAATCTCCATAAATATAGATGCTATTTAGAAGACAATTACAAGGAGAGTGAAATTTCAAATTAAATACCTTCATTTTCCTCAAAGCATGTAAATGGAAGAGAAATGCTAACAACAAGGACAAGACTTGTCATTTTGGAAGTAATGGTCTTATGACTGGAAAAAGTTTAAAGATTAGCAAAGGCAAGATGACAGTTTTAAAAAAGGAAAATCAGAGCTTGAATTAGAGTGTTACGTTTATAAATGATCTTCCAGCAAGATCTGTGGCAGGTATTATTCATTGCAGGAATCCGGAAAGTATAATATGCTGAAATAAGGATCACACTTTTCTCTTTGAGGTGATTTATATTTAAATGAGTTCTCTATAATCCTTTAAACTGAAGTGCAAATTGGTTATCAAAGTCTTTAGCTGTAAGGGTTGTTTTACATAATAATGAATTCTGCAGAAGTTCCTCAAAGGAAAATATTGACTTAGGCAACATCACAGGGTTGTTCAGTTACAGCAATGTTTTAGATTGTGATCATAGACACTGCATCAAAACTTTCTAAAACTCTGAATTTCTTTACTAAAAGTGTAGGCCATGTAGAGTTTCTCAGTATAAAATATATGCTATTTAAAATTTAAGAAAAAGTTGTTCCATTTAAATCTATGATGTCTCTTTCATATTAACATGCTGGGGAGATTTACTGACTCTTTTTTAATGAGATGTTTTAAAATGTGGGTTGAATAACTTCATTTTGAAGTGCTTAAGATTAGAAATGTTCCATAGCTCAACAAGGAGATGGGTACTAGTTCTGGTCAGGGGGCAACAGGCAGGCAGGCGCTGGCTTGCTTCAGTTTAAGAACCATGAATGGGTTCCAGAGAGGAGTCCTTTGTTGCAAGCAGGAGCCTCAGCCACAACTCTAGTTACCAGCAGTACTCAATAGTTAAGAGTAACCTAGCAGCCTCACTCCAGAAAAGCCAGAAATGTAGCTGTGAAGGAAAGCTTAGTCCTGATCTTAAGACCAAGGTAGTTCACAAACCACTGTTGTGGCTACAGAAATAAATTTAAGCCCCTGAACCTTTGCTTATATTGACAGAAGTTTGGATTTAAGAACCTCAGTACCACATGCATACAAGTAGAGTTATTAACACAATCCTTGGAGTAAGGACTAGGATTAAAAGAGACACACATCATATATACCTAATGGGTCTCCTTCGAATCCCCATGCTAGCTCTATAGCAGCAGCCTGTGAGTTACCTTTAGCATAGTGACCTTGACAAATGCAAGGCTCCGAATGTAGACCTGCTCTGAATTCATCCCAATTCCTATTTTATGTGGTCTTGGAACATTATACAAGAAAAAGTATAATAACTATAAAGACTGTGGCTGGGAACCATCTATAATCCAGAAAGAGCCACTGAAGAGATAGACCTGCTGCATGCTTCCGGGTGTCTGAATTTGGGTAAGACATTCCACAGGGTGAAAAGTAAGACAGGGTTTGATCTCTGCAATAACAGTCTACAGATTTTTTTTGTATTATACTGCGGTTAATTTAATGAAATGTGAATATGGAGTTATCTTGATAACACTATCCATTACTTGCCTTTATTTTCTTACAATTAATACTGAGAAAGAAAGTGTCAATTGTGATTCAACTACGATTGATTGCTCTACCAAAATACTATCCTTTTAAAACCTTAATCTTAGAAGTTTTGTTCGTGTTTTCCCAAGAAAACCCACTCCATCAGTGTAGTTATTGGCTTAAAAGAGTTGTTTGTGACTTTGTAACTTAGTGACTCAGTGGTGTCTGTTTGGCCTGCGTTCTACAGTTGATGGTGTTGGATTAATTCCAACCTGTCTGTCTGTGGTCACAGATTCATTTTCACTTACCTGTCTCTGCTTTCTGCTGCTTCTCAATCTTCTCCAAGCGCCCTAGTAAGGAGTCAATTTTAGTTTTGATCTGGGTTAATTCTTTCTTGATTGTCTGTAACTCATCTGATTTCACTGGAAGAGGAAAAGTGGAAAGAATACAAGACATCAAATGGACCACTTGGAACACAATTTACGACACAGTACTTCTCCAGAGTGTTTTATAAGAATCCCAGTGAATCATCAATTTCCTGTTACAGCTAGTTATCCTGAAATATTGTGTGTTTTTGCTAATTAGAAATGAGGACACTTACTGACATTAGAATCTGATAATCTTCTATCTAAAGGTCACATAAAAGACTCAAAGAATCTTAAAACATTTTCAAAAGAATAATGTCAGGTCTTGATATTTTTTATTCAGGAAAATAAGTGAATAAACCTTCAATGTAAAACTGATGTGGCTTAAGGAATAGTGATACCTGTGTTTATACTACTTTGAATCCCGTGTTGATATATATAGATAGATAGATATAGATATTGATTTTGAGGCAGAGTTTCAATAAGTAGTTCATGATAGACAAAATACTCCTGCATAGCCCACCACTCATGGAGAGCCATCAGTGATAATTTCAAACCAGTTGTTTGAGCATTGATAGAAACAAAAATCTAGCATTTGTTCTTGAGATAATAAACTATTGCCCTAGTTCTTCCTAAAAGTAAAGTGACAGCATGTACATAGCAATCCTTATGCCATGGGACAGATGGAAAGAAAGCACACTGGTAGTCCTCCTAATTATTTTTACATTAATTTAATTTATGATTTATTTATTTATACACGTTGAAAGAACTTATCACCCTGTTGCTCAAGCTACTCTTGAACTCGCCATCCTCCTGCCTTGTGAGATCAGGAATTGCATACATAAGATACCATTTATCATCTCACCGGTATATGTGTAGAAATTTGTTCAAGTTCTAACTTTTGGATATTCAGTCTGGTTTCTGAAGAGAAGATAGGGGCTGATATGAACAACAACTTTTCATTTTGTTAAGTAGTGTTGCTACAATCCACAAATATTTGTTGGATATTAAGCTCAGTGTTTCAGTGCTTGCCTAGCAAGCTAATGACCCCAGGTTTGATTCCCAGAAATGGAGAAGAATAAGTTAAAATCAGGTGTGGAAGACAACATATATTTTATTATTTCCTTGCCAATAAAATTGATCATTTATTTTTAAGAGGCTTAACTAAAGGAAAATATCATACTTAAATAATAATTATTTTTATAAGGGGAAATGTTCAGGAAATGCCATGTACTGGGCATGACAGAGATTGTATCTTCATTGAGCCCATATAAGCCTGGGCCTGTTAACAATCAGTCAGGGACTAAGATGGATCCTACTCCTGCCTGTTGAGTTATAGGCGATTAGAAGTGGTGGACATTGTCGTCAGTTCTGTACCCACTTGTAAATTTCACACAATAAATCTATAGTTACACAAACCACCCTGGTTAAGTGGAATGGCCTACTAAACAAAACCAACCAGCATGAATGTGGAAAGAGATGAAGCAAAGGTAGGAGGTTAATGGGGTGGGAGGAAAAGCAGAGGATATGCATGTGGGAAAAAGACTGAGGGAAGGGAGGAGGCTAATGGGAGTGTGAGGAAGTGAAGAGAGGATGGGGAATGAGAGTAATCACAAGGCACAAAATTGTTAAAGAACAATTGTCATAATAAAGGTTAAGGATACATAATATGATAACTTCTTTGAGAAATTTAATGCACTGTCTTTATTTTTCTTATCTGAAAACCACAAGTAGTTTTGCTATGGGAGAGATCATAAAGTCAAACAGACTCATGAGTATCTGAGCATCATTAGGTAGGCTTTGTGCACCAAGGCCTCAATGCAGAACTGTGCTGCCTCTATAGGGCACACATACATTATTTTCCATTGTGTTCATAATCACTCCAGCTTAGTTATTATCCAGAAATTTGGGGGAAATGTGTTGTTTGACATTTTTGTCTTCAAAACTTTTGAAAAAGTATTAAAATAAAATGAAATATATTTAAGCTTATGTATTTGTCAATTAAGATATAGGAATAGTACAGAATTTATAATGCAATTTGGTCTCAAAAGATAGAGATTTTTTTTCTCTTTAAAAGGAAAACATTCCTTACTATTAAATCAAATTTTAAAGTAATTGCTTTTTTTTTCTACTACAAAGTACTTTGTTAGATAAAAACGCCAGGAAACCAGAGTCTCCTGCAATTCTGTGTTAGAATTGCCCAACTGAAAGAACTCACTTTAAACAGTGACTCATTCTGAATGTCACTTATTTCAAACATCAAAGTATCATTGTTGAATTGCAACTAAATTTGTAAACCATCATCTGTCACTATAGTAAACTGATTCTGTTTTGAAGAATGATACTCATTTCCTATCATGGAAGCATATCATGTAGTTTTACTTAAAACTATCAGATTTAATAGAAAATATTTTATCAGATAGCTGGTTTCAGTGATGTAAAATGGAACTGTGTCTAAAAACTAATAGAATCTCTTTTTCAGGGAATAAGTCAATCCTTAGCTGTAGCCAATTAACTACAATGTATTTATCAAATTAATAAACATAAATTGATAAGTCACAACAGCTTACATTATTACACCTGCATTAGAATGCACCTAAAAATTGGATTTACAAGATAGGAGAACCTGTAGGTGTCCAGGGAGACAAGATTGGAGGTTTAAACTTATACCAGTGTTTTGTAAGACTGCTGAAGGATTGTATTAATATTCTATTCTAATTAATATTATTGAAGCTTATAAGAGTGCACACTCAATTAAAACAAGGAAACGTGTAAAGTCCTATCTTCTTTCAGGGCCCCAACAAGTAATAATGAAATGACTTTCTGGTTGCCTGTCACCTCCAGACATAAAGGTATGAAGTGGTGACAGACTAAGAGCAGACTCAGCTTACAGTGCTGTCTGCTTCTCCCGGAGTCATGGGAGACAACTCCTCATCTTAGCACTGTATGTGGAGGAAGGGTTGTCCATGCCAAGACTGTGAGCCCCAGTCCATCAGAGTCAATGTCTGCATCCAGATGGTAATGGTTTTGTGCTCTCGTGGCTCCTTCCTACAAGGTAGTCCCCAAAGGGGCCACCTCTGCTCCTACTGTTGTTCTAACTCTTGTCCAACTTGCTTTCTACCCCTTTCTATCTGCTAACATTTTCTCTGCAACATATTTGCCCACTGTAAAACGTTAGTTAATTCATTGATACAGGCATTCTATTGTGACTCTGTATTTCTAGACTCATAATTTTAGAAGTTGACAAGGTTAGTAATTGTTTTATACAAAAACTACATGTTAAATAAATAACACAGATGAAGGTCCAATATATCTGTCTCCACTTTTATTTACTCTTATTTGGTCTTTTTTTGTCACTCAACCTAGCCTTCTTGTAAATAGTTCTTAAAGTAATATTTATAAATCATCAGTCTTATACTAAATTGAAAATTTCCAGAATCTTTCCTCTTTCTAAGGCAAGAAAGATAAGAAACACATCCATGAATAGTGTTATTATATGATCCCAAATGTCTTCCATATGATTTGAGTTTCAATTTTTGTGACCCAGCCTGTGACATTATTTTGGCCGACTTCATAACTTTTAGGGGATGAGATATGATAGGCAGAATCAATTCCTGGGCATGACCCTCATGGCCATGTTTGCTTTGTCCACTTCCTGTGTTGATCTTTTGTCTCTTGGTCATCTATGGCTTGACAAATTGTTCTCTGCTGTATGTTCACCTACCATGATGTTCTATCCAATACATGGTACCAAATAATATAGAATCAAGGAGAACCCTCTGAAACCCCAAGTGAAAATCAATTTTCCATGCTTTAAGTTGTTTCTGTAAAATGGCCACAGTACCTGAAAGAAATTAATGTATAAACACAATGCTTCAAAATGATGTCTAGGATCTTCTGAAAGTGCATTTTCACCTTCCTACTCCACGTCTTATTTAAGTCAATCCATCTTTTATAGAACAACTTCCTGTTAAAAAGGAGTTTTCTTCAAATCTGTATGCTTTGGCGATGAGAAGTTTCTCTATCTGTGTGTTTCAAGCCTCTAGTTTAGAGGAAATAGACACAGCTACTTAGTGCCACGCTCAGAGAGACAGTAGGAGCAATAAGTGATAAACGAAGAGCTCACTGTGATCCATGCTATGTACTGTGTTAGTGTGTAAACATGTTTCTCTAATCAAAGGTCTTTTCTGTTTCCAAATGTGTGCCTCAAAATTTTACCAAGATTTTAGGGTTTAGACTTGTTTGCGTATGAATTCCTGCTTTACAAACCCACTGAAGAGTGAGAATCTCACCTGCCATCTCTTTAATGGTGCCTCACATTTACTGCTGCACTTTCACTGATTATCGACTTCCTTTTGCATGTCTGTATTCCATACTAAGTGAGCCGTTTCTTGCATGAATACCTCTTGATTAGACACTCAGGAAATTCAACAGCCCCAATTTTCAGTTTTTTCTGTATGTTTTGATAGTCTCCCTCATCCTTCTACTGATTGCTCAGGTTCCTGCCTTGAAGGTTTAGGAATTGAATCAGTGCTGTTTATTTAAAAATGACTATAACAGCTTTAAAAGAGATGTTAGATCAGGTAAACTGCCAAAGAAATAGTCTTGTCACAGTAAGCCAGGTTCTGAAAACTTAGGGGTAAATTTCAGGGTAGTTGTGGGAAAGGGGTAAATTAAAAAATGTACCCATCCTTAGGCTCTAGCTACAGTGCGTCTGTGGAAAGAGAGCCTTCAAGTCTTTCTTTTCTGTTACCATGTTAATAATAGACCATTATTCAGTGTTTGGACACAATAAACAATAAATGTTAGAAAATTTGCAATATATATAGATATAGTGACTTCATGCTAGTTTCAACAAGGCTAATCCTTTGTGTATCTGGTAGACATCGAAATTCATAAAGTACTATTCTTAGGAGTTGACTGACTGGGACACAGTAAGCAGCCAGGGAGCTTGAAAAATGTCATTATCATAGAACTGTACCTGTGCCTTGTCAAAATTCTATGATGAAAAAAAAGAAATGAAAGATGATTTTTGGCAACTAACTCTTTGAACATTTCCTAATTCATTTTTAATTCATAACCCTCATGTCTGCACTGTATAAAATATAATGCTCATAAAATACGAAGTATAGAATAGTGATATTGTGGATTTTCTTCTAAAAGTACTTAATATTTTCAGTCAACTTATCATTAGAAAATTATGATAAAAACTATTCATTAACAGAATGGCAAATTAGATATAACTGCTGAAGATTATGGATTTTATCACTGAAAATTTACAAATTTGTGAAAATTTTTTCTGCTTCATATATTTCTAGATCTCTACCCTGCTCCAACCTCTGCTGTTCTTTCTATTGGCCCTTGTCAAAATGTGTCAGGCAATCTCAAGCTCATCATTTCCATCTAGAAAATGGCATTCAGTCCTGAAGTAGTCAGTTCAATGTTACCAACACGAAATTTATCCCTGCCTCTGATCCCAATCCTCTGCAAGACTTCCTTGCAACCTATCTTCTCTCAGATGTTGCTTCGACTTCTTGTTTCCTTAGAAGTCTATTTGTTGAATCATGTGTCCTTCTTAGGGTCCTCCTTGTTACCTAGCTTCTGTGGAACTGTGGATGTAGTCTGGCTATCCTTTGCTTTAAATCTAATATTGACTTATGAGTGAGTACATACCGTACCTTCTGAGTCTGGGTTACCTCACTCAGGATGCTTTTTTCTAGTTCCATCCATTTGCCTGCAAATTTTATGATGTCAGTATTTCTTGTTGTTTTTGTTTTATTTATATAGCTAAGTAAAACTCCATTGTGTAAATGTACCACATCTTCTTCATCCATCCTTCAATTGCGGGGCATATAGGTAGGATGGTGTGTGGGGGGGTACGGAGTGGGAGAGCAACAAAGGAGAGAGACACTATGGGGTTAGGGAGAAACCTGGTGTTGGAGAAATTCCCAAGAGTCCACAACAATGACACCAGTTAAGACTCCTAGCAAGAGTGGAGAAGGTACCCAAATTGGGTAATTAGATTGGTGAATACCCCAATTAACATCATAGAGCCTTCATCTAGCAACTGATGGAACCAGATGCAGAAAGGCACAACCAATCACCAGGTGGAGCTCCAGAAATCCAATCAGCAAGGCAGGTTAACATCATGGTGGAGAAATTTAGAGATACAGCAGAACCAAGCTAGTGGAAACACATGAACTCTAAACCAATAGCTGTGGAGTATCTATTGAACCGAACTAGACCCTCCATATGTAGGAAACAGTGGTGAAGATTGGGATATCTGTGAGGACCCTGGCAGTAGGACCAGGATCTATCCCTGATGGATTAGTTACGTTCTTGTAGCCCATTTTCCCTATGGCAAAATGCCATGCTCAGCCTTAATGCAGGGGAAGAGTCTTATTTCTGCCCCAACTTAATGTGCCAGACTGATTGACTTCCCATGGGAGCCTTTACCAGTGTAGAGGAGTAGAGTTTGGACTTTGAGTGGGGGACAGGAAGAGGCTTGGAGGGGGAGAACTGTGTATGAAATGTAAAATAAAATTAATAAAATAATTATAAAAAGAAAAAAGAAGTCTCTTTGATGAGGTCACAACAGTTTTATCTTAAGTGTTTGATGTTTAGACAAACAATATTAATGGAAATAGATAATAATATATCTCCCACCCAGAAGCTGAGGATACAGCACTGGATAGTAAAGAGAAATTTTCTACAATTATAGAACTCCTACCTAGAATGGAAGAGAGCAATAAACAAGCATATACACTGTACATGGAGATAAGACAGAAGTATTGAAGGGCTTGATTTTACCATTAAATTAAGTATATCATATTAAGTACATTATATTAAGTAGTAAGAAAAATTTCAGTGACAGGATATTTCAACAGGTATCTCAGTTAAAGGAGAAAGCAGGCAGAGGGGTTAAAGACTGATAGATAGAACCAATATAGAGCAGAACAGTACATACAGGATGGAGAAAGAGTATAGGCAGGTGTTTCGGTCAATGGGATGAATATGTCTGGAGGAAAAGCAATAAGTGGAAGGAGAGGATAAGAAATCAGTGAGAGAAGGTGAACATTGGTTCTGGAAGTCATAGTGGCAACTGCTAGACATCTTAGAACACCATACTGAACTTTTTCAGCAGATGGACATCATTCAAGAAAGCCATAGTTGGTCAAAGTACAGAGAACAACTGGACCCAGAGTGCATATGCCCCAGTTGATACACAAGTCCTATGCATAAATCTTAGGCAACAGCAAGGATGAGGAAGCTGAAAGTGTATAAGGGCAATTGGATTGGGACATCTGCTATGATATTATATCTTATATATGTCAGGCCAGCAAAGCAGCACCCACAAAATATCAACAAAATAGTTGTTTAAATAAAGTGTGAACAATAAGAAACATTAAGAGATATGCCAATGATTTTAGGGAAACCTCTCAAAAGGTATTCTCCCTAGATGAAGAGCTACTGAGAATTAATGCCTACTGGCAGAAAGATAACCAGTGTTTCTTAAGGATGAAGCCCTCTAATTGTTTATTCAATACCAAGTAGTCAGCTGTAAACATATATACATACAATCAATAGTGATGGACTCAGAACACTGTATTTATGTGTATATGTATGCATATAATTTATGGCCTCTTTTCATTAATTGTTGATATATATATATATATATATATATATATATATTCCAAAATATACAAACATGACTTGTTAAATCTGCATAAACCATTTGTATGTATTGTTCCAAGGATAATAAAGATTGATTGGTGAATCACCAATTGATATACTTTTCCTTGAGGCAGAAAATTTCTGCCGTTCTCATCATTCCTTAGTTTCCTATACTTCTTTTTACAGGGTTGAGACTGTGTATATTTTCACTCATCACATTAGCGTGTCTATTGGTGTTTTCCTTGTTCAGCTCAGGTCTAGGTAGTCATGTTTGTGAGACTTTATGGGTATAGGTCTATCCTAGGAGACACAATTGTTACAAACTCTCTGATATTCCAGATCTTACATTCTTCCAGACTCCTCTTCCACAATGATCCCTGAGCCTTAGAGTGAGAGTTGTATCATGGATATTGATTATTGTGGCTTTCTGTAGTGATCTCTGTCTCTGGAAGAGACATTTCCTTGATGAGGGTTGAGGACTACACATATCTATAGGCATAAAGGCAAATATTTAGAATTCTTTTAGAGATTATGATGGTTTCATTAAGTGATTGTAGGTTCTTCTCCAAGACTGATGATGTTGCTAACCCAGGGAATAGGCTAGGTTTCCACTACCAGGCGAGTATGATTTTTCTCTTGTTGAGTGCTTCTTATGTGTGAGTAGAGTGCTGCTGGTAACCACTAAGGTATGCATGTCACTACTGTACTCTTTGCATTATCATTGTTATGTATTCATAGATTTCATAGATGTCATAGCTCCGTGGGACTATTGTTTATCTCCTTCCTTGAAAGTTTGCATGGTGTCACCTGGTACCATGAAAACTAGTCCTCAGGTCACTTCCGGCCCAAGGGGCTCTGGGTGCTCTTTGTGGAATGTGTGGTGTCTTTAACAATAGGGGCTTACCATCCACGTTCAGAGGACAACCAAGGGCAATAGTATTAACCTACAATGTTTTAGAAGTCTCTTGGACAGACCTGACCAACAATTCAATAGAGAGTTTCTTGTGCCTGGTGATCTCAAAAAATAAAAAATTAAAAATAATAATTGTGATCCAAAGAAAGGAACTTTAAATTTTTAAAAAGAAGAATATTTAAAATGGTTGCCAGTCATCATTATTTACCTTTAGAAAGTTATCTCAATAATGTCTTTTACTTTGCATGATTTTTCTCCTCTGCAGAATTAAATCATATTAAAAATTCTGAAATTACAAACATTACCTGAGTTATAATATTAATTTCCTCTTCTTAAATTGTCAACTCATTAAATAATGAGAAATGGATATCAGTAAAAGAGTTAAATGTATACAAATCAGTAATGTTTATTCAGATTATGCCACTATAACAGTATAATTTTTACTTTATTTAGAACTTTAATTTGTGATTTAAGTTTGTAAAACTTGACTATTTCTAGAAATTAGGATAATTGTACAAGAAAATGGATAAAGCTGTAAACAGTCATGCTGAGTTGAATAAAACAGAAAAAAGACAATCATTGTATATAGTCTTTCATTTGTTGATGTTAGCTTTGACTCTTCAGATATGTACATTTCATTTTGAATACACACTGAGACAACTTTACCAAACACGAACAATAAAGAAAGGAATGAATGAATAAACATGCTCAATGCCAAGAATGGGTTACTCATTCTTTTGGTATTATTTGATTGTGAGGCCCTATATTTCCCCAAACCTTATTGTTTATTGTCATTTCTCTTATTTACCCTCCATAACTTGATAGTGAGAACATATTTCTGAACATATCTTACACTGAGTCATAGGACATGTCGAAATCAAACTGATACATACTAATCTGCCATCTCAACTGGGATAGTTTTCATAGTGGTGAAAGTTGTCTCCTTTACTGAAGAAGAAAAATTTATTAATCTATGAACCCTGTGAGTTATAATATTATAAAACTTGTAAAATCATGTCTGCAGGTGAAATATTGTCACAAAGATGCTGAGAATAAGCACCACTTTTCTAATTGGGCTTAAGTCCCATTCCACAAGATTAAACACATATCTGGTGCCATTTTCAGATGAAGAGCCTATGTATTGATTAGCCATAGGATATGGAAAGAAACTAATGCTGGTGTTTTGTTAAACAAACATAATATTAAATAATCACCAATTACTTATCATTATATCCAGAAATTATTACCTTTCTCAAACCTCACAATTAAAGCTTCAATTTTAAGTAGATAGTGATTAGCACAGAGACCTAAAAGTGGCCAAGGTGGACAAAAAAGGCTGCAGAGTTCTCAGCCCTAAATAGAGCATATATACCACACTTCCTTTGAATGTCCAAATATCATGCAGAAAAGAAGGCAGAAAGAATGTAAGAGACAGAGAAGATGGAAACAGTGTCTTCTGGACACAGCAATGCAGCTACACAAATGAGCTCATAGCAGTAATGACAACATACATAAGACCAGTACAAACCCAAGTCAGACCAAATCCTAGAATGGAAAGAGTACGTGGGCCTGAAACCTCAGCCCCTTCATAAGAAGTTTAGAAACTGACACCTCCTGGGAGAATTAATTCCAAGTGTGTAACTTGGTGAAAGTCAGTCATGCTATCATGAATGACCACTTATCCACAAATATTTGACAAATAATGTGTTCTTGATGGTGAAAAATTTAAAATGTTGGAATCATTGGAAAGGGGGTTACATCTTTGAGGAGTTGAGAGAGAGGGGGAATATGATTAAAATATTTGTAGAAAACTTTAAAAAAAAGTATCAAAAAATAAAGAAAAAAGATGAAAACTTATAGTAGATCCCCAGCTCTGAACTTTCTCTCTCTCTCTCTCTCTCTCTCTCTCTCTCTCTCTCTCTCTCTCTCTCTCTCTCTCTCTCTCACACACACACACACACACACACACACCTTATCAACACAAACAGAAGCAAAAGCAAACACTTCCAACATAAGAATGAGGCAACTAGCCAGGCAGTGGTGGCACACACCGTTAATCTCAGCACTTGGGAGGCAGAGGTAAGTGAGGTAAATAGATCTCTGTGTGTTCGTGACCAACCTTGTCTACAGAGTAATTTCCAGGACATACAGGGCTGTTACACAGAGAAGCCCAACCTTGAAAAAAAAAGTAGTTGAAAACATTACTAAACTGACTATAGGTAAAAGACTTTTAACTACAGAAATAGACTTTTAGTTGCTCTCTTGGGCCAAACTTTTAGTTGTTCTATTGGGCCATGATGTTTTAAAGAATTAAAGGAAACATAAAAAATGATAAAGTGCTTATGCATTAAAATATGTTTCTCTGGAAGATATGTTGAACCCAAATTTCTCATACCTTGAAAACACCTCATTTATAAATTGGGCTTTGCAGAGAAAATATGAAGATGAGGTTATTAAAATGAACTAATCCAGTTAGACTGGTGTACGTCTAATCAGGAAGGGGAATGTACATAAAGACACAGAGAAGTACATTGTAGATGAGTCTCAGCTATCCCAGATATGCAGCCTCTAAAGTCCTGCTCCTTTAGTCTTTCCAGCTTCTGATTGTTACAAATTTAGGAAATTGATACAAGAAGCAAAAGTATAACCCAGAAATCCATATGGAAATCTCAAAATAAAATATTATACCAATTATATCAATGCTAAAATAGCAAATGGAATATAATATTTTATAATATTTACAGTTCTCCAGTTGAGAGCACTCGCTCATTTATACAAACTCAGTCATTTATGTCATGCACCACACTTCTGGAATGTGACTCCTTCCTTTGTTATAAAGATGATAAATTGGCTAAGAAAGGAATCAGAGAAACATTATTCTTTATAATAGCCAGAAACATCATAAAGCTCAAGTTCAACTGTATCAAAGACCTAAACATAAATCAAGCTACACTGAACCTCATAGAAGAAAAAGTGGGAAGCAGCCTTGAATGCACTGACACAGGAGACCACTTTCTGAATTTAACACCAGTAGCACAGGCACTGAAATCAACATTTTATAAATGGAACCTCCTGAAACAGAGAAACTCCTGTAATGAAAAGATCATAGTCAATAAGACAAAATGACAACCTATAGAATGGAAAAAATCTTCACCAACCCCACATATGACAGAGGACTGATGTAAAAAATATACAAATAACTCACATCAAAATACCAAACAATCCAATTATAAAATGGAATACAGACCTGAACAAATAATTCTCATCAGAGGAATTTCACATGTTCCAATGGCACTTAAGGAATTGCTTAGCATCCACCAGGGAAATGCAAATCAAAATGACAGTAAGACACTGTCCTATATCAGTAAGAATGACTAAGATCAAACACACTAATGAAAGCTTATGCTGGAGAGGCGATGGAGTAAGGAGAACTCCATTGCTGATGGGAGTGAAAACGTGTACAGCCACTTTAGAAAACAGTATGGCAGTTTCTCAGAAAACTGGGAATCCATCAACCTCAAGACTCAGCAATATTACTCTTGGGCATATATTCAAAGGATGTATACTCATACAAAAAGACATTTGCTCAGCTATGTTCATAGCAGCATTATCTTTATAGCCAGAACCTGGAAACAACCTAGATATCCTTCAGCTGAAGAATAGATAAAGAAAATATGGTACATTTACACAATGTAGTACTACTCAGTCATAAAAAACAATGACATTTTGAAATTTTCAGTCAAATGAATGGAACTAGAAAACACCATACTTAGGGTGGTAACCCTAATACAGAAAGATAAACATGGTATGCACTCACTAACAAGTGGATATTAGACATAAAGCTAAGGATAACTAGCCTACAGTTCACAATCTCAGAGAGGCCAAGAAGCAAGAAAGACCCTAAAAGAAATATACATGGATCCCCATAGGGAGGTGCAATAGGCAAGATCTTTTGAGTAAATTGGGAGCATGGGAGGTGGGTGAAGGGTAGAAGTGGAGTGGGGAGAAGAAAAGGGGAGGGTGGAGAAGAACTTGAGGGATCAGGAAGGACAAGTTGGGAAATGGACAGAAAGGAAGAGCAAGGAAAGAAATGTCTTGATAGAGGAAGTTATTATGGGGTTAACAAGAAACCTAGCAGCAGAGAAATTCCCAGGAATTTACAAGGATGACCCCAACTACTAATCTAAGCAATAGTGGAGAGCATGCCTTAACTGCCTTTCCCATGTAATCAGATTTATAACTACCCTAATTATCATCATAAAACATACATGTAGTAACTATTGCAAGCAGAAGCAGAGATCCCCCGATAAGCACTGAGCTAAGCTCTTGGAATCCAGTCATACAGAGGGAGGAATGATAATATGAGCAAAGGGGTCAAGACTATGATGGGGAAACCCACAGAAATAGCTAACCTGAGCAAGTGGGAGCTCAGTGACTCTGGACTGACAGTTAGGCAACCGGCATATAACTGAACTATCTTTCCTCTCTGAATATCGGTGACAGTTGTATGACTTGAGCGGTTTATGGGGCCACTAGCAGTGGAGCCAGTGTTTATCCCTAGTATATGAATTGGGTTTCTGGGACCCATTCCTTATGGATGGATATCTTGCTCAGCCTAGATCCAGGGGTGAAGTGGGAAGAACCTTGGTTCTGCCTCAAGTGATGTGAAGGACTTCTTGACTTCCCATGGGAGGCCTCACTCTTTTTCTCTCTAAGTGGATGGTGGTTGGGTGGGGAAAAGGTGAGAGAAGAGGGAGGAGAGTAAGGAGAGGGAACTGGTATTCATATGTAAAATAACATTGTTTTAAAAATAAAAAAATGATAGAAAAGAAAGTTGGCATCTCTACATTTTACTGACTTTTGTGAAATGATGTAAGGATATTTAATATATATTGAAATATATATTCAGTTGTATATCTTTCCTAGTGATCTAGGATAATTGTTAAGTGATGTTTCAAAAGTTTTCTTGCATCATTTTTCCAACTTTAATCTTGATTATCCTAATTCTAAAATATTAAAAGCACATTTTACTCATGTTTCTTCGAAAGGAAAGACTATGTATCCTTTTAAAGTGACAGTGCTTCCTCATTAAAAACAATGTGTTCTGTTTTTATCCGTTTCTCTATCACAGATCAACTAGGCTGGAAGTTCAATGCAATTTACTGTGATAAAACTCTATTAAAATAAGTTCTGGGCTACCTTTTTCTTGTCTGTCTACCTTAGTACAATGTGTTAGAATTCAATAATAGATAATCATTTCTTTTTTATATTAATAGTTGCCATTGACTAAAGGGCTTTATTAATGATGACTATTTCTATTTTTATTTGCAGAGAAATAAAACAGGGAGCATTACTTACACTTAGAGCCTGATGAAGATGACCCACCAACAGTAGATCTGGAACCCCCTTTCATGGAAAAGACGCCTTTTCCCCTACGTGTGGTGGTGACAGCCACTCTGGGACGCTTCAGGGGGATGACAGCTCGAGGAGGTGGAGGCACACGCCCATGATAATCAAACAGCCTTCACAAACACAAATGGTTGAGTGTTAGTAAGATGGCTAAACATTCTTTGAAACAAATGGAATTATTCAAAGAATACTCTTGAAAAATTTTGTTGCAAGTATTTATTTTACCCTTGTTTAGTATTCAGACAAGTTATTTATAATTTGTCAGTTTATTTTCAGAAAGCAACAAGATTCTTGTTCTGAATGTTAGAATTTAACCAGACTCTGAACTTTTGTGATATAGGAAAGGAGCTTTGCTATGATACCAGTATGAAATCTGACGAAATTGGTCTGACTCAGTGTCCATTGATATATTTTTTTGCTTGAGTAAATAAATTTACACTAACATTGAACATACACTGTGGGTACATATACATACTTGGGCATACTTATTAAATTAACTTGAGAGTAGAATGTTTATACAAAATCATGAGCAAAACTGCAAAAAGAAATTCTCAGTGTGAGGGGGAAAAGAAGAAATAAAATCCACTTAATTAGAAAGTATAGGAACCATATTGAATTTTGCCCTGTTTCTCACGGTGCTGATGGTAATCAAGGGTCATTCTGGCTGATGCTAAAGGAAACAGAGCTAGCATGTGAGTACAAATGTGTTGGCTGAAACACTAGAGGGAACTGATAATTGTTTGTTCAGATCCTTGTTCTGAGTGCTTTCCAGGTATGCAAATTAAAATGGAGACATTTGTAGAGTAAGTTAGTAAAATCTTTTTAACTGAAAAGAAAATCAGTTAATTCCCTACTATGACTAAAAGAAAAGTTAATATTCACCACAGCAATGTATTTCTACTGAATAGCAAAGTGAATAAAAGTGTATGGATGTTAGCTCACATAGGGAAATATGTCATTCAGAGATTTAAATGATTCATGTCATCACTTCTACAAACACATATGCACCAAAATTTTATATGATAGCATTTTTGAGAATGTAACACTGTAGGGAAAAAATGCTGGTTTATATTTATTCATTTATTTTTTTAAAAATATTTGCTATCGTACCAGAAGATCCATCGGCAAGGTGAGTGTGTTCCAGACCTGCCTGTGGACGCCCTGGAAAAGGAGCACAAACACCCTTCAACCCCCTAAACTTTCGGGTAATTCAGCAGGGGCTTCTCTCCCCGGCTATTGCCTCTCCCTTCTTATCCCATCCCAGCTTGCTCTGAAGCACCCCTTCCCTTCTGCGGGGTCATAAGATCCCCCAAATTCAGCCTGCTTTGGAGCTGAGGGTCTGGGAACAGAGTGGTGAGTGCAACTGTGCAGGAGTTCCTTTGTTTCCCTGAGCCTGCACACAGCAAGCCCGCGTTTTGTCTGTGAGATCCCTGGCCAGCAAGAGGGCCTGATCCGGTACCAGAAGATCCATCAGAGAGCATTTGAAGGAAGAGATGGGCAGGCGCCAATGCAAGAATTCCTCCAACAATCTGAAAAACAACATGATAACACTAGAACCCAGCGAATACACAACAGGAAAACTTGAACATCCTAATCCAGAAGAAGTAGAAGAAATAGACATTATGAAAGTGATAGAGTCCCTTAAACAGGATGTGAAAAACTCCCTTAAAGAAATGGATGAGAAGAATAACAAAAAACTTGAAGAAAAGAATAAATTCCTAAAAGATACCCTAGAATACTAAGAAAAAACAATCAAACAGATAAAGGAAACAGTTCAAGACTTCAAAACTGAAATGGAGGCAATGAAGAAAACACAAACCGAGGGACAACTGGATATGGAAAATCTGGGTAAATGAATAGGGCCTACATAGACAAGCATAATCAAAAGAATACAAGAGATAGAAGAAAGAATCTCAGATGCTGAAGAAACTATAGAGAAAATAAATGCACTGATCAAAGAAAACAGCAAATCCAACAAATTCTCATCACAAAACATCCAGAGAAATCTGGTACACCATAAAAAGACCAAACCAAAGAAAAATAGGGGTAGAAGAAGGAGAAGAATTACAGCTCAAGGCCCAGAAAATGTATTCAACAAAATTATAGAAGAAAACTTTCCCAACCTAGAGAAGAATACTTCTATGAAGGTATAAGAAGCATACAGATAGACTGGATAAAAAAAAATCCCCTTGCCATATTATATCAAAACGCAAAACATACAGAATAAAGAAAGAATATTAATAACTGCAAAGGAAAAAGGTCAAGTAACATATAAAGGTAAATCTATCAGAATTATACCTGACTTCTCTATGGAAACCATGAAAGGCAGAAGGTCTTGGATAAATGTGCTGCAAGAACTAAGAGATCATGGATGCAAGCAAAGACTACTATACCCAGCCAAGCTTTCATTCACCATCAATGGAGAAAACAAGATATTCCAGGATAAAAACAAATTTAAACAATACATAGCCACAAATCTAGCCTTACAGAAAGTAATAGAAGGAAAATCACAACCTAAGGAACCCAACAATGCCCACAATAACTGAGACATCTAACAACCCTTCACCAGCACAACTCAAAGAAGGGACAGACACAAACTCTACCACCAAAATAAATAAATAAAAATAACTGGAGTTAAAAACCACTGGTCATTAATATCACTTAATATCAATGGACTCAATTTGCCTATAAAAAGGCACAGATTAAGAGATGGTATGCAAAACCAAGATCCAGCATTCTGTTGTTTACAAGAAACATACCTCAAACACAAAGACAGACATCTATTCAGAGTAAAGGGTTGTGAAAAGGTTTTTCAATCAAATGGACCTAAGAAACAAGCAGGTGTGGCTATACTAATATATAACAAAATTGACTTCAAACTACAATCAATCAGAAGAGATGGGGATGGACACTTTATACTCATAAGAGGAACAATTCATCAGGATGAAGTCTCAAACCTGAATATCTATACCCCTAATATAAAAGCACCCACATATTTAAAAGAAACATTACTTGAACTCAAGGCACACATCAAACCCCACACACTAATAGTAGGAGACATCAACAGTCTTTTTTCAACAATGGACAGGTCAATCAGACAGCAATCTAACAGAGAAATACGAGAACTATTGTAGGTAATGAATCTAATGTACTTAACAGATATCTATAGAACATTCGACCGAAACAGGAAAGAATATACCTTCTTCTCAGCATTTCATGGAACCTTCTCGAAAATTGACCACATGCTCGGTAACAAAGCAAACTTTCACAGATACAAAAAAAAAATGAGTAACCACCTGTTTCCTATTGAATCACCATGGAATAAAGTTAGAATATAACAATAATTCTACCCACAGAAAGTCTACAAACTCATGGAAACTGAACAGTCAACTACTGAACCACCCCTGGATCAGGGAAGAAGTAAAGAAATAAATTCAAGTCTTCCTTGAATTCAATGAAAATAAAGACACAATATACCCAAACCAATGGGACACAATGAAAGCAGTGCTAAGAGGAAAGTTCATAGCTTTAAGTGCCCACATTAACAAAATGGAGAAAGCTCATGTTAGAGCCTTAAAAGCACAGCTGAAAGCTCTAGAAAAGAAAGAAGCAGACTCACCCAGGAGGAGTAGAAGACTGGAAATAATCAGACTGAGGACTGAAATCAACAAAATAGAAACACAGAAAACAATCCAAAGAATCAATGAAACAAAGAGCTGGTTCTTTGAGAAAGTCAAAAAGATTGACAAGCCTTTATCCAAACTAATTAAAAGGCAGAGAGAGAACACACAAATTAACAAGATCAGAAATGAAAAGGGGGACATAACAACAGACACTGAAGAAATCCAGAGAAACATTAGGTCTTACTACTAAAGCTTATATGCCACAAAGTTGGAAAATGTAAAAGAAATGGACTTGTTTTTAAACAAATACCATTTACCAAAATTAAATCACGACCAGGTGAACAATTTAAATAGACCTATAAGTCGCAAGGAATTGAAGCTGTCATAAAAAAAAACTCCCAACCAGAAAAAGCCCAGGACCTGATGGTTTTAATGCAGAAATTTATCAGAACTTCCAAGAAGAGCTGATATCTATACTCCTTAAAGTGTTTCACATAATAGAAACAGAAGAGACATTGCCAAACTCTTTATGAAGCTACAGTCACCCTGATTCCAAAACCACACAAAAACTCAACCAAGAAAGAGATTTACAGACCAATCTGAGTCATGAACATCATTGCCAAAATTCTCAATGAAATTCTTGCAAACAGAATCCAAGAACAAATCCAAACAAAATTATCCATTACAATCAAGTAGACTTTATTCCAGAGATGCAAGGCTGGTTCAACATACAAAAATCTATCAATGTAATCCATCATATAAATAAACTGAAAGAAAAAAGCCATATTATCATTTCATTAGATGCTGAAAAAGCATTTGACAAAATTCAACATCCCTTTATGATAAAGGTCTTGGAGAGGGATACAAGGATCATACCTAAATATGATAATAGCAATATATAGCATGTCAACAGCAAATATCAAATTAAATGGAGAGAAAATCAAAGCCATTCCACTAAAATCAGGAAAAAGCAAGACTGTCCACTCTCACCATATCTCTTCAACATAGTACTTGAAGTTCGAGCAATAGCAATAAGAAAACATAAGGGGATCAAGGGGATTCAAATCGGAAAGGAAGAAGTCAAACTTTTATTATTTGCAGACAATATGATAGTATATATTAGTGACCCCAAAAACTCTAAAAAAGAAATCCTACAGCTAATAAATACCTTCAGTGATGTGGTAGGTTACAAGATCAACTCTAAAAGATCAGTAACCCTTCAATACACAAAGGTTAGAGAAGCAGAGAGGGAAGTTAGAGAAACTTCACCTTTTATGATAGCCACAAATTGCAAAAATTGTCTTGGGGAAACCCTAACCAAGGAAGTGTAAGATCGATTTGACAAGAACTTTAAGGCATTGAAGAAAAAAACTGAAGAGGACATGAGAAAATGGAAGGATCTCCCATGTAGGATCCACATATTAAAAATGGCAATTCTACCAAAGGCAGTCTATAAATTCAACACAATCCCCATCAAAATCCTAACAAAATTCTTCACAGACCTTGAGAGAACAATCATCAACTTTATATGGAAAAACCAAAAACCCAGGATAGCCAAAACAATCCTATACAATAAAGGAACTTCTGGAGGCATTACCATCCCTGAATTCTAACTGTATTACAGAGCTACAGTAATGAAATCAGTTTGGTATTGGCATAAAAACAGACGTGGACCAATGGAGTTGAATAGAAGACCCGGATGTTAACCCGCAAACCTATGAATACCTGATTTTCCACAAAAGAGCTAAATGTATACAATGGAAGAAAGATTGTATCTTCAACAAATGGTACTGGCAGAACTGGATGTCAACCTGTAGAAGAATGAAAATAGATCCATATCTATCACCATGCACAAAATTCAAGTCCAAATGGATTAAAGACTTCAATATAAATCCAACCACACTGAATGTGATAAAAGAGAAAGTGGGAAGTAGACTGCAACACATATGCACAGGAGACCACTTCCTACATATAACCCCAGTAGCACAGACAATAAGGGCAACATTGAATAAATGGGACTACCTGAAACTGAGAAGCTTTTGTAAAGCAAAGGACACTGTCATTAAAATAAAAAGGTATGCTACTGAATGGGAGAAGATCTTCACCAACCCTGCATCAGACAAAGGTCTGATCTCCAAAATATATAAAGAACTCAAGAAACTAGACTAATTAACCCAATTTAAAAAAAAAATGGGGCACTGAACTGAACAGAGAATTCTCAACAGAAGAAGTTGAAATGGCCAAGAGACAATTAAAGTTATGTTCAACTTCCTTAGCGATAGGGAAATGCACATCAAAACAACTTTGAGATACTATCTTACTCCTGTCAGAATGGCTAAAATCGAAAACACCAATGATAGACTTTGCTGAAGAGGATGTGGAGTAAGGGGAACACTCATTCATTGCTGGTGAGAATGCAAACTTGTGCAGTCACTTTGAAAATCAGTGTGGCAGTTTCTCAGGAAATTCGGACTCAACCTACCTCAGGATCCAGCAATTCCACTCTTGGGAATATACCGAAGAAATACCCAATCATACTATAAAAGCTTTTGTTTAACTATGTTCATAGCAGCATTATTTACAATAGGCAAAACCTGGAAACAACCTAGACGCCCCTCAATAGAAGCGTGGATAAAGAAAATGTGGAATATATACGCATTCGAGTACTACTCAGCAGTAAAAAACAATGACATCTTGAATTTTGCATGCAAATCGATCGAAATAGAAAACACTATCCTGAGTGAGATAACCCAGACCCAAAAAGATGAATATGGTATGTACTCACTCATTTGTGGACTCTAGTCATTAAGCCAAGGTCATTAAGCCTATAGTTCACAAGCCCAGAGAAGCCAAATAACAAGATGAACCCAAAGAAAAACATATATAGATCCTCCTGGAAATTGGAAGTGAGCAAGGTTGTCGGGCAAAAGTTGTGAGCATGGGGATGAGGGCAGGGGTGGGGATAGGGTTGGGGGAAAAGGAGAGAGGGGGAGAGAAGAGAGCAAGAAAAGACTGGAGCGAGCTTCGGGGAGTGGGAGGGTGGAGATGGAGGAAGGGTGGATAGAGCAGCAGGAAAGAAGATATCTACATTAAGGGATCCATTTTAGGCTTGGCAAAAGACTTGGTTCCAGAGCACATCCCAAGTGTCCATGGGGATGTCCCCAGGTAGGTCCTTGGACAGCAGAGGAGAGGGTGCCTGAACTGTCCTTGCCCCACTATCATACTGATGATTATCTCCAATATCACCATAGAATCTTCGTCTGGCGACGGATGAAGATAGAGATAGAGACCCTCATCAGAGCAAGGGACTGAGCTCCCAAGGTCCAGTTGAAAGGCAGAAGGAGGGAGAAGATGGGCAAGGAAGTCAGGACCGCGAGGGGTCACATTATAAAGGGTGTGCCTGTACTAATGGGAGCTCACCAAATCCAGCTGGACCAGGTCTGAATGAGCATGTGATCAAACCTGACTCTCTGATTGTAGCTGACAATGGGGGATGACTGAGAAGCCATTGATAAAGGCACTGGGACTTGTTTTTACGGCATGTTCTGGCTTTTTGGAATCCTAGTCTATATGGATGCACAGCTCTCTAGGCCTAGATGTAGGGGAGAGGGCCTTGGTCTTCCCACAGGGCAGGGTTCCCTGCCTCTCTCAAGCATGGTAGGAGAGGGAGGGAGGGTGTGGGGGAGTGGGAGGTGACTGGGAGGAGGGAAGGAAGTGTAAAAATTAAAATTAAAAAAAATAAATAACTGAAAATTATACCCCAGGAGATTAAAAAAATATTTGCTTTCAAATAAGGTATGTAATTACGTTACCATGAACAAAAGGAAAGATATTATTGATTTATATTTATGGTTGTTATATATTTTATTTTGACATTCTTACATGAATTTTAGTTTTGCAATTGATTTAAAGCAGTCAATAAATAAATCAATATGAAATCCAGAGAATAAATTGAAATGAAACTCAGAGAAGAAAAATTAGAACTGGAAGAAATTAACAAAAAATTCACAAGAAATTATTTTATAAAAGTATTATTTCTGAACATATACTTCTGAAAATGTTATCTCTTTTTGGAAAATAATATAGAAAATAATAAAAGTATATCCTGGTTTTTAATAGTTTGTTAAATATTTACAACTATTACATCATAAAATAAAAGGACAGCACTTAAGTTTAAAGTGAGCTTTTTAAAACAAAGATAATCTCCTACAGGCCTAGAAAGGACAAGAAGTCTAACGTGGCAAAGATCAAGAGAAACCCTTCCTGTGTAACTGGTAAAGTCCACGAGAGCGGGGACCTGCTGGCAAAGAGCAGTGATGTCAGTACACCAGGGCTTCCTTCCAAGTGCACAGCTGCAGGAGCAGACAGGGAATCGAGACCTGAAAATCAGAAAAGTGAAGAAAATCTGCCCCCCCATTCCAATCACAAAACAAGGAGTGCATTAGTTAATCATAAGATGTATTCATAAGTGGTCCCTAGGTGAGGGGGCCATAGTAGCATACCCAAAACAATCAAGAGGAAGCAAATAGGATATTTGGTTCATATCTTCAAGTCAGAAATTATCATTTGAGATAAAAGTTTCCCCTCATTTTCCATGTACATTGAAGAGGTTCATTAAGTAAGCAAATCTACTCATTGTGTAAAGAAAATCAGCAGAGCACAATGACTCTGGGGTTCAGAGAGATAAGAACTCTGATGGATGTGCTGGGAAAATGAACCTCCACACTCATTACTAATCTAACTGCAATGCCCTTTAACCTTAAAAGACACTTTCTAGGTGACTGAAACATTTGTCAATGTACTGTAACACTCCACAGGTTGTGTTCCACAACCTTTGTCTGATATTGGGCGTTCCAGGTGGGTCCCTTCTCTCAATGTCCAGTGGCTCTCTTTGTCACAAAATCAGGAGGGATTTTCACCAATCCGACCACTCTGATGTGACTGTGGAAAACATTAGAGTTCCCTCCTAGCAAACTCTCCTTCATTAAGCTACTCTGAACAACAGTGAGAGTACCGAACTCTCGTTTCTCATTACAGATCAGTAATAACCAGCATGCACAGCTGTGTATGATGATATGTCTTTATAATGTTTAACTAACTCAGTCTTCAGAGTGTTGAAGTCTTTTTTTCTTATTTTTATTGAGCTCTACATTTTTCTGTGCTCCCCTCCCTGCCTCTCCCCTCCCCTTCAACCCTCCCCCAAGGTCCCCATGCTCCCAATTTACTCAGGAGATCTTGTCTTTTTATACCTCCCATATAGATTAGATCTATGTAAGTCTCTCTTAATGTTCTTATTGTTGTCTAAGTTTTGTGGGATTGTGATTTGTGGGCTGATTTTCTTTGCTTTATGTTTAATAACCACTTATGAGTAAGGACAAGTGATAATTGCCTTTTTGTGTCTGGTTTACCTTACTCAAAACGATGTTTTCTAGCTCCATTCATTTTCCTGCAAAATTCAAGATGTCATTTTTTTTTCCATTGTGTAAATGTACCACATTTTCCTTATCCATTCTTCAGTTGAGGGGAATTTAAGTTGTTTCCATATTCTGACTATGACAATGCTGCTATAAACACAGGTGAGCAGATGTCTTTGTGGCACGATTGAGCATCCTTGGAGCTTAAGTGTTTTAATGTCACATATAAAACAAAAGAAAGACGAAAGAAAGACATGGGCACAAACTGTGAACAAACTTCTAATTTTTATAATATTTAATTGATGTGGAAGCTGTCTTAAAAATCGTTGGGCACCTCTGAGTTTATCAGAAGTGTAAGAAAGGAAGCTGGGCTCTGATGCACAAACTGGAACATGTCGAAAAGAAAGGGCCAGTTTCTGGGCTAGGGAGTTGGGCTACAATTTCTAGTGCAGAAGGAAGTGGCAGGGAGAAAGAGAAGATAGCTTAGTTTTTTAATTTTTTTTAGAAATTCACAATTTACTCTAAAATAGATTAGATTTCTTTATCTTTATAAATAGCACTGCAGTAAGGACAGCTCATTTTAAATTATAGGCTGTCAACAAAAATCATAGTAAAGCACAATGAGAATAAAGCAAAACCTCAAAGGTTGGCTAAAGTCATTAATTTTTTAATTGTCATCGTATTATTTCACTCACTCTTACAATTATATCCTTACACTTTTCCTTTGCATGGCCTTAGTGTTCCCTGATCGTGCTTACTCAGAATAAAAATCCTGGTACTTGGTCAACGGACAGCAGTTATTAAGGAGCCGAGCATGTATCTTCCTTTTCCAAGGTTATTTTTAAATTAATGCTTGAAAAGCTTTCCCTCCATCTTTCAATGGAATAAATGCGGTAAGAATACCGCTGCAGCCCTTTAAATAATTTTGAAGGCTTTATTTTCATTTCATAAACATTTAAAATTACGTTTCTTTGTGTTTGACTTCTTTACTTTAAATAGAGATTAATACTATTACTTCCCACAAAAAGTTAAAAGTTGACCAACCAAATTTTAATATTTTATTGATGAAGTGGTCAAAGCTTTTCTCTTAGAAGAAAGGTATTAATTCTCATCCCTTGTCCTTAAAACAAGTGTATTATATATAAAAGCCACTTAGTGCCATTTTAACATAAACATAGAAAGCAAATATGATTTTATTACTTTGAGAATAATTAATAGTAGGCTTTAACAATAATTGTGTTTTGGGAAAGTACATGAACAAGGCACTGTATCTGTCAACATTATACAACAAAACAAGCTGTGTCATCTGAGTTTTCCCTTTAGCCATCTCAACCTTATTCACATAACCAAAACTGCAGGACAATTACAGACTTGCACAAAGGATACGCCTATTTGGTATATTGAGAAAGATCTCTCAGTCTTACTAAATGATTTTCTTCATATTTATTTGGCATGACGTATTTATTTTTCTAGTAGAAGTTCTACTAAATCAATACCAGTTTGCCAGACTCTTTCATTGTATTTATTTTTTTTCCTTGATGCTTGTATTTTGGTTGATAAAGAGTAAGATTTCAAAATCACAGAAAAGATTGAAGGTTGAAAATTTGTTATGTGCATATATTATATAGCAAATTAGTAAATTTTCTTTCAGAAAAAATTTCAACAACTCTTTAATAAATATCCATTTGATCCTAAATTTCCCTTTTGAAATACTTCTTTTTTCTACATGAGTCAAACTCATTGTTGCTATGTAGTTACAGCTAGCAGTGTATTTAGTGAGGAATCAAAGCTGCTCAGTGGCTGGCTTCTTACCAGGATGTTCTGGAAATATATACATGACAAACACGGAGGACTGACTCCCTTTGTTTATTCCTATTCCATCCCTAAATTCTACAGTTAGCATGACTGACTCAGAAACTCGAGTCCATGAAACAAGCTAACTGCCCAGTTTAAGTATAAGTGCTACATACAAATTCAAAACAAATTATTCTTAAAATTCATCAGCATATCGGTGATTTTATCACTTTTATTTTTTTAATTACTAAACCTCTCTAAAGTTTTCAGTTTTCTTTCCTTCTTGTTCATATGCAAATATTTCTTGACCAGGCTTTTAAAAGGCAATTGACTGCAAATTGGAATGATCATTTCTGCAAGACTTTTTATTTTACTGCAGTCAGCATTGCTAGCTGCTTTATTTAATATGAAACTTCAGATAATTAACCAATATGTTTGTCTGTCTGATCATTTCAGGTAAAAAGAAAAACCACTAAAATAGTTTAATTCTACTTCTTACTAAGTAAGGTTGGAATTTTAGTTTATTTTTCATGAAAGAAAACATAGAGGAGACAATTTTCTCAAAATTAACCTGCTGCCACATAAACATCTAGATGTTAATTTCCTATCTTCTCACTGCAGACCAGGAGCTTCCCAGCCACACACTTGTAAATTAAGACACCATTCTATCACTCGATAATTTAAGTTTGCAAATGAGACAGACATTATTCTTTGGTAACATATTTTCTAGTATAATGAATATATGTTGTATTCTATGGTTGACGCTCAGAAACAACTTAACCATGACTTTCTTTCATTAATTAAAACCATAGCAACTTTTCTTTAGTGCAGCAGCACTAGGTCAGAATGTTCCAGCATTGAGCAATGCCCATGTGGAATCACTTTAACAGTGTACAGGTTCTCCTACATCCATGACATTTCATTTTTTATAACAGAACTTTATTCTTCACCAGCAGTTTTCAAAGTGCTTGGTGGTTTTTCTGGTGGAACTAAAATGAGGATTGGATTAAACTGCCAATTTTCTAGAAGTTGAAGACCTTCTCTGGAGTACTCAGAATTCATACTTGAAGCAAATCTCTTTTTAATTTACTTGGTACCATATTGATGTCTATGCATGATTCTTATATTATGCAATTGCCTACACTCAATTCAACGAACTTGTGTTTAAAAAGAAAATGTCACTGAAGGAATGCTGGAAAATAATAATTGAGCTTTGTTTTTATAATGTAATACTCAGGATAATTATGAGATAAAACTATGTATGGGTCCAAATGACTCAATTACATTAAGATGCCCAAACATGAAAATGTAAGATGGGACTATGAACATCTATATGTCACTTATGAAGTTACTGATTCTGAAAAGTGACCTTCCTTTAGTTCTAGGTAGGGTGGTGATTCCCCAAGATCATGTTTCTACACAGTGAATATCTGATTTCCTGTTTTACTCAGTAAGTTACAAGAATTCAAGATGAATTATTGAATTCTTGAATGGGCATTTTATTAGGTTTCCCATCATCATCATCATCATCATCATCATCATCATCATCATCCCTGCTTTGTTTCTTTACCCCTGTAATTATGATTTATTCCAAAAGGAACAGAAGAATCTAGTAGGCAGTACTGGCAGAATTTGCTTCAATATACTTGTTATTACTTTGGGACACTTTAAGAACTAACCACGCCCACCCCAGCCTTTTTGGACCTCCCCCTGTAGCCATCTTCTCTCTGGTACCTGTGTATGGGTGGGAGCGTGCGTGCGTGCGTGTGTGTGTGTGTGTGTGTGTGTGTGTCTTTGTTCTCTCTATGTTTGTCTATGTTTTCCTTTATTTAAGTAATGAATGTTTAGCTTTATGTATAGCCTTATGTCCATTTACTCTGTCGTCCA
Source organism: Myodes glareolus (assembly GCF_982192425.1). Lineage (NCBI taxonomy): Eukaryota > Metazoa > Chordata > Mammalia > Rodentia > Cricetidae > Myodes > Myodes glareolus. The sequence goes on along the minus strand of NC_142041.1, from coordinate 72,882,823 downwards.
CCGCATCCAGCCACCTGACTCTGCTGCTCGCCCAGGGACCCTGACTCCTTGGCCGCATGGTGTTGCCACCCTGGAGATCTTGCGGGGACCCATAGCCACTAGCAGCTGCTCCGCGAGCTGCCCGGGACATCCCACCATGGTATTATTTTTAAAAAGAACAATAATACTCCCTCAGAGATATCCATACCAGTAGCCTATGTCTCTTCCTCAGAAATTCGAGTCCCAATTCCACCGAGGTACTGTGGAATGGGGTGAGTAGAAATTCCTACTCATAATTTCAGCTCAGCGAGGCCCTTATCCCATCATGAATTTTAGTAACAGCAAGTGCCTGTGTCTTGGCAATTGTTAATTCTATTATGCCAAAATGTTTTTGCTCTTTCAGAGTCTCAATTCTTATTTAGTAAGTTTTTCTTTTAAATGTAATGTTCTCTGCTAAACGTAAATAGTGTACATTCTTACTTTTATTAACATGGTCTCAGGAAATAATAGAATGTTCACTATCTCTCTGAAGATGTGTTGAGCTATAGATAGAATGCCACTCCAAGGTGGAAAAATGCTCTATAATGGAAGAACCATTGTGCCACCATCTTATTACCCAGATATATAGACATTGCTACATAAATATCAATATTTATTATTATTGTTAAAATTGTTAATTTATTCTGGCTTTTATCATTGCTTCAGTACTAAAAACATACTAGTACTCTTGCTAGTTATTTCATAACTTTATGAGTTAAAAATGATCATGACCAGATAGCAGGTTTTGTAGTACTAAGTAACACCTCAGTTTGTAGTACTGGACAAAATATTTGGAAAAAGTCCCATATAAACACAAGCTTAGTGTAGCTTGGGCAGAATATTTGTGATTAAATGCTGCGATGCCTCCAGGTCTCTTTATCTTATCCATCCTTTCTCCCCTGATTTACTTGGAGAATTCTGGGTTTGTAAGGGCCTAAGAAACTGATGGCAGATGCTCATGTCTTTCTTGGCCAAGTGTTAAAAAAGAAAGAGAAACTAATGAAAAAACACACTTTTTAGATAATCTGTTAGTAAAATAATCATAATGATCTATTGCTCACATAGAAGCCAGATAGATTGTATATGAAACAAAGAAATAACATAGAAAATTGACTGTTGTTAACTTTTGTATGCGTTGGAGAGTCCTCAGAGAGCTTCATTCTCCATATTTCTTTTACTGTTTCTGGTTCTTGGTCCTTGCAAACTAAGGTCTATTTTGCCTTCTGTTTTGGAGAACTATTTTGTATAAACAGTAAAATGGAGATTTTTATCTTCTTAACAAGCTAATTATTCTGTGGCGTGTGTGTGTGTGTGTGTGTGTGTGTGTGTGTGTGTGTGTGCGCGCGCGTGTGTGTGTTTTAGATAGAGGAGACATATGCCACACTGTATGAGTGGAGGTCAAAGGACAACACTGTGGAGTCAGTTCTCTCTTTCTATTCTCTCCTTCTACTTCTATAGATTCTGGTTATTGAACAAAAGCTACCAGGTTTGCACAGCAGCCCCCTTTATCTACAGAGCCTACAAGTCCCATATCTTGTCTTTTCTTTAAATGAGATAACTGCAAATTTGATTTTTTTTACAAAAATAGAAATTTATTTCCTACCTTATAAAACAAAATTCATTTAAGTAGAAATTCTTTAAGTATACAATGAAACACTAAGAAAAGGGACCAATGGAATGACATTTTGATATCCCATTAAATAGTATACATCAGAAGAGAATGTAAACAGAACTATTAAAACGATGTTTTGCATACTAAAAAAGTTCCAGTAGGAAATAATTATGAAACTATTGAATGCTAAGGTTTTCATTAAATGTAAGACTATCTCCATATTGTCTATTCTCAATTGGGGATGGGCTTATTTCAATGTTGCCAGATGTAGGCATTGGTTTCAGAGCACATGATTATAAGCTACTAAATGTCAAAAATGAAACCTAAAATGTTCAAATTATAAAACAATTTGAGGGAATTATTCTTCAGAATCAACTTTTGCCTTCAGGAGAATCTAGAGCCTTTATTCATCTCTGTTAAGTGTGTCCTCAGAACTCATTCCCCACACAGGATTTGGTGTACATTAACCTTGCATACAAGTTGGAGATACTTTTGCTCCCCTGTGCATTTACATGTAAGTATGCTGTGGCATCAGTATGAATTACCAAGCAATGAGTTTACCTTGATCTGTAATGAACAAAAGGATGCTGTGTCTTTACTGAGATTAGTGAGCTGCATAACTTAAGCATCCATTATTAGCCAAACACAAGTTAACATCACTATTTGCTCATGAAGATAGGGAGGAAAACATGATTAGCCTTACACTGCAGAAGGAGCTATAGCTGTTTGTGGCATTTAACAAAAGCAGATAATAAATAGAAGTAATTGATGCTGCAAATAACTTTAGAGTCATAACATTGAAAGTAAAAGAGAAGCAAAATGTAAATGGACAAATCAGAGAAACAGTTAAACAAAAACATATTATCATGCTCCTTGAAGACATCCAGATGTAGACCCAGTGAAATGAATGAAATGATTCTTTCTGCCATCTATAATGGAAATGTATATGATATGAGGAAACGAAGCTATGGGAAAGAAGATAACCAAGAACTGCATATGAAAAAAAAAAAACTTGAGGAAAAGCTGTGCACAATGAGGATGAGACACGGAGGCTGATATAGCCTCCATAAAAGCAATGGTGGCTCACAGAGCCCAAGGAAATTCTTACTCCTCATCCTAAGTCACCTGTTGAAAAACCACGTCTGTAATCTAGAATGATTTTGATAAATCTTAGTTAAAGACATGAATCAAATTCTCAAGAGAATTTGTTTTAAATTCTATCAATTATTTTAAAGTATTGTTTTAAATCATAAAATTATAAATTATTGAAATTTGTTCCTGTACTATCAGTGTAGAGTAAAATTGTACAGCACTGTTAAGCTTCTGATTTTAATAAATTCAAAGTATCACAAAGGCAGATGAATTTTAGATTTTGTTGCCTTTCTTCCTTCCTTCCTTTCTTTCTTTCTTCCCTCTTTCCTTCCTTTTCATTCCTTCATTTCTTCCTTCCTTTCTCTCCTTCTCTGCCTCTCTCCCTCTCTCTCTCTTCCCTCTTTCTTTTGGAGTCAAAATAACTCTTAGTTTTCATAATTCTAAATCATCAATTGACCTTGAAAATAATAAGATGATTAAGATATTGTTCAATACTACCAACACAATTTCAGGGCTATATAACTCTAATGCTCAATTCTAATTGCAATATCTACTGCATGTCAAAAATATAACAAAAAACAGACAATATATCTATGACACAGTTGTAGAAACTTTGTATTTCAAATTTGTCATCACAAAATATTATTTCATGCACTTTAATTAATAGCTTCAGTAAATGAAATGCATAAAATAGAACATAATATAGATTACAAAGAACAGAATTGAAAAATTTACATACCTATTGTAGAAATCATCCCTGTAGTAATCATAGTCAAAGACATAACCACTATGGATAGAAAAAAAATAATTGTCAGCGTATGTTTAAACCATGATTATTTTAATAATAATTTTTTATAATGAGAAATCAATTACTTTATACCAACATATGTTAATATATCTATAAAGGGCATTATAAAAAAGTGTTCATTTTTATATACTTTATCAGACTATCATCACAGTTTGGCAATTTGTTACATTAAAATAGGACCAACACATGCATTTCTGCCATAATAGCCCTCTGTCTACACAGTGAGAACTGACTATATCCATTTGGATAAAGGTCTTTTGTGAGGCACTTTGTATGCATGTTTGTTTTAGTCATCAAAACTATTCATATATAAGGTAAGTAACTATTAAGTAAATACCCAAGAAGTTTATTGAATTCTTATTACTAACAATTGACAGGGGTTGGTTAGAGACTGAATTCACATTTTTTGTTTTGATTTCAATATTCTCAACCATAACAAATCTAAATTCTATTGTTTTTTTAATACTCATAATAATTTTTACTAGGTATTTGTTAATTTAAATTTTCATAATGATAAAGCACAGAGAGCATGAAAATTGTCACTTTTCATAATTTCAGGTACAGTTTTAATGTACCATTCAATATACCATTTTAACCATGTCAAGTATTCAATTCAATAGCATAAAAAGAATTCAGAAAGTTGTGTAAATGTCATCATTGTCTATTTTATGAATTTCTCTGTAGTAGCAAACAGATGCTGCTCCTCACCTGTTTCTGCCTTAATCCTCTCTACTCCACATACTGTCTATATACCTGCCTATTTTAGGTACCTCATGAATTGTGAATCACAGTTACGCATCATATAATGACATAATCAACGCTTTCCTTTCTGTCTGATTTATTTCTCTTAGTATCCTTTAAAACTTATCTATTATGTACTAGATACAAGAGTTGTATTTTTTCTTTCATTTTTATACTTTCTTTCTTTCTTTCTTTCTTTCTTTATTTATTTATTTATTTATTTTCTGAGATGAGGTTTCTCTGTAGCTTTGGTGCCTGTCTTGGTACTAGCTCTTGTAGACCAGGCTGGCCTCAAACTCACAGAGATCCCCCTCCCTCTGCCTCCTGAGTGCTGGGATTAAAGGCGTGCACTATCACCACCCGGCTGAGTTATATTCTTTTCTAAGTTTTACTGTTACAACAAATTTTGTTTATTGATTTTCTGGTAAATATTGATAGTTTCTCTAATGTTTTTCTGGTAAATAATGGTGCCGTGATATTTTGTGTGAATTATCAACATACTTGCTTTCATTTTCCTTGTGTGTATACATAAAAGACAAATTCCTTGATTCATATTAAAATTTAATGTTTAGCTGATTTGCAGAACCTCTTATGAGAGAAGGGTAATTTTATATTTCTAATCAACCTAACCATCATTTATTTTATAACTATTCTCAAAACAGGAATGCTGAGAACCCTTATTAATGGAATTTTAATTCTTGCTTTTAAGAACAATACATGCATGCCTCCTCAAACTTACTACAAAGAGAAGGAAAAGGTTGGACATAGCATATCTAGTCTAGGACAGTTCTGTCTGCAGTAGGGCCTAATATTGCACAGGATGTGCCAATTGAAGTTCTGAAAAGTTAAGGAAAAATCTAGTTCGCACAAGTATCTAATTAGAAGATCACACAATTCTTATTCCTGTTCACAGGAATGCCCTATTTCTACAAACCCAGAAGACCAATGCAGTTATTGTCTAGAAAATATATTGCCTAAAGAGTAAAAAAACAAAGCAAAAAAACCTCACCTTTGTTTGCTTGTACAGATTATTAAAGTGGTGTATGTTATAGTTTATATCTCTTGTATTGACACGTCTGTATTGTTGAGCTGGGGGATTTTTAAGACAACCTACTGGTTACCAAACTATGGGCATAAATGTCTTCTGAGACTTTCCTAATGCAACAATGCATAAAATACAGTGATCTTTTCTCAAAACTTGATAAAGAACATGCCATCAAAAACCGAATGAGGCACATGGGTTCAGAAGTTATAATTTTATCTATGGCTAAATCTGGTTGTATCAGGATAATCTCAATTTTCTGTCAGTTTCTTTGAACTTCAGTCAGGTTTCCTCTGGACTCTGCACCCTTGAGTTCTGGTTTTGCTTTAGGAAACTTACATGGTCAATCCATATGTATGCCTCTAAGATGTAGATGCAAAATTCTCCTAGCTTCACAACTGAGGAACAGCTTTCTTTTTCTGGAGCAAAGGGTTATAATCTGGTTATCTTTTGCTTTATAGTTACAATCCACTTATGAGTGAGTACAAACCATGTTTGTTTTTCTGGGTCAGGGGTTTGTCACTCAGGATATATTTTTTCTAGTTACATTCATTTGATTACAAATTTTATGATGTCATTGTTTTTTTACTGCTGAGTAATAATTCTTGTAGAAATGTACCACATTTTCTTCATTCAATCTTCAGTTGAGGGACATCTAGGTGTTTCTGGGTTTTGGTTATCACAAGTAATGCTGCTATGAATAGTTGAGCAAGTGTCCTTGTGGTATAATTGAACATCGTTAGGGAATATGCCCAAGCATGGTAATACTGAGTCTTGAGATGGATTGATTGCAAAATTTCTGAGAAACCACCATATTGTTTTGCAAACTGGCTATACATGTTTGCACTCCCACAAACAAAGGAGGTGTGTTCCTCTTCCTTCACGTTCTCTCCAATATAAGCTGTCATTAGTGTTCTGATTTATTTCTTTTTGTGGCCTTATTGCTTTATCTAGAACCTTGAGTTCTACTAAACAAATATGGAAAGAGTAGACTGCCTTATCTTGTTCCTGATTTTAGTGAAAATGCTTTGAGTTTCTCTCCATTTAACTTAATATCAAGTTGTTGCATTTAAATGAGGACAATAAAAATAATGTATTTATGAGTATATGAAAAAGCCTCAAAAATGCCTAGGTTTTTAGGTCAGGTGCAGTGTCACAGCCTGTACTGTTCAGCGTATGCTTACCATTTTTAGAACCAAGGCTAAGTGAAGTTATGTGATACTACACAGGTAAATGCTTTCAAAATATCTTCAGCTTATATATTTGCCTTTTCATTATTATATTTTCAGAAATCTACTGTTGCCAGAGAAATAGTATATTGGCAATTTTTTACATGTTTTCTAATAGTCTTTTTTTATATTGTCCCACCATAGAGAGTTTAATTATAACAATAATCTATGGTACAATGGGTAATTGATTAAGACATTATTAGCATGACAATAATGATTACACTCATGTGCTTAACACATTTAGGAAATGCTCCAATATATTAAGAACTTTTGGAAATGGAAAGTGCATGAGAGGGAAGATTTTATTTTTATCATTTGCTATTTAAATTACCGTGTCCAAACTGGTTACTTTTTGTTCCATCCTGACTGTAAAAGACAGGTATATGATTACAAATTAAAGAATCTTAAACTGTGATCATCATGTCCTGCCGCCTACCATCATGATCTCAATTTTACTTGTCAATGTTAAAAATGAATAAAATGGGCAGATAGTCCTGACCTACCATGTCTGCTTTTGTCTTAGTTGTTTGGCTTTAGAGGCAGTGCCAGAGTGGTTACTGAGTTTCTGAGCTAGAGGATCCCTCTAAATTTCTGAGAATAATTGGGGATCCCAAGATTTGAAAGGTTAATTCCAGCAACCCTGGGTCTCCTCCATTAAGCTTTCACAACATTCTTGTCACCATTCTCCAATTTTCTTCCTCTTACTAGACAGTTGGTTTTTTGTTTATTTGTTTTTCATAAATTCCATCCTCTCACTACACTGTGAGAACCTCTATTTAAAACTATGTGTCAAATGACAGTAATAAACTTTGCAAAGAATTTTGCGTATCATAGAATCATATTGCAGAAAAAATTGGTCTTTTAGTCAGTCAGCCCACAACCTTTTATTTATTTTTTTCTGTTAAGAGAGGTGAGGTATTGCTATACATATAAACTAATCTATTTTAGCCCATAATACAAAAGCCTTTTTTATTTTTAAAACAAATAGTTTGGAGTAACCATGCAATCTCAGAAGCCACTGGAAACAAGATGGTAGTGAGTTACATGTTTAGGACCCTCTCCAAGAAGAAAGCAAAAACATGAAATGCAAAGGCTTTGTTTAGACCCACAGCCTGCCCCAGTCATGCAATTGTCACCCACATTCAGATGACCCATTTGGTCCTATGATGGTTTCCTCTTTGTCAGGCCAAAGTTGAAAAGCTTTTATATTAGCTCAGCAGATGATTCATTGTGTTTTTCCTTCACGGCCTTGACCTCTTTGCTTATGTTCTCTTTAGTTGGACTTTGGGAGCTCAGTCCAATATTCCCCTGTAGTTCTCTCCATCAAATGGCTTCCATCAGTAGCTGAATGAAGGTTCTGTGGTGACATTAAAGATAGCCATCAATCTGACTACAGGGCAAGGCAAGTACAGGCACCCTCCCCACTACTGTTTAGGATCTTAGCTGGGGTCCTCCTTGCGAATTCTTGGAAATTTCTCTAGTACCAGATTTCTTGCTGGCCTCATAATGGCTCCCTCAATGAAGATATCCCTTTGTGTTCTCCATCTCTGTCCTTCCCCCATCTTGATCATTCAATTCCCACGAGTTCTCTTCCTTCCTCTTCTCTCTTCTTCTACTCTGCTGACTTTTCTTCTACTTCCATCCCCAAGCTCCCAAATTTCTCAGGAGAACTTGTCTCTTTCCCCTTCCACAGGGGATCTATGTATGTTTCTCTTAGGATTCTCCTTGGTACTTAGCTTCTCTGGGGTCCTGGATTATAGGTCCATAATCTTCACTTTACAGCTAGTATTCACTATGGGGTACATACCATGATCATCTTTATGGGTCTGGGTTACCTCACTCAGGATGACTTCTTCTACTACCTTCCATTTGCATGCAAATTTTGAGATGTATTTTTTTCTGCTGAGTAGTATTCTATTGTGAAAATGCAACACATTTTCTTTATTCATTCTTTGGTTGACAGGCATTTAGGTTGTTTCTCAGTTCTGGCTATTACAAATAATGCTCCTATAAACATAGTTGACAAATGTCCTTGTAGTTTATGTTTTATTATGTAGTATGTTGGGTATATGCCCATCAGTGATATTACTGAGTCTTCAGGTTGTTGATTCCCAATTTTCTGAGAAAATACCATACTAATTTTCAGAGTAGTTGTACAAGTTTATATTTCCATCAGTACCGGAGTAGTGAACCCCTTACTTCATATCCTCTCCAGCATAAACTATTATTTACATTTTTGATCTTAAGCATTCTTACAGGTGTAAGATGTTATCTCAGCATTGTTTTGAATTGCATTTCCCCAATGTCTAAGGATGTTGGACATTTCCTTAAGTGTCTTTCAGCATTTGAAGTTCTTCTGTTGAGAATTCTCTGTTTCTATCTGTACCCCATTTTTAAATTGGACTATTTGATATTTTAATGTCTAATTTCTTGAGTTCTTTTTAAATTTTGGAGATCAGTTCTCTGTCTGATGACGGGATGGTGAAAATCTTTTCCCATTCAGTTGGCTGCCTTTTTGTCTTATTAAATGTGTCCTTCACTTTACAAAAGCTACACAATTTCAGGGGGTCTTGATTATTTATTGTTGCTCAGTGTCTGGGCTACTGGGGTTTTTTTAGGAAGTAAATAAAGGGTCTCCTGTTCCCATGTATTAAAAGTTACTTCTTGCTTTCTCTTCTACCAGGTTCAGTGTGGTCGAATTTATACTGAGGTCTTTAAACCATTTGGACTTGAGTTTTGTACATGGGGATTGGTACAGACCTATTTGGATTATTCTGCACTCTGACAATCAGGTAACAGCACCATTTGTTGACAATGCACTTTTTTTCCATTGTAGAATTTTAGCTTCTTTGTCAAAAAAAAAAAAAGGTGTTCATTGGTGTGTGGGTTAATATCCACGTCTTCGATTTGATTCCATTGATTAACCTGTCTGGTTTTTTCTTTTCTTTTTATTTATTTATTAAAAAATTCCACCTCCTCCCATTTCCCTCCTACTCCCCCTAGTCCCTCTTTCCCTCCCTCTCCAGTCCTAAGAACAGTCAGGATTCCCTGCCCTGTGGGAAGTACAAGGTCTTCCCCTCTCCATCCAGGTCTAGGAAGGTGAGCATCCAAACACATGTCTGTTTTGATGCCAATTCTAAGATGTTTTCATTACTGTACCCTATAATAGAGCTTGATATCAGGGATAGTGATGCCTCTGGAAGTTCCTTTATTGTACAAAATTCTTTTGCCTATTCTGTGTTTTTTGTTTTTTTGCATGAAGTTGAATTGTTCTCTCAAGGTCTGTTGAGATTTGTGTTGTGATTTGGATGGGGATTACATTGAATCTGTGGATTGCTTTTGGTGGGATTGTGATTTTTATTATGTTGATGATATTTATCCAAGAGCATGAGAAATCTTTCCATTTTCTGATATCTTCTTCAATTATTTTCTTCAAAGACTTAAAGTTTTTGTTGAACAGGTCTTTCACTTGTTTGGTTAGTGTTACCCCGAAGACATTTTATGTTATTTGTGGCTATTGTGGATGGCAATGTTTCTCTGATTTCTTTCTCAGCCTTTTTTTTTTTTATCATTTGTACTTAGATAAAGTACCTTTCTGAAAATATATCTTGTATTGTGCTACATTACTGAATGTGTTTATCAGTTGTAGGAGTTCCATGGTAGAATTCTTGGTGTAACTCATATATAATATCATATCATCTGTGAACAGCAAATGTTTGACTTCTTCCTTTCCAATTTTAACTCCCTTGATCACTTTCTTTAGTCTTATTGTTGTAGGGCTCGGTCAGCCCTTCCTTCTGGGGTGTATCTCGATGACAGTTTGGTCTGCCAGCTAAAGCTTCCTGCTGTTCGTGTGTTCTCTCTGCCATAGCCTGGTGATTTAGCTGTAGGGCTTTGCTTCATCTTTGGTATGATAATTTCCCACCTGCCCAGGAGAAGTTTCTACATGGTGCCAGTCCGTGCCGTGTGCCCCCCCCCCCCCCCCCCCCCCCCCCCGCGCCTGAGAAGGAGTTCCCACGGCGCCAGTCTCTCCCCTGCCTGGAGAGGAATTCCTAAGGCGCCAGGTTCCTCCCACCTAGGAAGGAATTCCTTTACTGGGCCCTAGTATATTAGTTTTCAAAAAGCTGAATAAAGGACTTTTGACTGTTCTCTTTTGAATGACCATGGTCTCTCGTGCCTTTTGTTCAATCTCTAGGCCTTTGCCCAAAATTGCGTAAGGGACAGGTGCGCGCGAACTGTACCGAGAGGGTAATACAGATTCAGGTGTTACAACGCCGCTGTGATCATTCAGCAGCTACAGTCGGATACTTGTCTGCGGAGACCCATCTGTGAGATATGGGAAATTGTGATCCCTGAGAGATCGCCCTTGGGAGGCTGACCAGCCTGTAAGTGGTGAGGGTGTATTGCTTATGGGTACAAGTAACTCTGTTCCAGTGTTAAGGGGCCGATTAAAAGGCCAATTGATAGTGCTTTTAGAGAAGCAAGAAGTAAGTAAGTAAGTGAATAAGTAAGTAAGAAGTAAGGCACCAGTATTAAAGTGTAGACAGCACTAGAGTTCCTTAAGACAGTTTTCTTTTGTGTAAGGTAGTTAATTGCCTAATTTTTTTGAGAGAGTTTAATCCCTGGCTTCTACATGCAGGGGGCTTTAATATGACTGATTGGGAACAGGTAAAGTTAAATGCACTGAAAGAGTGAGGGCCAGAAGTTTTCCCCATAGCAATATTTTTCGCTATGGCGCTTAGTCAGAGATGCTCTTCTCAGTGATGATGTAAAAGTATAAGAGTTGTGGAGGGCCGGACCACATTCTCCATTGCTTCTAGGAACAAAGGTAGAGATTGACCTCTGTGACCCCAAGGTGTGGCGGCACACGCCTTTAGTCCTGATGCCTGGGCGGCAGAGGCAGATTGACCTCTGTGACCTCAAGGCGTGGTAGTATACGCCTTTGGTACCAATGCCTAGGAGGCAGAGACAAGCAGATCTCTGTGAGTTCAAGGTGATGTAGCACACGCCTTTAATCCCAGCGCACGTGCTTTGTAACTCTCTACCGCTGCGTCCCTGCCTACTCCCGAGGCATCATCTGGGATAATGGGCAGTGGACCAATTCAAGAGTGACACGTCAGAAGCGAGGACTGTTTCCTTTATAAGGGCTGGGTTCCCCTCATTCTGGGTCTCCGCTTTGGAAGCTGATGCTCTCCCTCTCAAGAGGCATTAAAGCTTTACTGCAGAAGTATCCTAAGTGCCCCGCGTCGTTCTTGCTGGCGAGACCGTAGCGCGGGACAAAGAGTAATTAGAGAATTTGAACAAAACCCTTGAGGAGATTCAGAAAGTAAAATCTGTGAGTTCTATTAAGATTTTTGAGGAGCAGGAAGTTAAGAGAGTTAGGGATATTGAAGAGGAAGAAGAAATTTTAGAAAAGGAGATCCCACTGATAAAACAGAAGTTAGTAAAAGAAGGAAGGCAGCTTTGCAGAACCTGTCTTTTGTGGGGAGATTATTTGTTATGGAGAGGTGATATGCAGGAAAATTGCAGAAAGACCACAGGGAATAATGCCATCGCGGGTTTCCCTTGACATGTTAGCTAGTAAAGGACAGTATGCTGGCTTAGCATTTGGGCTCAGATAGCTGCTGCGGCCGTTGGAGCTTGGAAAACTCTGCCTAGCTAAGGAGCGGGAGAGCGGCTTTCTGGGACCCTTCGGGATCTTCAGAACCTTGTTCTGAGTTTGTTGACCGCCTGCTGCAGGTGGGAGGTCGTGTTTTGGGGGATGTGAGCTCAGCTATGCCAGCCATAAAGCGATTGGCCTGTGAGGGCGCTGGCAGATTTTGTCGGGTGGCTATATGCCCCCATGGAAATGACAATTTGGATGATTTTATTCGGTTGTGTGGTGGCACTCACGTGCTGGGTCAGGTTATTGTTTCTGCCCTTAGGGAAGGTCAAGGTGGAGCTGGATCTAGGAATTGTTTTCATTAAGGAGGGTCAGGACACTTCTAAAGGAACTGCCCTGGCAATAAAGGGGCAATTGGTTGGCCCAGGAAAAGGGCAAGATGTAATGGCACAGACTTTTAGCCCCAGCTCTTTGGAGACAGAGACCTACAGATCTCTGTGAGTTCAAAGCCAGCCTGGCCTACGGAGTGAGTTCCTAGAACAGCTAGAAGCATAGTGGCATCCACTTCTCCCTGGAATACTCCTATCTTTATTATTAAGAAAAGGTTTGGTAAATGGAGGTTACTGTTAGATCTTAGAGCAGTAAATGGTTGTATGGACATTCTAAAGGGGAGTCCAGATCCAACTTTCTTTTTATTTATTTGCATTGCCTGAACTCTTAGTCTGCTGTAATCAATCTCTTTTTGCTCAAACTTTTTCCACTCATCTTTCTCCTTTGTTATGGCCTTGCCTCCAGAGCCCAAGCTCCCGCCGTCACCCAGCCTCCGTCTCGGCCATAGCCGCGGCCTGGATGGATGGGGCAGCCAACGAAGGCAGCGCTCACGGTTCAGGGCTCTGGGTCAAGGTCGGCTGTGTGCTCAGGCTGCCAGGTGCATCGCCTCAGCCCCCCAGGGCTGCTGAGGAATGGGTGACAGGGCAGTCGACTCTTCCCCCGTGTTCCGGGGGACGATGGTACGCTCCTCGCCGGGGCCGCGAGTGAAGGGACAAGGAAGGCATGCACCCGCAAGCGCAAGGCGAACAACGGCCAGATCCAACTTCCTTTTGTGAGTTGATAATTTTTCCCTTTCAGCATAGTCCTACTGGAGTTTTTTGGCAGAAAGGACCCATCCTATGGGTACCTGATAAGGTCATTACACCATATACTCAGGCAGAAATAACTTGGTTGCAGAATTTTGCTGTAGATTGGACCTTGTTTTTATGCACTAATTCCTCCTGACTTTGACATTCAGCTTGTTGATGCTAAATCTGCTCAGGTGGCTGAATTGATCACTATACAAATGGCCTTAGAGAAATATGCTGACATTCCATTTAACCTTTTTACTGACAGTCAGTATGTAAGCAAGATTCTTGCGCCTTTGGAAACTGCAGCTTATATTGCTTCTGTATCTCGAGTCCAGATGCAGTTATTAGCTATTCAAACTTTGCTTTGGGCCCGATCTGTTCCCATTTACGTAGGACATTTGCAGGCTCATAGCGATCTGCTTGGCCCCTTGAGTGAGGGGAATGCTTTGGTTGATCAGCTTACTCGCCAAATTTATGCAGTTAGTCAAGAATCTTATGGAGCTGCAAAAAAGGCTCATCATCATTTTCATCTCAATGCTGGGTCTTTAAGATTTCATGTTAAGATATCTCGAGAGCAAGCCACTGATATTGTAAAAAAAAAATGCCTTTGCTTACAGAACTTTTAACTGTTCCTCATTTGCTCCTAATCATTTGTGGCAAATGGATGTTACCCATGCTCCTTCTTTTGGGTGCATGCAATATGTTCACATAACTGGGATACATATTCCCATCTTATTTTTGCCTCAGCTCATACAGGAGAAAAATTACGGGATGTTAAAAGTCACTGTCTCCAGGCTTTTACCTACATGGGAGTTACGCTCAAAGCTTGTTTGCATAAAACAAAAAAGGGGGATTATGGTTCCACCCCCAGGGACCATTTGTCTTTTATTTTATACATTTTAAATTTTTTGTCTCTTGATACTAATTCCCTGACTGCTGCTGAGCAACATTGGGCGACCAAGGCTTCAATCCTACCTATATTGCTTGTTAAAAACTCATGTGGTCAGAAGAAGAGAGAGATATATACAGTAAAAAGAGTTTCAAAGGTGGAAAAAACCTCTAAATGGTTTACAGTGGGATCTTTTTTGTTTCCTGTTCTGTGGGAAATTCAAGTTCCTCCCTGCTCCCTCCAGGTCTAGGAAGCTGAGCATCCAAACAGACGAGGTTTACAGTGTTTTAAAAATACATGCAGGCTAAAGGTTAAAGTCCTTAAAATAGAAAAGAAAGAGAGAGAGTAGTTGGGTGTGGTAGTACACACCTTTAATCCTAACTCTTGGGAGATGGAGGTAGACTGACCTCTGTGACTTCACAGTGTGGTAGCACACACCTTTAATCCCAACGCCTCGGAGACAGAGACAGACAGATCTCTGTGAGTTCAAGGGCAGCCTGGTCTACAAAGTGTGTTACAGGACAAAGATATACAGAAACCATGTCTCAAAAAATATTAAAATATTAAATATAATATTAAAAATAAAAGAAATAGAGGTTATGTGGTTAAAATAAAGCCACATAAAGATGGAAAATATACAGAGAATCTGGATACTGTATGCTATTATGCTCTCTTTAAATTGTTTGAATGCTGAGGAAGAAGCAACAGCTGCTAAAAGATATTTGATTATAAATGCTGCTAAATTAATCCAAGATAAGTATTTTGAAAATACCTTGACTTCAAGATTGAAGTTAAAAGATATGTTACTTTGGAGAAGAGATTTTACTTTTGTTTTCACCGGAAATGAGAGGCTGCAGATTCATTCCAAGTTGAGAGAAATCAGGTTTGATCAAGGAAAACCTGAGAAATCTCTGGTAGGAACAGATGGCCTGGATATCTGAGTTCTACATCCAGAACAGATTCAATACTGCTGTCTGAGATGATCAAGAATCACAGGAACTCCAATCAGGACTTGATCATAATTCTAAATTTCCTTTCAGTCCCCATTAGATTATCAGTGCCTCCAACCAGCCAGAAGTAGCCTGGAAAACTATGCCCACATTCCCCCCCAAAATGGACTATGGATATTTTCCCTTTGTTTAAAAAAAAAGAGGGGGAAGTGGTGTGGGAAAATCATCTATATTCTGTCAAGTATATTTTAAATAAACGCTGATTGGCTGATAGCCAGGCAGGAAGTATAGGTGGGAAAATCAAACAGGAAGTAGATGTGGGTCAATGAGAACAGGAGAATTCTAGGAAGGAGGAAGCCAATTCCTCTGCAGTCCTGCCACATCTTGGAAGAAGGGAGATGTGACTTGCCCCACTGAGAAAGGTACCAAGCCATGTGAGTAATATAAATAAGAATAATGGGTGCTCCCTTCCTCCCTGGGGCCATAAAATCACCCAGCTCAGCCAGCTTGCACGCTGGGACTGGGCTGGAAGAGCAACCCGGCAGGAGGGAGTCCCTGTGTTTCAATAGCCTGCCGGTGAAAAGGTAGGACCTGTGTCAGCTCAGCAAGATTCCTGGCCAGCAAGCCGCACTGATCCTCTAGCAGAAGATTCATCATTGATGTGAGTTTGCTCTGACCCTTGGCAGAAGCCCGGCAAGGAGGAGCTCAGACATTCCCCGTCACCCTTGACTCCCTGGTCACTTTGCAGGGGCTAAGTCCTCTAGTCTCCTAGACCATGCCACCTTTCACCCATAAACCCCTTCCTTTATTCCTCCCTTCCTCCTTGGGGCCATAAAATCACCCAGCTCAGCTGGCTTGCATGCTGGGACTTGGCTGGAAGTGCAACCCTGCAGGAGGGAGTTCCTGTGTTTCAATAGCCTGCCGGTGGAAACATAGGCCCTGTGTCAGCTCAGCAAGATTCCTGGCCTGCAAGGGGGGCTGATCCTCTAGCAGAAGATTCATCAGAGTGGGGAATCTGACCCGGTACCAGAAGATTCATTAGAGAACATTTGAAGGAAGAGATGGGCAGACACCAAGGCAGGAATTCCTCCAACAATCTGAAAAACAACACGAAATCACCAGATGCCAGCGACCCTACAACAGAGGGACTTGAACACCCTAATCCAGAAGAAGTGGAAAAAAGTGCCATTATGAAAGCAATAGAGTCCCTTAAACAGGATATGAATAACTCCCTTAAAGAAATGGTTGAGAAGTATAACAAAAAGTTTGAAGAAATGAGTAAAAGAAATGGAAGAGAAGAATAACAAAAAGTTTGAAGAAATGATTAAATCCGTAAATGATACCCTGGGAAACTAAGAAAAAACAATCAAACAGGTAATGGAAACAGTTCAAGAAATGAAAACTGAAATGAGGCAATAAAGAAAACACAAACCAAGGGCCAGCTGGATATGGAAAAGCTAGGTAAGCAAACAGAGACTACAGAATCAAGCATAACCAATAGCATACAAGAGATAGAAGAAAGAATCTCAGATTCTGAAGACGACATAGAGAAAATAAACACCCTGATCAAAGAAAGCAGCAAATCCAAAAAATTCTTATCCAAAAACATTCAAGAAATCTGGGACATAATAAAAAGACCAAACCTAAGAATAACAGGAGTAGAAGAAGGAGAAGAATTGCAGATCAAAGGCCCAGAAAATATTTTCAACAAAATTATAGAAGAAAACTTTCCCAACCTAAAGAATGATATTCCTATGAAGGTTCAAGAAGCATACAGAACACTGAATAGACTGGATCAAAAAAAAGTCATCACCTTGCCATATAATAATCAAAACACAAAATGTACAGATTAAGGAAACAATATTAAGAGCTGAAAAGGAAAAAGGTCAAGTAACTTATAAAGGAAAACCTATCAGACTTACACCGGACTTCTCTATGGAAACCATGAAAGCCAGAAGGTCCTGGATAGAGGTACTGCAGAAACTAAGAGACCATGGATTCAAACCCAGACTACTATACCCAGCCAAGCTATCATTCACTATCAATGGAGAAAACAAGATATTACAGGATAAAAACAAATTTAAACAATATGTAGCCACAAATCCAGCCTTACAGAAAGTAATAGAAGGAAAATCGCAACCAAAGGAATCTAGCATTGCCAACACTGCCTACAATGATTCAGACATCTAGCGACCCTTCACAAGCACAACTCAAAGAAGGGAAACACACAAACTCTACTACACAAAAAATAAAAATAAAAAGATAACCGGAGTTAACAACCACTGGTCATTAATATCACATAATATCAATGGACTCAACTCACCTATAAAAAGGCACAGACTAAGAGATTGGATACGAAAACAGGATCCAACATTCTGCTGCTTACAAGAAACACACCTCAACCACAAAGATAGACATCTACTCAGAGTAAAGGGTTGGGAAAAGGTTTTTCAAGCAAACAGACCTAAGAAACAAGCGGGTTTGGCCATTCTTACTTTCATCAAAATTGACTTCAAACCAAAGTCAATCAGAAGAGATGGATATGGACTTAATAGATATCTATAGAACATTCCACCCAAATAGGAAAGATTATACCTTCTTCTCTGCAGTGCATGGACCTTCTTGAAAATTGACCACATACTTGGTAACATAGCAAACTTCCACAGATACAAAAAAATATTAGTGAGCTGGAGAGATGGCTCAGAGGTTAAGAGCACTGCCTGCTCTACCAAAGGTCCTGAGTTCAATTCCCAGCAACCACATGGTGGCTCACACCATCTGTAATGGGGCCTGGTGTCCTCTTCTGGCCTGCAGGCATACACACAGATAGAATATTGTATATATAATAAATGAATATTTAAAAAAATTATTAGTAACCTCCTGTGTCTTGTCAGATCACCATGGAATAAAGTTAGAATATAACAACAGTTCTAACCCCAGAAAGCCTACAAACTCAAGGAAACCGAACAGTCAACTACTGAATCACCCATTGGTCAAGGAAGAAATAAAAAAAGAAATTAAAGTCTTTCTTGAATTTAATGAAAATAAAGACACAACATGCTCAAACCTATAGGACACAATGAAAGCAGGGCTAAGAGGAAAGTTCATAGCACTAAGTGCCCAATTAAAGAAAAGGGAGAAAGCACATATTGGAGACTTAAGAGCATACCTGAAAGCTCTAGAAAAAAAAAGAATCAGACTCACCCAGAAGGAGTAGAAGACTGGAAATAATCAAACTGAGGGCTGAAATCAACAAGATAGAAACACAGAAAACTATCCAAAGAATCAATGAAACAAAAAGTTGGTTCTTGGAGAAAATCAACAAGATTGATAAACCCCTAGCCAAACTAATCAAACGACAGAGAGAGAACACTCAAATTAATAAGATCAGAAATGAAAAGGGGGAAATAACCACAGACACAGAGGAAATTCAGAGAATCATTAGATCTTACTACAAAAGCCTGAATGCTACAAAATTTGAAAATGGACAAGAAATGGACTGCTTTTTAGATTAGTACCATTTACCAAAGTTAAATAAAGACCAGGTGAACAATCTAAATAGACCTGTTAGTAGTGAAGAAATAGAAGCTGTTAAAAAAACCCTCCCTACCATAAAAAGCCCAGGACCAGATGGTTTCAATGCAGAATTCTACCAGAACTTCCAAGAAGAGCTAACACCTATACTTCTTAATGTATTTCACAATATAATAACAGAAGAGTCATTGCCAAATTCTTTTTATGAAGCTGCAGATACCCTGATACCAAAACCACAAAAAGATACAATCAAGAAAGAGAATTACAGGCCAATCTCACTCATGAACATCAATGCAAAAATTCTCAACAAAATACTGGCAAACCGAATCCAAGAACACTTTAGAAAAATTATCCATTACGATCAAGTAGTCTTCATCCCAGAGATGCAGGGCTGGTTCAATATACGCAAATCTATCAATGTAATCCAACAGATAAATAAACTGAAAGAAAAAAACATATGATCATCTCATTAGATGCTGAAAAAACATTTGATAAAATTCAACACCCTTTTATGATAAAAGTGTTGGAAAGACAAGCTTCTCAGTCTCAGGAGGTCCCATGATAAAGGTGTTGGATAGATTAGGGATACAAGGATCATACCTAAATATAATAAAAGCTATTTACAGCAAGCCGACAGCTAACATCAAATTGAATGGAGAGAAACTCAAAGCCATTACACTAAAATCACGAACACGACAAGGCTGTCTACTCTCACCATACCTCTTCAATATAGTGCTTGAAGTTCTAGCAATAGCAATAAGACAACATAAGTGGACCACGGGAATTCGAATTGGAAAGGATGAAGTTAAACTTTCATTATTTGCAGACGATATGATAGTATACATGAGTGACTCCAAAAACTCTACCAAAGAACTCCTACAGCTGATAAACACCTTTAGTAATGTGGCAGGATACAAGATCAACTCCCAAAAATCAGTTGCCCTCCAATACACAAAGCATAAAGAAGCAGGGAGGGAAATCAGAGAAACTTCACTTTTCACGATAGCCACAAATAGCATAAAATATCTCGGGATAACTCTAACCAAGGAAGTGAAAGGTCTATTTGACAAGAACTTTAAGTATTTGAAGGAAAAAATTGAAAGAAATTGAGGAGGATACCAGAAAATGGAAAGATCTCCCCTGTTCTTGGAATGGAAGAATCAACATAGTGAAAATGGCAATTCTACCAAAAGCAATCTATAGATTCAATGCAATCCCCATCAAAATCCCATCAAACTTCTTCACAGACCATGAGAGAACAATAATCAACTTTATATGGAAAAACAAAAACCCCAGGATAGCCAAAACAATCTTATACAATAAAGGAACTTCTGGAAGCATTACCATCTCTGTCTTAAAACTCTATTACAGAGCTACAGTATTGAAAATATCTTGGTATTGGCATAAGAACAGAGAAGTCGACCTATGGAATCGAATAGAAGATCCAAATTTTAACCCACAAACCTATGAACACCTGATTTTCCACAAGGGAGCTAAACGTATACAATGGAAGAAGGATAGCATCTTTAACAAATGGTGCTGGCATAACTGAATGTCAACCTGTAGAAGAATGAAAGTAGATCCATATCTATCATCATGCACAAAACTCAAGTCCAAATTGATTAAAGACATCAATATTAATCTGACCAGTTTGAACCTGATAGAAGAGAAAGTGGGATGTAGTCTACAAGACATAGGCACAGGAGACCACTTCCTAGGTAGAACCCCAGTAGCACAAGCTTCTATATAGCAAATGATACTGTCAGTAAGACAAAAAGGCTACCTTCTGACTGGGAGAAGATCTTCACCAACCCCTCTTCAGGCAAAGGTCTGATTTCCAAAATATACAAAGAACTCAAGAAACTAGACACTAAAACTCTAATTAACCCAATTAAAAAATGGGGTACTGAACTGAACAAAGAATTCACAACAGAAGAACTTCGAATGGCCAAAAGACACTTAAGGTCATGCTCAACCTCCTTAGCGATCAGGGAAATGCAAATCAAATCCACTTTGAGATACCATCTTACACCTGTCAGAATAGCTAAACTCAAAAACACTAATGATAGCCTATGCTGGAGAGGATGTGGAGTGAGGGGAACACTCACCCATTGTTGGTGTGAATGCAAACTTATGCAGCCACTTTGGAAATCAGTGTGGCGGTTTCTCAACCTCCCTCAAGACCCAGCAATTCCACTCTTGGGAATATACCCAAGAGAATCCCTATCATACTACAAAAGCATTTGTTCAACTATGTTCATACCAGCACTATTTGTAATAGCCAGAACCTGGAAACAACTTAGGTTCCCCTCAATAGAAGAATGGTTAAAAAAGGTGTGGAACATATACACATCGGAGTTTTTCTCAGCAGTATAAAACAATGACATCTTGAATTTTGCATGCAAATGGATGGAAATAGAAAACGCTTTACTGAGTGAAAGAACCCAGACCCAAAAGGAGGAATATGTTATGTACTCACTCATAAGTGGATTCTAGCCATAGTTAAAGGTCTTTGAGCCTATTATTCGTGATCCTAGAGAAGCTAAATAAGAAGGTGAACCTGAAGAAAATCATATTGTTATCCTTTGGATATTGGAAGCAGACAAGATTGCTAGGCAAACTTGGGTGCACGGGGTGTGGGGTGCAGAAATAATGGGAGATGGTTAGAGAGAAGTGAGAACGGGAGGGTGGGGGATAGCTTGGCAAAATGGGATGGGTGGGAGGGAGCAAGGATGGATATGGGGCAGGGAAGTATATAACTCAACTAAGGGATCCATTTTAGGGCTTGCAAGAGACTTGATTCTAGAGGGATTCCCAGGTCCAAGGAGAGGTCCCCAGATTCCTCCCTGGGCAGCAGAGGAGAGGGTGCCTGAACTGGCCTTGGCCCATAACCATACTAATGAATATTTTGCATATCACCATAGAACCTTCATCTGGCGATGGATGGGGACAGAGACAGAGACCCACATTGGAACACAGGACTTAACTGCCTTGGTCCAAATGAGAAGCAGAGGGAGCGAGAACGTGAGCAAGGAAGTCAGAATCAGAGGGAACCTTCATTTGACAATAGATGCGGATTGAGATAGAGACCCACAATGAAGCAGTGGACTGAGCCCTCAAGGTTCAAATGAGGAGAAGAAGGAGGGAGAACATGAACAAGGAAGCCAGGACCGCGAGGAGGGCAATCACCCACTGATACAAGGGGAGTGATCTAATGAGAGCTCACCAATGCAAGCTGGACTGGGATTGAACGAGCATGTGATCAAACCAGATTCTCTGAATGTGGCTGACATGGGGGCTGTCTTAGAAGCCATTGACAATGGCACTGGAACTGCTTTCGTCTGCACATACTGACTTTTTGGGACCCTAGTCTGATTGGATGATCACCTTCCTAGACCTGGAGGTAGGGGGGAGGAACTTGAACTTCCCACAGGGCAGGAAATCCTGACTGCTCTTAGGACTGGAGAGGGAGGAGGAAAGGGAGTGGGGGGAGTGGGAGGGTATTGGGAGGAGGGGAGGAAATGGAAATTTTTATAATTTATTAATAAAAACAAGAATAATGGTTTAATATAAGCTACAAGACCTAATAAGAAGCCTGAGCTAATGGATCAATCAGTTTATATCTAATGTAGACTCTCTGTGTGAATTTCTTTGGGACTTGCCAGCTGTGGGAACTGGGCAGGACAGAAAGCTCATCATTCCCTCCTTTACTACTATAAAACCCAATTCCAATTGAGCTCGGGGTTCTCTGTATATTCCAATATGTTGAACATGCAGAGAGACCAAGTTTGCAAACCTGATTAAAATAAAGGCTCTTGGCTTTTACATATGGGACTTGTGGTTCTTTGTTGGCTTTTGTGGGGCCCTTGTGAATTTGGACATAACAGGTGAAGTGTGCTTTTTTGGGTTGGAGTTTTTTCCTTGTACCATTTTAAGGTTGGATTTGAGAATTGGTATAGTTTAAATTTGGCTTTGTCATGGAATCTCTTGTTTTCTCTATCAATGATGAGTGAAAGATTTGCTGGTGATAGTTGTCTGGGCTTGCACTTGTGGTATTTTAGTGTCTGAAGCACATCTGTGTTGGATCTTCTGGCTTTCATGGTTTTTATTGAGAATTTGGGTACAATTCTGATAGGTCTTCCTTTATATGTTACTTGACGTTTTTCCATTTCAGCTCTTAATATACTTTCTTTATTTTGCATAATTTGTGTTTTATTATGATTTAAAAAGGGAACTGTTTTCTTTTTAGTCCAATCTATTTGGTGTTTTTTAAGCTTCTTGCACCTTATCCTTGTCCATATCCTCCTTAACATCTGGAAAGTTTTCTTTTATGATTTTTTGGAATATATTTTCTGTGCCATTGAGCTTGAGTTCTTCTCCTTCTTC
This sequence comes from Myodes glareolus, assembly GCF_982192425.1. Lineage (NCBI taxonomy): Eukaryota > Metazoa > Chordata > Mammalia > Rodentia > Cricetidae > Myodes > Myodes glareolus. Next base: position 72,859,799 of record NC_142041.1, on the reverse strand, counting down.
AATACCTATTATTCTCAGGTTTGATCTCTTTATGGTATCTCAGATTTTCTGGAGGTTTAGTGTTACTAATTTGTTGGATTTAATGCTTTCTTTGACTGATGAATTTATTTCCTCTATCATATCTTCAACATTTAAGATTTTCTCTTTCATCTCTTGTATTCTTGGTTATGCTTGTATCAGTAGTTCTGGTATTTTTACCCAGATTTTGAATTTCTCTAATTTCTTTGGTTTGTATTTTCTGTATTGCCTCTATTTCAGTTCTCAAGTCTTTTTTTTTGGGGGGGAGGGTGTGTGTGTCTTTTTGAGATAGTGTTTCTCTGTAACTTTGAACAAGAGTTAATTCAAGGACAGGCTCGAACACACAGGTTGGCACCACCACCACCTGGCTCAGTTTTCAAGTCTTGAACTGTTTTTTTTTCCTGTTTGTTTGTTTTTTCTTAGTTTTCTTGAGTTTTTTTTTTTAAGAGAGCATATGATTTCTTCCATTTTTTGTTTGTTTTTTTTTCTCCATTTCTTTAAGGGAATTTTTATTTCCTCTTTAAGAGTCACTCTAATATTCATAAAGTTATATTTAAGATCATTTTTTTTCTTGCTTCTTCTGGGTTACGATTATCAGGTCTTTCTGTTTGTTGTATGACCACTGGTGTCTGATGTTAGTGTGCTGCTTTTTATATTTTGTTGAATGAATTTTTGCCTTGGTGACTACCCAACTGTGCTGAAGTCTCTCTTCACATGTTCTCTTAGTCTCCTGTGTTTAGTTGCTGCTTCTTGGTCTTCTGTGTGCACCTGCAGCCTGTGATGCAGAGTTCTTTAGAAGTCACAGGGGATGGGTTGATTTGGGTGCAGAGTTGGCTTTTAAGTTTGCAGGGTCTGGTTGATGGTGGGGAGTGTTGGAACAACCTACCAGCAGGAAGCTTGCCTGCTGACTAGCTATACAAGTTGAGGCTGGTGGGGGATGGGCCTGTGGTTTTGCCCTGGTCCCAAGGGCCTAGAGAATGTGTTGTCCACCTGGCTGGCTAATGATTTGCTTCTTGGTCTACTGTGTGCAACTGCAGACTGTGGTTCTAAGTTCCTCTGAGGTTGCAGAAAAAGTGCAGGTTTGTGGGTGGATTGAGTCATGTAGCTTACAGAGTCTAAATGATGGGTGTGGCAGAATTATGTGTTCAAGTCACATTATTCATAGTAGAGTTGATTTATAAACTTCAAATCTGTCTATTTTTCATTTAATAGAATACACATAAAACTGTGTATTTAGTGTGTGTGTACATGGATATTCTTATGCAAGTATATTCCAAAAATAAAATTGATGAGATAAATCTCTTAGCTTAAGTTTCACCAACAAATAGTTATTTTACTCCAAGAATGGTTAGGATAAAGATAATCAGTGAGAAACTAAAGGATTACAGAATATTCATGGAGTCTACATTTTCTTTCCTAATTTATTGTGGATTGGAATGTCTTAATTTATTAAGGTTGTAATGGTTTAAATGAGAATATTTCACCATATAGCCTTATGTGCTTGAATACCTCACCCAAGTTGGTAATGATGTTTGGAGTGGTTATTGCTTCTTTAGGATGTTCAGAATTCTGGAAGAAGTACATGACTGAGACTTGACTTTAATGGCTTATGTCCTCTACAAATTTCCTGATATATCTCTGTTTCTTGTGTATAGCTGTGATGGAATCTTTCACTTTCCTGCTCCTTTCACCATTGCTCATCCACCATTTTGGGTCCCTCTGGAACTGTAGGCCAACCATTTCTCTGTAACATGGTTTTAGTTGTATTATTTTATCTTAGCAACAGAAAAGAAATTAAAACTAAGTGAAAATATCTAAAATAAAATAATCCACAGGACACATATATGCTCCCATCCAGTCAGTAATTGTTAGAACTCTCTTCTCCCACTTATTTGCATCAACTGTTTCACCAATTTAAAAATCAGTACTTCAATTAAAGGAGTAGTGATGCTTTATGCAACAATGGTAATGTTACACGAGAGGGGAGGGGTGTCCATATGAGTAGAGGGAACGGCAAGTCATTTTATGACTTCTGCCTGAATTTACAAGTTTTTGAGTTTGTAAGTTCTACGTTGAAAGAATATCAGTGACCCTTCTCTGTGGTGGTATTTCTTTTCTATCTTTGTGTTTTCAGTGTTTCAACTCATGATTTTATTCATACATGAGTGTCTTCATTATTATTACTTTCTACAGTTGCAAGGAGAATAAAGAAGAGCAGTATGGCATACACTTGGTCAGAAAACTACCAGCGTGAGGCCAGGGAATTTAACTTGTAGCCAGCCTGTCTAGAGATGTATGATCTCTTTAGTACTTGCTTGTCTGGGTCCCAACCAAGAACCTTCTCATATTCCAATCATCATGTTTGCTGGTAAAGCAATACAGTATCAGCACCGACAAAGTATTTCAGTTACTGCCCAAAGTCTGTTAGTTTATGTACAGACACATCAAGGTTCAGGGACCTGCATGCAACTCTTCCTCTACTTGTCCTCTGCATCACTCAGTGACGTCTCAGCAATTCTCAGCACCTGCTCTTTTCCTGGCATTGCTCAGGGTAAGAAAAACTCTTTTTGTCTGCTTGATATAAGGTCACATCTTCAGCAGAATTCACTCCATTGATTATGAAACAAGTTTCCTTCCTCTGTCAGCATACACCGTGTCTTCTTTTGAAAATGAATCTATTTTAAGGCTGTATCTCAAGCTTGACATTTTCTGTATTCATCAAAATGATTAATTTACAATAAATTTCAATTATGATTATATCCCAAGGTTCTAGTCTTTCTGTATTTATATCTGACCCATCCTTGTCAGTGCTCTGCCTTTTTTGTCTCATAGTTAATCTACTCAGAATCATTTCTGTCAGCCTTCCCCCATCATAAGCCAGTCTTTCCATTCCATTAATCATTCTGTATTTCTCCTTTGAACTTAATCTGATTTATCTGATTTTCTTGGCACTTAAATTTTTACCTAAATATTATAGGAGGACTCATTTAAAAAGCAGGAAACAGTATCCATCAGTTTGTTTCACCTGAACTTCACAACTAATGTGTGGTATTCAATCCTGCACATTAGTTTCTTATCATACTTCTGTGGAAGCAGATATTGCATTTGACTATTTATGAAGCTGCCTGAGTACATAATATCTGAAAAGCCAGAGTCTTGGTAGTCAGCAAGGAGACAGTTTGTAAAGCCTGTGTTTCACTTCCATGGAACTTTCGCTCTAATATCTAAATTTTGTAAGGAAAAAAATGTTTGCTTTAAAATGTTAAGGTACCTGAGTATTAATATTAAAATTCTGAAACCATTACAATCACCATTTGGGGATATTTATATTTGTTCCACTTATCAATTTGTGATATCTCTACTTATTGTTTTGTATAAAAGGGCCACATTCCATAATAATTTCTTCTCTTCTGTGACACATTATCATACTATATCATTGCAGAGAACTAGAGGGAGACCTAGAGAGAGAAGCAGCAGGGTTGTCTTTTCCACTTCCTGCTGTGACATAGCTATCTGCAGGTACTAATGACAGTTACAGGTCCCATAACAGAGGTCTCAGATTCCACTCTTTAAGGTCAAAGGACATTTAATCAAATTCTCTACTATTTCACCCACTACAACTATACTCTCTCTAGCAGAAGATGAATATTAGTCTTAAGGGTATCTTTTAAGTTTGTTCCTTGAATTTTCTGCTCAGTCTCATTTTGTACTTTGTAAGCTTTGTGAGGAATTAATTTTCTGTTACTATATTCATACTGCGTCATGCTATATCATTTGTTATTTGTATTACTGGTATTCTTTTCATTGTCACAATTGTAACTAGACTCAAATGGATATTTCAAGTCTGGGAGCTTTTGTATTCTTTGTGTTTTAATGTGGCTTCTTGTACATGTATAAAAGGAATTATTGTGTTTACAAAATATTTTCATAGCTCATGCCATTAAACTTTTTATTATGATTTTACTTACTGAATTATGTAGCAATATATGCATTTTGCCTTCAAAAATAAATACTTTGCATAGCTCATAGTGTTAATACTTTATTATTTTCAATTCATTTATTTAATTTTAATTTTTTTCAAGTTCTCAATGCAATGTCATGCAAAGTAACTTGAAAATGATACATAGTGATGTTATAAAATATGAGAGGTAGTATAGTTAATAATAATATTGTATTACCACTTTTCAGTAATGTTAATTTACGTTATATATAAAAAATCATATTTTAAGAGTCCTGTGATCTAGTATTAATATTGTACTTTTTTAAATGAAATAAATAAGTTTTGATGGCATCAATTAAACCTCATAGGATAATCGCACTTGTGTTAATGTACTATATAATGATATTAAAATTGCCAGATCTTTAGTTTAACTGTTATAATCTCACCATAAGTCATTTGTGGAATACAGAAACTCAAAAGCTATTGAAAGTTTAGTTGGCAAGTGTAGTTCTATGTCTAAACAATGATTCTACACTGTTTGTATGCTTGATACATCACTGAAATATTAAATTTAATATGTGTCAGTGCACTTCTAGGATTTAAACAGGTGGAATACATACAGGTAATGGAAATTTGAATAACACAGCATCCTCCAACCACAACCATGTGTGAAAGTGGTCATTAAATAAGTTTGTTTATTCAGGAGAAATAAGTCTTTGAGATGGATGAAGTTTATTTAAATATCTAAACTGCTCTCAAGAGGGAAAGCAATAAAAGTTCCTCATTGTTGTTGCAAGAAATAGTAAAAGTATTAGAAGGTAGCATCCTGAGGAATCGAACTACTGCTAAACATATCAAAAATAAAATAATGTATTTCAAGTAACTTGTGCAGAATGTAAAATGAAAGAATCCCATGTGACCCAACTTAACAGGCAGACACAAATGCCTAAAAGGAGGAGCCAAAAAGTATTCACTCAGATTTTTGCAAAGATTAGTGTTGATACATTGCATAGTTCTGGGATAACTTGAAGGAAAGTTTTCATGATTTTAATAAAAACAAGTTATACTGTTAAGTACAACATGCAGGTGGCCTGGTGCAGATGGTCTGGCTATACCTTCTTAGTAGCAATTTATTTTCTCTGCATCTCTTGAGTCAGACAAAGGCAGGAAATGAGAATAGATGAAAATGAATATTCATGCCCACATTCTAGGAAGAACTAAAGAGCCCAGAGGATGCTAAAACTTGACAAGAAGACAGTGATAGCTTTTGATGCCCTTGTCTTAAAGAAGCAAATAAAAACTAAGAATTCATCTCTGTCTTAGAAAAAGAGACCAATCTAATAACTTAAAGGAAGCCAGAGAAAGGAAATTAATGTCAGGTTCATGTCTGAAGATATAGCAACACAATCAGGCACATAGAAAAGATATAAAGAGGGAAATATGATTGTGCAGCAGATTTCACTGGTATTTTTTAAATAAGTAAGAGATATTTCTTGTAATAAATTCAAAGTAAAGTGGTGCTAAAATGTAGAACTACTAAAAACAGTAGCCCATGCTAAACAGAAATTTTCTCTTTCCCTTAAAATATGAAAATGGCATTTCTGTATTCTTGTGTTATATTTTTTCTTTGTGAATGATGCATTATTGCTTCTACAGTGCTACATTTTCCTAAGAAAATAGTACTCTTCTTTTTCTATTTACACAGGACTACAGAGAGTTTCTGTTCTGTTTTGTTTTGTTATTTTGTTTTTCGAGACAGGGTTTCTCTGTAGTTTTGGAGCTGGTCCTGGAATTAGCTCTCATGGACCTGGTTGACCTTGAAGTCACAGAGATCCACCTGTCTCTGCTTCCCCTTTGCTGGTATTACATGTATTTGCCACCACTGCCCAGCTGAACCTGCCTTCTTATTGTTGATCTTGAAGGTAGAGTCCCTTTTTGTCAAAATAAGAATATACAATTCCTTATGTTGCAAAATGTGAAAGCTTTTTTTTTAAAAAAAATGAGCTATATATTGCCTTTTATTAATGATCCACACCCACTGGATTTAGCCAGTTCTTTTCTTTTTGTCTTTTTTAATCATTTTACTTTTTCTTTGTTTTGTTCATTAAAAATATTGTCACTTTGTCTCCAAATAATTCTTAACTGTGTTTTCTACTTTTAATTTCAGACTTTCCTTTAACTACTAGCAATAAGCATTGTTTGGATTCTGAAATTTCATTTAGGACCTATACTGATCCTTGCAGATACTTTCATTTGAGAATTATTGAAATAAGGGAACAGACTGTCTTTGTCATATTATTTAGTTTCTAGAATTAAATATCAATCAGATGGATGAATTCTCATTCAGAACCCAGAATTTTGTTTATTTACTTATACTAAAGGATTCTTATACGCTTTCACAAATTTTTACTTGTTAATTAGTTTCCAGTTTGACTATCAAATTTTTTACATTTTTATTAATATAATTTACAGCTGTAAAATGGTTAAATTTGCTGGTTTTACAATTCTTTACTTGACACTTAAAATTATGGGTTTCCATAATCCTCTTGAGTCCTGGTTAGTTCCTCTGGGTCTGCTACAATTCACCTAACTGAATTCTTTCCTGATGAATACTCACAACCTTTTTATGTTAGGTGTACCCACCCTCCTTTTGTCTTTGTTAGTCAGTGACTGTGTAAAAACATTCTTGAAGATTTCACAGAAAATGGCCACGAATCATTAGGTTTCTGAAAATAAAGTGAATCCTTACTATTAATGGATTCTTTTCTTGTTCCTTGTAAAATCATTTATAATGCACAGATCAATACTAGCAGAGCTCCCTCAATAATCACACAGATGTGTCTTTGAATTATCTGATGTGCACAGCCCCAGAACCTATTGATAAAAGGGGACATTTTTCCTCCTGCTTTAGTTCTCCTAGTGTACACACATCCCTAGTTTTGACTTCATACACATGGTGTGTGCAGGTTGAAGGTAATTTTGTGTTATGCAATGGTCCATAGTGCTCTGAGGCTCTGATCTTTGTAAGAGCAAAAGGGTTGATGTAAGAAGGAAAAGCATGAATCTGATGTGTTTTGTTCAAGCATGAATTGTGGTGTTAGTCATGAACTCAATTCTAGGGAATCAACAATGTATTCGTTCAGGGAGAGAAAATAGAAAGGTTATATATTAACTAGCTCAAAAAGTTGTGAAAAAAAGCTTGCAGAAAAAGGCTCTCCTTGGAACATGGTTATGAAGTTGTTGAGTAGGTATTTGTCAAATAGAATATATACTTCAAGTACTGAATTAGCACCATATCTTCATATCTTTCTTTTTTATTTTTGTATTTCCACCAGCTTTATTCAGTTTGAAGTTGTGATGTTCTTTCTCAAGTTAAGTAATATTCTTTGTAAAATGCTTTCTAATTTGATTATTTTGTGTATATAATTTTAATTTTATTTTCCAAATAAAAGTTTTCATTTGTTTGTTATTTGCACATGTTACAATATAAACTTTTTAAGTCTTTGTAGCTTCCAGGAAAATAATTGTGATGGTGAAATTTTTAATTTTATTTTCTTCTTTAATTTCCTTTATTTTTAATTGATTTTTTGAACTATACATACATTTTTCTCTATTCCCCTTACTTCCTCTCCTCTCCCCATTTCTACCCACTCCCATGGTCTCCATGTTCCCTATTTACTCAGGTGTCTTTTACTTCTTTCCATGTAGATTAGCTCCTGTATGACTCTCTTAGGATCCTCATTATTGTCTATGTTCTCTGGGATTATGAACTGTAGGCTGGTTTTCTTTGTTTTATATCTAAAAGGCACTTATGAGTGAGTACATATGATATTTGTTTTTCTGGGTCTGGGTTACCTCACTTAAAATGATATTTTTTATATCCATCCATTAATTTGAAAATTTCAAGATGTCATTTATTTTTCTGCTGTGTAGTATCCCATTATGTAAATGTGTCACATTTTCCTTATCCATTTTTCAGTCGAGAGGCATTTAGGTTGTTTCCAGGTTCTGTCTATGACACACAATGTTGCTATGGACATAGTTGAGCACATATCTTTGTGTTACATTTGAGCATCCTTTGACTATATACCCCAAAG